>NC_073746.1:35676412-35983019 GCF_029784135.1 Toxorhynchites rutilus septentrionalis
TCATGTTTTCTTTGAAAAAAATACAACTAATCCTAATCTTGTTTAAAGTCAAGACAGCGATATAGTGTATTCGACAAAATTTTAGATCTTATTATGAAGTATATGAACTTTTGTCTAGGTGTCATCTTATAATCTTTTATAATTTCTGCAATATAAGGCATTTTTGTATGAAGACTCCTGAAAAACTAATGATTTACTCGTAAAATTTTTGTGTGTAAATTCTCGCGCTTGGCATGTTTTTGGCATGTTTCTAAATAGAGAAAAGTTAGCAGAACATGTAAATTGCGATAATTTATATATAAAAATGTTAACATGAAAAAGTTGATGCCCATCTTTCAAGGTATGAGTGACTTTTTGGAAATTGTAAGGGCTATTCATATCTACTTTTTCAGAAGAAAACACATGTAATGGAGAAAAATGAATTTTAATTT
This sequence comes from Toxorhynchites rutilus septentrionalis, assembly GCF_029784135.1. Taxonomy (NCBI): domain Eukaryota; kingdom Metazoa; phylum Arthropoda; class Insecta; order Diptera; family Culicidae; genus Toxorhynchites; species Toxorhynchites rutilus. The sequence goes on from NC_073746.1 coordinate 35,676,844, forward strand.
TCAAAATACAGGTCGGACTCGATTATCCGGAGACTCGATTATCCGGGATTCGATTATCCAGAATTTTAGACTCGATTACCCGGAGTATTTTATTTTTGAATTTAGGAAATTTTGAATGATTTGTATAATAATTCTATATTGAATAGCTAATATGGGTATCAAATGAAAGGGCTTGACTAGTAAAATACAGTTATTTATGAAAAATGCAAATCTGAGATGGCCGCCACTACAAAATGGCGGATTGCCTATTTTCTCAGAATCCCATCAATATGGGTATCAAATGAAAGCGCTTGACTAGTAGAACACAGTTATTTTTGAAAAATGTCCAAAAATGTATCAAAAGAATGTTCTCGACTAGTAGAACATAGCAGATGATGAAAAATCCAATTTCAAGATGGCCGCAGTCCCCAAACAACTTTTTGAATGGTTTCATTCAACTTGACCTGTTTCTATGTATGTTTGAATGCTTGTTGGGTTGACCCACATTAATAGAAAATTGTACCCGTTCCTGTTGAATGATTGATCTGAAATTTGGAACATACATTTAATTCTACTGTCATTCTAAAACTGCGTATTCTATGATCTTGAAAAATTCTGAATGGCTTGATTTGGAGAATACACTACACTATGAACAACATAAATTCGAAAGGGTCGCCGCCAAAAAATGGTCGACTATGTATTTTTGCAATTCCCTCAATATTGATATCAAATGAAATGATTTGACTAATAGAATACAGCACAGGTCGGACTCGATTATATACAGACTCAATTATATGTGATTCGATTATATACAATTTTGGACTCGATTGTATTCAGTTCGAAAAAAATGTTTTTTTCATCTTTCAAATATGTCTTATTTCATGAAGAAATGTAACCTTTCAACGTTAAGGTGAAGTTTAAGTGGCTATTACTTGTACAGTGGGATAAAAATCGTGATTTTTAAAGATTTTGCTTGAATTTTCACCAGGAATTGTTTATATCGATATTGCAGCCAAATTCAGAAAGATAGAAGTTCTGCGTTCATGAACAAATTGTGGAGCGGTTAAAGAACGTCATTTTAATTGATAGAAACAATCTAGTTTAATATAAATTTTCAGGATAAAATTAATAATAACACATTAAAAATTATTAACTTTTAAGTGTTTCACTTCCAAAATGTTATTAAAATTCACTAAAAAAAAAAATTAGTTGTTCCACTACTATATCCTGTACTAAATTTTCTCATCTTTCAAATGAGAGTATCAGAATCGTCTTCCGTAGCGTACTTTTCAATGTAGATTGCCAGATTGAAGCAACAGAGTCCGAAACAATAAAAAAATTCTGTAACTCTGTCATTGTTGAAATTCGAACACATGCGTAGAAGGATTTTTTTTCATAAAATATGATCGTGTATCACCTCCTGAGAGAATCTGGTTAAATAATTTTTCATGTGAGAAAGGTGTTTTCTGACATTAAGGGGATGAATCAAAAATCAAATTCCTCTTTTATTTTCAAAAAACGAAAAATACATGCAAAAAAACAAATAAAGAAAAAAATTGTTTTGACTCGATTATCCGGAGGATTCGATTGTCTGGAGTGAAAAAAAAATCAATACTCCGGATAATCGAGTCCGACCTGTACTTTTTTTTTCAATTTATTTTTTTTCCATTTTTTAATGAAAACCTAAATAATATCCTACATTTCATTTGTAACATAACATTTTGTAGATCTCACATGAAATCTTCCAGACCTATAAAATTTCAGTCAAAGATTGAAATGTACGAAATTGTTTATGCTTTCATCAAAAAATATCAAACAAATTTTTTTTTTAAAAAAAATTAACATTAAAATTCCTTTTTACTCGAAAATATGTTATTTTTAAATTCTGAAAGAATAGTTATCTTTGAAAAATCACTATTATTGTTTAAGTCTATTTTTTTTTGTATATGTTATTGCGATTGATATGCTCTCCTATTTTATTTTTCTATTTTGGAATATGCCAAGAACATGTGAACGCGAGAATTTACACACAAACATGATACGAGCAAAACATTTTTTTTGTGTGAAGATAAAACTGCCTTAACGAAACGAAAACAAATGTTCATATTTTTATTAAATCTAAAACTTTTTCGAATACACTATATCGCTATCTTGACTTTAAATAAAATTAGGATTAGTAATTTTTTCAAAGAAAACATGAAAAAGTTGTTGCTAGTAATACATACATCTTCCGTTGTATGGAAGACTTGCTAGAAATTATAAGGGATTGTGACTCTTAGGATTCGGAGATAGGGTTCTCAGGGTCGCTTATTCCCTAGCCGGCTACCTTCAAAACCCTCTTTTCACAAACAGAAGTTCCTTCGTGTTTTTCGCACCTCCAGGGGACCTCTCGCACCTATTGAGGCCACCTGCTAAGCCCCCTCACTGAATGCGCTCAAAGGTTGTGCAGTGCTGACCCATCTCTTCCGACCGATTGAGGACGAGGGCGGAAGACTCCTTTAGAGTCCGAAGGACGATAAAAGCGAAGGGATAGTGGTCGTAAAGGAGCACGATTATCTGTTTTATGTACAACGTTTCTTCTTTCTTTATTCTTTCTATTCTCTATTTCCTTTTCATCTGTCCCTAAATTCTCCTACCTATCGTTTCCATATTTATACTGTATGTGACGTCACAGTTTTTCATGCATGATATACTTGCGGTACTTGGGGGTGAATTCTTTCTTTTTTTTAGAAAAAAATGAATTATAGTATTAAAAAATATTTTTTTTAGTGATTTTTTTTAATTTGGTATTTTTTTATGAAAATTCATTACAATTTTCTAAATTCCATCCTTTGACCAGAATTTTGTAGGATCAGACTGCCAGGGGCCAGTCGAGTTGGCTTGAAATTCGTCGAATGAAGTCCGATGGAGCTAATATTTTGGATAGGATATTTCATCATGCAAATCAACATTTCGCAGGAAGTCCCGGATGAAAAATTTAAATGATGATTTCCATTGGCACTCTAAACCATACGTTTTGCCTCGCAGGGAAACTGGGGATAAGTCTGGCGCTGGGGGTAAGACCGGCACCCTTTGAGTTTTACTAGAAAACTCTGATTAACTATGTTTTTGAACACTGTACATGTTAGTTAGAAAATTATTTTTTGGTTCTTAATCCATTGCTTAATTTCCTTGCTGGTATGAATAGTAGCATTGTTTTGCTCGAATGTGGATTTTTTTGTGACGATATCCACTCAAAAACGGTAGGAGAGAGGATTCCAGAACATGTATGTAATCCTTGAATGATGTGAAAGCTATCTTGAGCTTTCCAGTTGCGCAGAATCCCGCCCAAACCATGCACGAGCCTCCACAAAAATTCCTGGTTGAAAAATACTGTTCCTTCTTCCGTAAATCACGCCAGTATCCTTCAGACCATCAGGACCATCCAAATTGAACAATTTTTCGTCAGTGCAGATAACCTATACATAACCTCTTTCCTTCTTAACGTATCCCTGAGAATTCGCCAAATAGCTGAACACTACTTGATGGGATCGTTCAAACCGACGAGCATTTCTCTGATACCAACATTTTCTTGGTGAAATGCATCGATTTGTCTTTCTTCTTTCTCCGTGAGGACTTTTCCCTTCGGCATTTTCCAGATTTTTTTTATCAAAACAACTAAAAGAACGGAAAATGTAACTGGTCTCATAGAAACTTGACACTTGAAAAATACAAAAACATTCGCTGAGCGCTTGCACATACACATATGAAAATCATGCAGTGTATGGTAGTCACCATTACTCATAAACTAGAACATAAATTTAAGCATTGTTTGTTTACAATCAAACAAAGCAGCAAGATCATCACCTGGTCTTAAAGAAGTTGGACAGAGTGTAGATTCCATCAAACTAGTATAGTGTGGTGTGGTTTGAGAGGCCGCATGATCGACTTGACAAATTTCAAATACCTTTGTTTTCCATATTCTAGTTTACCGGACCCTGTTCCGACCATATCTCCTGAATCGGTTGAGCGTTTAAAAGCACTGATATTTCTTATATCTAATGGAAAATTATCTGGACAGTGATTCTGTGAGGGAAATATAACAATATGTGCCCTCAGATCTCACAAAACAATACTTTTTATTTTTTTTTTATTTTCATTTTTTAAGATATTATTTTGTCAGAAACAGCAAAAGTGAGTCAATATATATTTATACTATTTATCAAATTACTCAAGAGCCGTTACAAAATACTAATGTGTTGTGTGATAATATTATATTGATAGTTAGCATGTACTTGGTTCGCTCTGGCTGTAAATATGACGATGTTTTGTGTGTCCAGCATCTACATAATTTTGTTTTTCACTTTATTAAGGATTCTGAACTCAAAATTAACAAAGATGTGGGCTCACAGTATGAAAGGGAGGATTTTATTGAGTAAGACTTGGTTATGGAGGACGGAAATTTAAGAGGCAATAATACTCTAGGTGACATTTTTTGGCTTAGTTCACTCTGGCTGAGCTTGTTTTTAATTATCTTCGATCATAACATTTTATAAAGAAGTGAAACAAACAAACAAATCTCGGATTTTCATCAGGAGAACGTAGATTCGCCGTAAATTCAAAAAACGTAAGCATGCTGATTCTCAATTTTGGAAGGAAAAAACACGTAAGCGTAATAGAAATGCAGGCAAATGTTACATCAACATACAAGGGGCGATAGTTGCGGCTAAGAATATTCAAGCCGATTTCGTCTGTGGTTGTCCAAAAAATTATTGCAAAAAAATGTCTTTTGGACAACGTCTGTCAAATTTCAAACAGTTTTACGAAAATGCATCGTAGGAAACACAAGCAGCATTTGTTGCCAAATCAACTTGTGCTTCAATAGTTCAACGGAGGAGGATTCCCGATCCAGATCAGTGGGGGAAGTTGTCTCAACTTGTAAACAAAACAAGATAAAAATTGTTGTCACTAAAATAACAAGCGACGATTTTTACTCCACTGAAGCGTTGCAAAAGTAAATTAGAAAATAGAAAAATAGAAAATAGGATAAGAACAACGACAATGTGAACTGGCAGAGTATAAAAGTAATTTTTGTGGTGAAATCGAAACCCGGAATACTTATGTTTAAGTATAGCCACGGTCCAGATAATTTATTCTTTGAGTTAGACCTGAGGAAGAGATTAGGAGGCCTTAAAACATTTTTAGTCCAACAAAAATGAAACTTTTACATCTAAATGGGCATAGCATTTTTCGTGCGAAGTACAACGACATTCAACATTTGATGAAATATGTACCTCCTGTAAAACAGGGACTCTTCATGAAGTTGGTACCCGATTTTCAAAACATTGTTGATATTGATTACGACGACGAGCGAGTATTATTTTAGTAATGATTCAAACTAAAAATACATCCAACCACATTGAACTGAAAACTTTACTCTTTAATTTTCATTCTGCCAAAGTGAAATGAGTACGTGCCAGAACTAAAAGTTTTTTTTTTCAATATTCATGTGTTATTTTACAGCCATTTATAGTCTCCGTGCTTTGAAGACATCCTACTTGTAACACGTGAGCGATAAAATAATAGATTTGATCAGCCACGGTTAATTAGTGGAAGCCCAAATTTTCAAATTGAAATATCTCAAAATAATGTTTTTGGCGCTTGGTTCGTTCTGGCGGAACCCCGGCCGTTTGGCATAAAAAAATTAACCCCGATTTCATGTCCTTCATGGGTGATTTTTCGGTTTTTAAAAAACGTAAACTTTGACGACTGTGCGACACTAAATCAAGGTAAATCAAGGCAATTGAGCTGATATTTTGCATATTTTTTCGTGGGAATCAACATTTTTTAAGAAAGTCCCGTTTGAAAATTTGAAGGTAACTTTTTGCCCATACATTCCTACTCTAGCATACATCCATACATACTGACAGGGCAGATGAAGGAAAACTGATGCGCACAATGGATACACCATATTCTATCGGTGATGCTGTGCCATCACATCGAGTGGGTTTCAGATGAGATGCGTCCATCGTACGATACCGGGAGAGTGCAATAATTGGGAGAAGGTGAAAATCAAACAATCTCTCCTCTGAATATCACCAGGCGGTGGCGATGGCTTGGCGAGTGCATCGTTATCGTGTGCATTGGCACTGGAGCACAAAGCATCCCACATCGACAGCGTTGCCGCTGCAAACGACAACAGCTTCGTCGTCGTCGTCGACATTGCATTCCTTTGTGTAGTATATACCACTTAATCATGTCCCGAGTCTGGTTCGTGTAAAATGAAAATATCAGCAAAATGCAGATAGGTATCTAATCGTACAAATGTTATTGCAATGCACCCTTTTTCCGTGTGCTGCATTGCAGTAAAGTGCAGCTTCACTTCCACATGCATACACACCGCCTCAAGAGAGGAGAAATTAAAAAGAGTAAACACACCATCCAATTTCGATGCATCTTTACTTTTCGCTTGTAGGAGGACCCGACCGTGTGGCTGGCTGAAAGTAGGCTTCTGCTACGGACCTGCATGGGCAAGTGTCCAATCTCGCAATCGCAACCAACCCTCTGCGCCGTCAGCATCGCCACCATCCCTCTTCCGGGGTACGATCATCGGGCGCGCGAGTATACTGCGCTTTTGTCTTGTCCAATTTCTCCTTCATTAATTTAAATAATCGAACTGTGTTTATCGGAATCCGTAAACCTTTTATTTCAGGCCAGATAACACCGGCGATAACCAAAATGTGCTCATGCTCACGAACGATATCATTTTTGCACCCAGCATCGGTACACCAATCAGCACCGCCACCAATAGCTCGTTGATTTTTTTATACGCTGGATAATCGGCAAACTTCGATCTCCTAAATAGTGTAGTACAAGCGTTTGCCGTACCGCATCCGAGCGCGTGTGTAGCCTTATATTACGGATATTGTGGGTAGAGGTGTTCAATCGATGAATTCGCAGAATATTAGAAAAAGGAAAGATGTGCTCCTTTGACCAAGTGGTTTACGTCACGCATTATCATGCCGAGAGTTCGAGTAAGATTCCCTTTCTGGTCGGGAATTTTTCGCCAGAGAAATTTCTTCCGACTAACACTGTGGTCACACGTATTTCAAAGCTTGTCACTTAGAATGCAATTCAAGACATGTTATTGGGCATAGAAATCTCAACTAACTACACTGAATTCTTTTTTTTACGCGATTGATGCGTGTGCATAAAAAAAATCGTAATTTCGCGGAAATCGTGTCAAAAATCGCGTAATTTCAAGAAAATCTCGTAAAATACAATCACGGAAAAAATCGCGTTTAAAAGAATTTAGTGTACTTATAAATATGATACAAGTAATACTCCGTTGAGACGATGAAGTTTCTCTACACCCAAACTAGCGTTTATTTTTTTTTATTTAAATCGTTTATTTTTACAGGTTCAGTTACATAGGTTTAAAGGAGCCGAACTCCTTACTGTATTGTTACTAGTATATATACATTTTTCCTTAATTCTAATGTAAATAATATAGGAAACCGATTACTCGCGGTCGACTCGAGTTTAGAAGGGTGACATATTTTCTTCAGGAAAAGGAGGGGATATGAGGATATATTGACAATGATCACACTCACACTCTCAATCACACTCATCACACTCAATTCTTAAACCTATCTTATATCTAATATGTATTTACATTTCTTCTTATTCTTAAGAATGGATCCGATCTCTAACTCTAACCGAGCCAACACGTCTCTCACCGGCACCATGGGCTGCCTTCCTCGGGCCCGAAGGGTGTCTTCTAAATTCGATCTGGCGACAAGATACAGCTCGCACGACCAAACAACGTGCTCGATGTCGTGGTAACCTTGGCCACAAACACAAAGATTGTTGTCGGCAAGATTAATACGCAAGAGTAGCGCATCTAACGAACAGTGATTGGACATGAGTCGGGAGAAGGTGCGAATAAAGTCCCGACTCGTTCCATTTACGTTGCCAGTTAACTATGGTATTTTTGCGGACTAAAGAATAAAATTCATTGAAGGCGATTTGACGCTGATAAATTTCGCCTTCAATTGCACCTACCTTTGCTAATGAGTCAGCCCTCTCATTACCCGGAATTGAGCAATGTGAAGGGACCCAGACAAAGGTAATGACATAACAGCGTCTGGTTAAAGCACTCAAAATTTCTCGTATTCTCTCAAGGAAGTACGGCGAGTGCTTTTCCGGCCTCACTGAACGGATAGCTTCGACGGAGCTAAGAATATCCGTTACAATGTAATAGTGTTCAACAGGTCGTGAGGCGACGCTGTCCAGCGCCCAGTGTATCGCTGCCAATTCAGCAATATACACTGAGCAAGGAAACTGAAGACTGTGGGAGGTGCTAAAAAATTCGTTGAACACTCCAAATCCTGTGGACTCATCCATAGAGGACCCATCAGTAAAGTACATATTATCACAATTGATATCCCCATACTTTGCATCGAAGATCGTTGGAACGATCCTCGATCGAAGATAATCAAAATGACAGATCACAAAATGACAGATCAAAATGCACAGAGGAATTGATGTAGTCAGGAAAACAAACACGGTTGGGAATATACGAAGAAGGATCAACCTGCATGGAGATGAATTCATGATATGGACTCATGAACCCAGATTGAAAATTTAGCTCGATCAGCTGTTCAAAATTTCCGATCACCAATGGGTTCATGACCTTACACCGGATGAGGAACCGAAGAGATAATAAATTGAAGCGATCTTTTTAGTGGGAGTACGCCTGCCAAAACCTCGAGACTCATGGTATGCGTTGAGGGCATACATCCCAGCGCGATACGGAGACAAAGATACTGAATTCGCTCGAGTTTAATGAGGTGTGTTTTGGCAGCTGATTGAAAACAGAAACTGCCATACTCCATCACTGAGAGAATAGTTGTTCGATACAACATTATAAGATCTTCGGGATGGGCTCCCCACCATGTGCCGGTAATTGTACGGAGAAAGTTTATTCTTTGTTGGCATTTTTTACTCAGATACCTAATATGGACCCCCCAAGTACATTTGGAGTCGAACCAGACCCCAAGATACTTGAAGGATACTTGAAGCATGAGTGATCGGTTTACCCAAAAGTTGAAGCTTTGGTTTTGCTGGAAGCATAGAAAAAAACACCATCTCTGTTTTCTCCGTGGAGAATTCGATCCCTAGCCCAATGGCCCAGGTTGAAAAATTGTTCAAAGTATCTTGTAAGGGTACTTGCAGGTCGGATTCGTTTGATCCTACGACAGACACCACTCCATCATCTGCAAGTTGTCTTAGGCTGCAATTTTGTGTAAAGCAATTGTCAATGTCGCTTACGTAGAAGTTGTACAAAAGGGGGCTTAAACATGAGCCCTGGGGGAGTCCCATGTAAGAGACCCGACTTACTGCCGAATCTCCGTGAGAAAAGTTCAAATGTTTCTCACAAAGCAAGTTATATAACATATTATTCAATAGAGGCGGCAGACCCCGAGATTGTAATTTGTCTGACAAAACCTCTATTGAAACAGAATTAAAGGCCCCCTTTATGTCCAAGAATACTGAAGCCATTTGTTTTTTTTCGGCGTAAGCCATTTGAATTTCTGAAGAAAGCAACGCAAGACAATCATTCGTCCCCTTGCCCCTGCGGAACCCATATTGTGTATCTGAGAGTAGGCCATTCGCTTCAACCCATCGATCAAGGCGAAACAAGATCATTTTCTCCAACAATTTCCGTATACAAGACAGCATTGCTATTGGGCGGTACGAATTGAAGTCGGACGAGGGTTTTCCGAGTTTTTGAATAGCTATAACTCGTACTTGTCTCCAATCATCCGGAACAACATTATGCTCCAGAAACTTATTGAATAAATTCAACAAGCGATGTTTGGCCACATCGGGGAGGTTTTTCAACAAGTTGAACTTAATTCTATCCGATCCTGGAGCCGAATTGTTACAAGAAAGGAGAGCAAGAGAGAATTCTACCATCGAAAACTCGGAATCAAGATCGCACCTATCTTGTGGTATATCTCGAACAATTCTTTTCACGGGAGCGAAATCGGGACAAACATTTCGTGCAAAATTAAAAATCCATCGATGTGAATGTTCCTCGCTTTCATTCGATGAAGAGCGATTTCTCATGTGTCGAGCCACTTTCCATAATTTTTTCATTGACGTTTCTCGTGACAAACCTCCCACGAAATTTCGCCAATAAGCACGTTTTTTCCCTTTGATCAAGTTTTTAAATTGATTTTCAAGGTCCAAATACGTTTGAAAATTCTCAATGGTTCCACGTTTCCGAAAAGCTTTAAATGCATTCGATTTATCTCCATAAAGCTTGGAACACTGGCTATCCCACCATTGATTGGGAGGCCTTTGACGAAAAGTGGAGCCTGGGATGGGTTTCGTTTGAGCGCGAACCGCGCTGTCATATATCAAACGAGAAATGAAGTTATACTCCTCCAATGGAGGCAAACCATCTCTGGAATTGATGGCTAGAGCAATCGCGTCCGCATATTTTTTCCAGTCAATGTGTCTTGTGAGGTCGTATGCCATGTTTATTGATTCAGAAGAATTCAACCCATTGGTGATAGAAATTTTGATTGGCAAGTGGTCACTACCGTTGGGATCCTGGATTACATTCCACTTGCAATCTAACGATAGTGAATTCGAGCAAAGCGAGAGGTCAAGAGCACTTGGGTTGGCAGGAGGTTTAGGTACACGTGTTGTTTCCCCAGTGTTCAAAACGGTCATATTGAAGCTGTTACAAAGGTCATATATCAACGATGCACGATTGTCGTCGTACTGTTCCCCCCAGACAGTTCCGTGAGAGTTGAAGTCTCCCAAGATCAATCATGGCTCAGGAAGGAGTGAGCACATGTCAACAAGTTGCTTGCGGCTAACCGCAGCTCTCGGAGGCCAATACAAGCTGACTATACAGAGGTCTTTGCCTCTGATGTTTGCATGACAAGCAACAGCTTCGATCCCTCCAATGGGTGGAAGGTCAATTCTAAAAAAAGAGTGACACTTATTGATCCCCAATAGTACCCCTCCGTATCTGTCATCGCGGTCCAAGCGTATTATATTAAAATCGTGGAAAGAGAGATCATTTTGAAAAGAGAGCCAGGTTTCGGACAGAGCAAAAACATCACAATTGAGTTTATGAATTAGAAATTTGAATGTATCCAATTTAGGCATAAGACTACGACAATTCCACTGTAAAACAGTGATATCTCCGACCTCTCTATTTAAATTAGACATCAAGAGAGATAATCATTGCAAGGAGGGGCCATGTTTGCATCAATTGCTGCAAAATTGTCTTTAATACTGGAAGCATTGAGATGACAATGGTTCTGATGGAGTCGGAAACATTAAAACACGTGAAGATTTGATCCACAAGGTCAGATAACTTTATTAATCCCGATTGGGAAGTTGAACTTGACGGAAAAACAGGGACATTTGGGGTTTTTGATGTTCCCTCGAGTGCTAGGTCGTTCGAAAGTGAATCATTCCCACGGAAGCCAGGAGGAACCTGATTTTGCTTGTCCGCTGCACTCGTTTTTTTAGGCAAACTAAAAGGGGGTATCACCGGAGGGACTTGTCCTTGAACTTTATTTTTTTTTTTTTTTATCCAAAATATATATTTTATTAAGGCTCATATGGCGTCAGCCTAACGGGGCCGGGAGTTCAATATTATGACAATGTTTGCTTAGACTATGTTAGTAATATGTAACCGATTACTCGCGGTTGACTCGAGGTTAGTATTACAAGTGTTCTCATAATTGGTATGTCGCAGTCTTCGATGCTCTGTACGTGTGCCCGACACGGGATACTTCCTATTGGGATGCAGCTGACCATTAATCATCAACGCCCCCCTTGTCTGTACCCCATATCTAGCGTGGTGCGTCTTTCTCGACTCAAGGAATCCAGGATAGAATGGCGGCGCAATCATCAGCTCGTGTAGAGTTGTCATGAGCGGTACAACCTTTGGCTCTTGTTGAATAATCAGTGGACTGCACAACCTTCGGCCCGTGCATCTGTAAAGAGTGTGTGTATGTATTGCCGCGACTAAGTAAAAGTTTATCGATCGGATAGGAGGGATATGAAACGGGGACACAACGAAGGAAACATCATTAAACGTTGACATCGGCGTTTCTGAGGAACAGGTATAGATGAAGCAGAATATCAGGATCCCGGCTACCTAAGATATCCCGGACGGGGATATCCGATTGTCTGCCTTGTGCTCTCAGTGCTCTAGAGAGCTGAGAGCGAGCAGCATGGAACCGGATACACGACCAGACAACATGCTCGATGTCGTGGTAGCCATCGCCACAATCACAAAGATTGTTTGCTGCGAGCCCAATGCGATAGAGATGCGCGTTTAGGTTGTAGTGATTGCACATAAGCCGAGATATCACGCGAATGAAATCACGACCTACATTCAATCCCTTGAACCATGCACTCGTCGAGACCTTAGGGGTAATCGTGTGTAACCAACGACCGAACTCATCACCACTCCACATGCGCTGCCAACTTACGAGCGTATACTGACGAGGAATGTGGAAAAATTCATTATATACAATTTGTCTTTCAAAAAGTGTGCCTTCTACAGCGCCCACCTTAGCTAGCGAGTCCGCTTTCTCATTCCCCGGAATCGAGCAATGAGAGGGAACCCATACTAAGGTAATCTTGAATAATTTTTCGACCAAAACACTCAATAGTTGTCTTACTCTAGTTAGGAAATAAGATGAGCGTTTATCAACCTTCATTGAGCGGATTGCCTCTATTGAGCTGAGACTGTCTGAAAAAATAAAATAGTGGTCGATGGGCAATGTTTCAATGATCCCTAATGCGTAATATATCGCACCCAGTTCAGCGACATACACGGAACAAGGATCTTTGAGTTTGAAAGAGGCACTGGAATTTTCATTGAAGATGCCGAAGCCAGTGGACTCGTTTATGAATGAACCGTCAGTAAAGAACATTTTATCAGATCCAACTTTCCCATATTCTGCCGAAAATATCGGCGGAATAGAATCGGAGCGTAGGTGATCTGGGATTCCTGGGGACTTGAACTTTAGGAGTGGTCATATTTTTGCGCCGGGGATTCCCTTGAGAAATAAACGGCGTGCTCCCGTTAGCTGTATCTGCTTCCATTTCGTCAACTGGCAACGTAGCGAAGACATTGTGTGTATTGATTGGTTGTTGTTCTTGAGCCAGTGGAGAAGCGCCCTTCAAAATTTCTGCGAAAGTGCGTTTAGAGCGATCCCTCAAAGAGCGCTTCTGTTTCTCCCAGCGAGTTTTGTATGTTTCACAAGCTGAGAGCACGTGTGGGGATCCCCCGCAATATGGACACTTATGCTCAGTCGCACTGCAGGATTTCCCCTCATGTTGTTCTCCGCAAGTGGCACATCGTTCTTTATTGGCACAATAAGCAGCCGTGTGACCAACTGACTTGCACTTTAGACAAGTCATTGGCTTTGGAATAAAAAGTCGCACGGCTAACCTCAATTTATCTACCATCACGTAGTCAGGGAGAGCTGAACCAGCGAAGGAGACTCGAAACGAGTTGGACGGCGTAAATTTAGATTCATTTCCTTCATGGGAGACTGTTCCGAGCTGGCGGCAACCCAAGATCTTAACAGTCGTCGAGGGCAGTTTTTTAAAACGGCCAGTTTCGGTTATCACACCCTCAATTTCGACTATGTGAGAGGGAATGTAAACCCGATACTCAATTGTAAAACGCTGATCGACAACAATCTTGTTTGCGTCTTTCCGGTCAGTCACGACAACTCGCAATTTGTTTGGTCTAACTTTTCGAAATTTCCGAAACGGAGGTATACCTTGCCAGATCTTTCGCGATCTGCATGACTCTCAACGCTTTTCCATTAGGCTTAGGCCTGAAGAAAACAACCCAGGGACCAATTCCGGGCGCATCTTCTGGATAGACCTTCACACGCGGGGTGGGAATAACAGGGGAGGAAGGCGAGGACGGGGATTGAGAGGGATCGGGGACAGTAGGGTGGGAAGCTGAAGGTTGAGAAGGAGCGAGGAGAACAGAGGGAGAAGACGAGGTTGAAGGTAAAGTGGGATAGTTAAGGGCAGATGGGAGATTTGCTAGTTTTTTGGAGGGAGGCTTGGTAGGGTTAGCTGACTCGTCCCCAGAAGAAGTATCTCCCGTAATTGGTACGCGTTTGAGTGACTTTTTTTTATCACTTAGGAGGGAACTAGAGTCAGAGACCTCCATATCCGAAGGTCCCCCACTCTCTGCCATTTGAAAATTTGCACTTATATTCTAAGTATTTTTTTGTTTTTTAAACAATATTTCACAATAAAATAATTCACAAAAACAAAAAAAAACTTATAAATGATAAATATTTTCTCTGAGTATATTTAATATTATTCACCTATGAACGCACTCCAGTGCAGATGAACGGGAGCGCGCTGAAAGCTCGTTGGTGGTGAGAATGTGCTTACGACACCACTACACACAGTCGTCGGTAAAAGCTTACCCGCACTGGCACTGTTGGCACGATGATTCGGCGAAAACTCCAATGTCGGCGAAGCAGCGACAAAATAAAAACCAATCCTTGGTTTTCCGATGATAAAAGCCTCTATCCGCTTTCATTCAGGGTACTCCACTCACTATCCAGATAGCGAAACGAACTCTTCAGCGGCAAAAAAAAACAACAATCACGCGGTAACCGATAACGGTTAGGATAGGGAATCGCCTATAGGATCCAGTCAGATTTCCTGTACCTAGCAAAGCGAGTCGAAGCGTTGTCCAAGAGGAGCAGTCCTGACAGCATCTGTTTTCCAAAGGAGTCACAGAAGAATGAAACAGATTACGCGGCGGCAGAAAACAATACTATCCGAGTGACGTCACAACAAACGAGCTGAGTACCTGCTTTATCGTGTTGGGAAAGATACAGAATTGAGTAATCATGTGGCAAACTATCAGCGACAGGATGTGTGTATTGAGGTAGGAAGGCACACGATGCCGAGAAGGAAGTAATATACGCCAAGCTGGAGAATGTCTACGACAGATTTTCGTACAGAGACCACTATCAAGCACCTGGATGGGCAGTTCTGAAGTGAAGATATGCACAAACTGATGATTCGACAGGACAGTCTGTATGTAGGGACGAAAGACAACGGCTAACGATGCGTGAACTTTTCAGCTCCCAGAAGACTGGTAGTCTGAAGTATCAAGCTCGTCCACAAGACCACATGGAGATTACCTGATACACTAACGATAAACAAAATTTACCGAGTTGTAATCGACGAATGATTCTTCTTAGGCATCATCAACGCACGAATACGTGACGGCGACACTAGGAGCAGAGACACTGATAGATAGATCTACCTTCGCTGTAGGACCAGAGGGAGCCTGGCTAAGTACAGCAGCAGCACCAACAGAAGGACCGTGATCGTGTAAAAATGAAAATACGCGGAAGTTCTTCGAGAAGGCTAACCATTCCCGAAGAAGCTGTATGCCGCAAGTAGTGATGTAAAGGGGAACCTAATTGTGATATTCCGACATACAAGACACACAACACATTTAATAGTAGCTCAAAAAACAATTTATATTTCTATCTCAATGTAGTATTCAACACACTCTAACTGCCATTCCAACTACACACTAAATCTAGGATACCACACTAATCACGAAGTAAAGCGAGACGGAACAGTTTAACCCCTTCCCGTATTATTTAATACGTCACACATCAAGTGATTTCACTAGCCTGCTGAGTGTTCTAGCGCCCTATGTTATTAAAGGCTGATTTAGACGATGCCAGTCAGCGCTCTAGTTGAAGTATCCAGTGAACAGAGAACAGACACTCTGTTCAAGTTATTTGTACCAGTATCGAACAAGTTATTGGCCTCTAACTGGAACAGAGTGTCTGTTCTCTATTCACTGGATACTTCAACTAGAGCGCTGACTGGCATCGTCTAAATCAGCCTTAAAGTACCCACGAGTGAGACTCGATGTTGTACGGGAAAGGGTTGAATAATGCACCTAATGACCTAGGGACTCCGGTGCCGAATGTTTCGGAGTGGAATAAAGTACATGTGTTGTTTTTCCGTAGGCCTTAGAATGGGTATATGAGTACCATCACTACACCGGGTATCTTGAATTTGTCGAAGAAATGTTGCTTTTTTTCATTAAACGATGTTGTATCCAATTCGATCCATTTTTCGCAGAAGCTTCTTTCCAGTAGTGGCATCATTTCATAGAACACTGATGAAACTGTTGGTTGGGCCATACCAAGTAAAAAGTTCCACCATTTTCACATAAATTTGGTACGACCAGAAGCCAGAAGGCTCAAAACGGCCGCTTATGTTAAAGCTGAAGGAATGGCAATGCTTCTGAAAAATGGTTGGAACACGATTTTGTAACCAAGGTGCCTGGAGGAAATCGGCATTTCAAATACATGCAAGTCGAAGGTATTGTTGTTCCGACTGAAATGTGTTTCCCTAACACAGACTTCAAATCCATGGAGCGTGGCGAAATCGGCATTGCGAATTCATACAAGTCGGGGGTATTTTTGTTCCGATTGAAATGTGTTTCCCTAACACAGACTTCAAAACCAAGGTTTCTGGGGAAATCGGCTGGGAAAATCGTGCAGATACTAGAAGCGAATGAACTTTCCAGTTTCAAGGAAATTCGCGGTTCAAGAAGTACGTACACTTGAGAGATGTAAAATTTAGAGGGAAATGCAAAATAAAATAATCGTTTGATAATTCTTCCGTACATATATTTTGTTCAAGGCGTCATACCAAACGTAAAAAATCTGTCGTTAAATTTACTTGTAACGAATACTTGTAACGAAAACATAATCTATCACAATGCATGAGTTGACCTTACATGGCATTATACAATCTTTTTACTCACAAAGCAAATATATTGAATTCAATTGGATTTGGAAACTGTTCTATTCAATCAAGAATTTAATCAATACAAACGAATGATTGGTAAGCTAGTCCAACGTCAACCTTGCGGTTATGTCATAGATATAACCCACCCATTTTTTTCAATTCAACATATTTTGCAGAAATATTGTGAATGCAAGTTGTCCATACATTACTTCTTCATCGAGTTCGAATCAGTACACCCTGTCCAACTTCTATAAGACCACCCTGGTTCTATTTCGTTGCAACACAAACAGTTAGAATTTCAACAAGATACATTCATACATTGTTGAATGCTTAGAATAAAGTATATTTAACGTCAATTCCGTTCAAATGAGTTATTTGTTTATTTATTGTGCTTAAATATGATAATTTCAGCTGTCCAGTTTCTATAAGACCACTTCAAAATTCATAAGTATTTTCAATGAAAAATTCAAAACGATCGGCTGATTTACATGTCAATAATTGGTAACCTTTGCATTTCGACTTTATTAGTCGAAATGCAAAGGTTACCTTGAAAATTCGCGTTGGAATACTATTTACCAAATTCTGCTGAGCGGATTTCTCGATATTTTTCCATTTTTCCGAAATTGCGACCTTGAGCGCTTCAGCCGTGGTGTTAAAATTTCCAACAGTGTAGAATCTGCGTACAAGGTTCCCCCTAAGATTTTCAACAGGATTCAAGTCGGGAGAGCGAGCCGGACAGTCGAAAAAAATAAGTTTGTGGTCCTTTATCCATTGCTTAATTTACTTGCTGGTATGAATAGTAGCATTGTTTTGCATGAATGTGATTTTTTTTGTGATGATATCCATGAAAAAACGGTAGGAGAGAGGATTTCAGAACATGTGTGTAATCTTTGAACGATGTGAAAGCTATCTTAAGCGCTCGGGTTGCACAGAATCCCGCCCAAACCATGCACAAGCCTCCGCCAAAATTCCTGGATGAAAAATACTGTTCCTTCTTCCGTAAATCACACCAGTACCCGTTTTAACCATGAGGATTATCCAAATTGAACTCTTTCACGTCAGTGGAGATAACCTATACATTGAAGAACTTTTCGTTATGGTATATAGCAAAATGTATTCTTTTGGAAACGTTCTTTGTCACAACATACCATGTCCTACAGTCGGCTTTGACAAAACTCAGACGTCTTTCGATATGAGATGGTGTAATATGAGGACTTTTAACTTTTTAAGCCCTCTTTATGTGAGGACTTTTAACCAAAACTTGACGAATTGTCACCCGAGTAACATGTAAATTGAAATATTGCTTTATTTGCACATGCGATTTTGAGGTACTCGAACCTGTTCTAGCTATTACCCGCATATCCCGGTCAGAGAGCTTCGATTTACGCGGAGCTCTCTTCTTCTTACCATATCCCTGAGGATTCGCCAAATAATTGAGCACTACTCTGTTACCAACATTTTCTCGGTGAAATGCATCTATTTGTCCTTCTTCTCCCTCCGTGAGGACTTTTCCCTTCGGCATTTTCCAGATTTGAGGTGAAGGTAAAACCACGTGTAAAAATGGGGTAATAGTATTTGTGAGAGAAGAGCAATTTGTTTCGTTTGTTTTGATCTTTGTACGAAAATAGATCAATTCATTTATCAGACAAGAGTCTTAGAATACATTTGAAAAAAAAAAACAATTCAATACTGAAGTAAAATGTATGAACGATGTGTTCCGATGAACAATTGCAAATATAAATATATATAGAAGGAGTATTTGCATAGCAAGTAAAATTATGATTATACGCGAGCGTAACATGAGCAAACTTATAACACATTCGAATTGGGGCTCTTTTGGTATTAACAAGTTTTTCCGCACAGTAACTCGATGTTGATAATTCCTTAATATTTTCCTTCGTCGATCGTATTGTTTTCACATATCCATATTGGAGAACCTTAACCCTTCTATTCGTTGGCCGAGTCATTTTGATTGAATGTAATACTTTTCCGTTTACTATTTTTGAAAGCATAGGCAACCGTGGCTGTGTTCCGAATTCTGCAATACAATTTTCTTAACCAATGTTAAAGTTGCTAAAACTTACATTATAGATCCATTAAACGTAAAAATAATAATTGTATTGATATCAACACAATTTAATTTTATTAATTTTCATGACATGAAACGCTATGACTCAGGAATAACATTTTATTGAATGGTTTTCATAGCTGTTTCGATGATGTTGTCTGGCATCAGTGTCGAAAAAGTAAGGATGTTTTCACCAGTACAAACAAAACCATTGCGGAAAATCGAAAAATGAAAAGTTAACTTTCAGAGCACTAGCTCGAGTTTTACGTCGTTTTTCACTATACATTGCGACGGTCGATGAAAATTTAATATTTGGTGAGTAATCGATTAGTGGGAAGTGTGTGCAAACGATCATTTTCTTCACACTGTTTCGCAAAATTATTGATTTTCGGGCGAGTGGTAAGGGAGGGAGATGAAAGAAATGAGCGCCATTGTGGCAGCCATTTGAGGCTAGCTTCCACCTTCATCTTAATTGATCAAAACAACTAAAACAACGGAAAAATGTAACTGTTCTTATAGAAACTGAACAGTTGAAAATACGAAAACATTCGTTCACGCTCAGCGCTTGCACACACACATGAAAATCATGCATTGTATGGTAGTCACCAATACCCACACACTAGAATATAAATTGAAGTATTGTTTGTTTACAATGACACAGAGCAGCAAGATCATCACCTGGATTTATAGAAGTTGGACAGAGTGTATCTAGAGCAACATGTCAAAAGGGCCTATCTTCTTTGATAGATTCTATTCATCAACTTCCATTAATGAAAGAGAATGTAGATGAAGAGAATCGATCAAAGAAGATAGGCCCTTTTGACATGTTGCTCCAGATATAGTTGAGGGGCTCAAAATAAAACTGGTGTAAGTGACATCATCGATTTCTCTACATCGATTCTCTCTTTTGGTCATAACTTAGTTACAAACATATTCCCAGCTGTATTTTACAATGTGGAAGATAGTTAAGAACCTGATCTATGGTATTCTGTAGCAAACTCAGATTGGAACGTTTTCGCAGTTGAGTTATTCACCAAAGAAAAAGTTGATGAAGAGAAATCGATCAAGTTACTTACATCCCTTTCCTTCAGAGCATCTAAATTATAATGCATCTATGGTAGATCATGCACAAGAACGAGGATATCATCCAGGATAAGCTTTCGAAACTTATCATGGCTACCATAAATTGTGTGCAATTGGATATAAGCAATGGGATATAAACAAGATGTTAGGCATGTGTTTGGGCATCGACACAATTTGTTCGATTTCTTAAAATTTGTTAACCTTCCTATCCTTTTATTTATTTATAATGATACTACATCCCATTGAGAGATTAGATCTTCTTCACAATTTTTCGCCAATAGTCCCGATCCATGGCTGCAGTTCTCCAACTCCCGGATGCACCGATTCTTGCCAAGTCCTGCTCCACCTGGTCCAACCACCTCGCTCGCTGGGCTCCTCTCCTTCTTGTTCCTACTGGATTCGATGCGAACACCATCTTTGCAGGGCTGCTGTCCGGCAATCTTGCAACATGCCCTGCCCATCGCACTCGTCCAGCCTTGGCGACTTTCTGAATGCTGGGTTCGCCGTAGATTTGCGCCAGTTCGTGGTTCATTCTCCTTCTCCATACTCCGCTTTCCTGTACACCACCGTATATTGTTCTGAGCACTCGGCGTTCGAAAACTCCAAGCGCTTGTGAGTCCTCTTCAAGCATCGTCCATGCTTCGTGCCCATAGAGAACAACCGGTCGAATTAGGGATTTGTACATGGTACACTTCGTACGGGGTCGGAGTTTGTTGAACCTCAAGGATTTTCGGAGCCCATAGTAGGCACGACTTCCATTGACAATGCGTCTTCGAATTTCACGGCTGTTGTTGTTGTCAGTTGTTATCAACGAGTCAAGGTAGACAAATTCCTCTACCACCTCGAGCTCATCGCCGTCGATCACAACACTACTACCAAGAAGAACTCTGTTTCGATCAGTCCCTCCAGCTAGCATGTATTTAGACTTAGACGCATTGATCCCAAGCCCAATCAGCCCTGCTTCGTGTTTCAGTCGGGTATACAAGTCGGCTACCGTCGCATGTGTTCTTCCGATTATGTCCACGTCGTCGGCGAAGCAGATAAACTGACTAGACTTGTTGAAAATCGTGCCCCGCATGTTGAAGCCCGCTCTCCGCATAACACCTTCCAGCGCCTCGTTGAAGAGCAGACAGGAGATTCCATCGCCTTGTCGAAGTCCCCTGTGAGTCTCAAATGATTCCGACAGCTCACCTGAGATCCGCACACCGTTCATCGTTGCCTGAATCAGTCTTGTCAGCTTTCGGGGAAAGCCGTGTTCGTCCATGATCCTCCATAGCTGTCGTCGGTCGATTGTATCATATGCGGCCTTGAAGTCGACGAAGATGTGGTGTGTAGGGACCTGATACTCGCGGCACTTCTGGAGGATCTGCCGCAGTGTAAAAATCTGGTCCGTCGTCGAGCAACCGGGCATGAATCCGGCCTGGTAACTTCCCACAAATCTACTTACTATTGGCGATAGGCGGCGGAAGAGGATCTGAGACAAAATTTTGTAGGCACCATTCAGGATTGTGATGGCACGATAGTTCCCACAATCCAACTTGTCGCCTTTTTTATAGATGGGGCAGATTACCCCGTCCTTCCACTCCTCCGGTAGCTGTTCTGTGTCCCAGATCCTGACTATCAACCGGTGCATACACTCTACAAGTTTTCTCGGACCTCCCTTGAAGAGCTCCGCTACGAGGCCATCCTTACCAGCTGCTTTGTGGTTCTTGAGCTGATTAATGGCCTCCTTAACTTCACCCATCGTCGGGGGTGGTACGTCGTCGTTGTTCATTGCACCGGTGTAGTCCTCCTCAACGCCGTCTAGGTCTCCTGTCTGCGCGCTGTTCAGGTGTTCATCGTAGTGCTGCCTCCACCTTTCGATCACCTCGCGTTCGTTCGTCAAGATGCCTCCTTCCTTGTTTCTGCACATTTCGGCCCGCGGCACAAAGCCTTTGTGCGAGGCGTTTAGTTTCTTGAAGAACTTCCGCGATTCTCGAGAACGATAAAGCAGCTCCATCTCCTCACACTCTTTCTCTTCCAGGCGGCGCTTTTTTTCCCGAAAGAGATGTGTTTGCTGCCTTCGTTTCAGTCTGTATCGTTCCACGTTTTGTCGAGTCGCTCGTTGCAGCATGGCTGCGCGTGCTGCATCCTTCTCGTTCAGGAGCGCTCGGCACTCGTCGTCAAACCATTCGTTCCGTTGTCCTCGTTGTTCATACCCGATGACGGTCTCTGCTGTGCTGCTAATTGCTGATTTTAAGGAGTTCCAGCATTCATCGAGGTGAACAGCATCCAGTTCGTCTACCCCCGGTAACGCAGCTTCAAGACGCTGCGAATATGTTGCAGCAACGTTCGGCTCCTGTAGTCGTCGTAGGTAGTACCGTGGTGAGCGCTGGTGTCTTATGTTATTGACGACTGACAGTTTAGAACGCAGTTTGATCATCACCAGGTAGTGGTCTGAATCGATGTTAGCGCCACGATAGGTTCTGACGTCGATGATATCCGAGAAGTGCCGACCGTCGATCAAAACGTGGTCAATTTGTGTTTCTGTTTGCTGTGGTGATCTCCAGGTGTAACGGTATTGGAGGCTGTGCTGGAAGAAGGTGCTACGTATGGCCATGTTCTTGGAGGCAGCGAAGTCTATAAGTCTTAGGCCGTTTTCGTTGGTTCGCTGATGGGCGCTGAACCTACCAATTACCGGTTTGAATTCCTCCTCCTGGCCGACCTGAGCGTTCAAATCACCGATGACGATTTTGATGTCGTGTTTTGGGCAGCGATCGTATTCACGCTCTAGCTGCGCGTAGAATTCTTCTTTATCGTCATCGGTGCTAGCTAGATGGGGGCTGTGGACGTTGATAATGCTGATATTGAAGAAGTGGCCTCTCATCCTCAATCTGCACATTCTTTCATTGATCGGCCACCAACCAATCACCCGTTTATCAATATTTCCGAAAGAATTCGGGTACTCGCAAGAAAATTGAGAGACTTGCAGTTCCTTCCTATCCTAATGTTGTTTATTTTTCACTTCGGAAGACATAGGGATCGAATCGAGTGCACCGCTGCACGAAGTCGACGCTGTGTAAAACAACGAATAGATCGGACCTAAAAGCACTTGCAGTTTTGAACGGAAGGTGTCGTGGAATATCCATGGTGGACTACGGACTTAAGAGGGAGAATGGCTGGATCGAAGTTGACTTTCTAACGATGAGACGCTAAGAATTCTGGCACTAGTACCCCAGGATCAAATTGAATGGCGACGACTTTTTGATACAGCACGAGCTACCCCGGCTCGAGCCTACTAGATAAGGTAAGCTCACGTGATCTAGGAAAGAATTAGGAATTCTAGCATAAAATCGAGATTAAACTTAATGTTTGCTTATGTAACGCTGATTTTCGTTCGACATCTGAGTAATTTGTAGGCTCTGTGCCGATTTAGACTATTCCAGGAAGAAATATCAAACAGCAAAAAACTAAAACGACACGTCAGTGTGACAAAGCGTGATGCTTGGACAGCATCCGAAATCAGAGTTGTCGAGGCACTTTTTGACGAAGGACCACAAGAAATCCACGATTTATAACATGACCGAGGGCCTCCAGCATAGAATCGAGAATTTCGGATGCTGTCCAAGCATCAAGCATCATGGCCAACAACAAAAAATCGGGCTGACGGAGCGGAATAAGCGTCGCCAAGCGGATAAAATTGAAAGCTGCAACCAAGAAAAAGATTCCACAAATCCAGACCAAAAGGGGTCTTAGTCCGAGTAAATAGAGGACAACTATCTGCGAAGGTAGCCACAGGTCGTCCGAGGTCAGCCCGGATTCCGAGGGTTATCGCTCCCATCAAAAGGAAGATACGGACAATTACAATGCGTTCAATAAGGAAACACCTGAACAACCTGTTCACGTGGGCTCTCAAGCTGGGTATCGAATTCTCTACGGAGAAAACCGAAATGGTCGTTTTTTCTAGGGAGCACGAACCCGCCCAACTCCAGCTTCACCTATCCGGCAGACACTCGATGTTTTTCAAATACCTTGGAGTATATTTTGACTCTAAATGTACCTGGGGAATACACATTGCGTATTTGAAACAGAAATGCCAGCAAAGAATCAATTTCTCTGGATGGGTGCCCCACCATAACCGGAACATGGTGGGGCGCCCATCCAGGAGACCTCATTCAGTTGTACAAAACAACGATATTATCAATGTTAGAATATGGCAGTCTTTGCTTCCGATCGGTTGCCGGGATTCATATTTTCAAGCAGGAGATAATACAATATCGTTGCTTGCGTATAGCCATGGGGTGTTTGCATTCGACACATACGATGAGTCTCGAAGTCTTGGCAGGAGTACCCCCGCTAACTCTTCGGTTCACAGAATTATCCTACAGATTTCTCATCCGTTGCAAGATCATGAATCCATTGGTGATTGATAACTTCGAAAATCTACTTCAACTGACTCCTCAGTCAAGTTTTATGTCTTTATACCATGAGTACCTTACCCATGAGTGCTCCCTTGGCCGAGTGGTTAGCGTCACAACTAACATGCCGGGTGTTCGGGTTCGATTCCCGTTCTGGTCAGGGGAATTTTTCGTCAAAGAAATTTCCTCCGACTTGCACTGTGATCACGCGTATTCTAGAGCTTGCCACTCAGAATGCATTCAAGGCGTGTTACTTGGCATAGAAATCTCAACTAAGTACTAATAAAAATGACGCAAGTAACACTACGTTGAGACGGCGAAGTTCCTCTAGGAACGTTAGTGCCATTGAAGAAG
The DNA here is from genome assembly GCF_029784135.1 of Toxorhynchites rutilus septentrionalis. NCBI lineage: Eukaryota > Metazoa > Arthropoda > Insecta > Diptera > Culicidae > Toxorhynchites > Toxorhynchites rutilus. The sequence continues at coordinate 35,701,576 of NC_073746.1, forward strand.
AAGAAGACCTTACCCATGAAGTGCACCCTTCACCGGGCATCTCCAACCTATTACTCTGTCATTTTTGATCCGTCCATGCGACAAGAAATCCATGGAATCCCAGATCTTGTATGCTCCGATTCTATTCCGCCAATATTTTCGGCAGAATATGGGAAAGATAGATCTGATAAAATGTTCTTTACTGATGGTTCATACATAAACGGGTCCACTGGCTTCGGTATCTTCAATGAAAATTCCAGTGCCTCTTTCAAACTCAAAGATCCTAGTTCCGTGTATGTCGCTGAACTGGGTGCGATATACTAAGCACTAGGGATCATTGAAACATTTCCCATCAACCATTATTTTATTTTTTCAGACAGTCTCAGCTCAATAGAGGCAATCCGCCCAATGGAAGTTGATAACCGCTCATCTTATTTCCTAACAAGAATAAGATATCTATTGAGTGTTTTGGTCGAAAAATTATTCAAGATAACCTTAGCATGGATTCCCCCTCATTGCTCGATCCCGGGGAATGACAAAGCGGACTCGCTAGCTAAGGTGGGCGCTTCAGAAGGCACACTTTTTGAAAGGCGAATTGCTTATAACGATTTTTTTCACATTGGTGTAATTACTTTCTGTATGATATATTCTAAAACATGGGTCAACGCATAAACCTACATCACATTCTTTGCATTCGTAACTACTTTTTCGACGAATGTTATGTTTGCTACATACTATTGTGAAGAAGTGAAAGACTGGCGAGAGCGTATAAAGGGTGTGTCACATCAAATTGCATCACGGAAAAAACGCTGTAGAAATTCGCCCAGTAGACCGATCCTATTAAACAACTTTTGGCATTTTCTTTTTATTCATACTTCGAGCCCAAGCCCGTATGCTCGCACTTTCCTCTTTACCCCGTCCATAAGGTTCTGTACAACGTCAGGTTGTAGTTTTTTTTTGAACAGAAATCCATTTTCTCTTGAAGTCCGCCTCCGATTTGACAACTTTTGGGTTCTTCCGGAGGGCCTGCTTCATAATCGCCCAATATGTCTCTATTGGGCGAAGCTCCGGCGCGTTGGGCGGGTTCATTTCCTTTGGCACGAAGGTGACCCCGTTGGCTTCGTACCACTCCAACACGTCCTTTGAATAGTGGCACGAAGCGAGATCCGGACAGAAGATGGTCGGGCCCTCGTGCTGCTTCAATAGTGGTAGTAAGCGCTTCTGTAGGCACTCCTTAAGGTAAACCTGCCCGTTTACCGTGCCGGTCATCACGAAGGGGGCGCTCCGCTTTCCGCAAGAGCAGATCGCTTGCCACACCATGTACTTTTTGGCAAACTTGGATAGTTTCTGCTTGCGAATCTCCTCCGGAACGCTGAATTTGTCCTCTGCGGAGAAGAACAACAGGCCCGGCAGCTGACGAAAGTCCGCTTTGACGTAGGTTTCGTCGTCCATTACCAGGCAATGCGGCTTCGTCAGCATTTCGGTGTACAGCTTCCGGGCTCGCGTCTTCCCCACCATGTTTTGCCTTTCGTCGCGGTTAGGAGCCTTCTGAACCTTGTATGTACGCAGGCCCTACGCACTTAATTCACGACGCTCTTTTTCGTTCGACGACATTTTTCCAAATTTACGAAAAATTGACAGTGAAGCATGGCCAACGTGATCTATACACTCTTATCTGATTATAAGCGAAAGCTGAAGATATAATTCCTAAAAATTAAATTTCTACAGCGTTTTTTCCGTGATGCAATTTGATGTGACACACCCTTTATATACGCCTTTCGTAGTGAAAAGGTCAAGTGAGTATGTTCTTTCGTGGATCAAAAAGCAATACGTCCCGAATCTAAATGTTGTATTTCATCAAGATGGGGCTCCGTGCAACACCTCGAACCGTAGTCGAAAGTGGTTGCAGGAACATCTGCCGTTCTGGGCAAAGGGTATGTGGCTCCTATATTAATTCGCTGGATTAGTCAGAATGGTACATCATGCAGTCAGTTCTAAATGCCACCCGAGCACAGTAACCCTCGGACAAAAATTGACCCGTAGCTAGAGAGAAGTGGATTCAAGCTACATTATTAGGACCTGCCGTGCATTCCGAATACGGAAGTATTACTTAGTAGGTATTGCAGACAATTAGCCCTTTCGTTACGGCAGTGTGCTCCGCCGAAGTGCTACCCCTGTACGGAGCACTGCGCCGAAAAGTATGCACTTCGCGCTGGTGTGATCGAAGAGCAGTATGAATTTCATGTCGTCTAAAGACGACGCTCGTACACACAGCTCGTCGCGCGGATGTCGTCTATAGACGACGCTCGTAACGAAAGGGTTAACGAAACAAAGTCTCTCAAAGTGAATTAAATTGTTGATAGTTACGCGAATATTTATTCGAAATGTGGTAAAAAAAACAGGAAGTATGTTATATCTCTGGTATAACCGCAAGGTTGACGTAGGACTGTCGTTGATTTAGTGATCATTTGTTTGAAGTTGAATCTAAATCCATTCTGAATGAATGAATAAATGAATATTTGGGGGACTTCGAAAACGAGAGCGTTACGTTTTATTACGCACAGAGTTTTATGCGTCCAATACTGGATACGAAAATATTCTAATGATGGGGAAGAATAATTTTCAGAAGCTTTCCTGTTAATTGCACCTGATTGTAAAATCACAAAACAAAATGTATTTGGTCGCATTATTATAAGAATAGAAAACATTAAAATAAACTCTTTTGCTTGAATGTAATTTTCAATTGCAAGTGGAACTGACAGATTATTTTACAGCAACGATGACATCTTTCCAGATTCTTCTCGATTGCTCGATAGCCACCGAACGAAAAGTAAAAAGTAACAAGTATATAACGCGTAGACATTTTATCTTTCGAATGAAGTGTTTATCATACCATTCCGTTCAGTTGTTTAGGAGCTATTAACGCTCAAAAACTCGTTCTCCGACGTAACGCTTTCGTTTTCGAAACTTTGATTTTACTCCCCAGTATAGAAATGAAAGACGTAGTCCTACGTCAAAATATTACAATACGACCATTACATTGTTAACACATCATTGATAGTTTTAAAGTATCTTTGAGGGCATTTTCAACATCCCTATCCCGATCTCAATTTAGACCCATTCGGCACACAACCTGGTAAGCCACCTCAATGGGAATCGTGTTAGCAAGTCGCGCACTCGCAAGCAAATACACAACCGAAACAATTTTAATGACCTCGCTCAGCCACTTGCCACCTCCCTCCGGCACAGCTGCTTATTTATTTGGCAATGCTTGTTCGAATCGTCGTAATTTTTTTTTTCGTCTGCGCTCTTCTCCTATTGCCGTGCTCCTTCCCCCACGATGGACCTAGTATTGTGTTTGTGTGATTCGTTTTTTGTCGCGATGACTTAATCTTCCGTATGGGGGAGGTCCCAGAAGGCCACCACAAAACATCCGCGCGCCAAGGGGAACCGGCAGTGCGCAACCGATCTGCTTTATTAAGATGTTAAACAAGAGCTCAATTTATGTAGAAACACGACAACGATCGCGACCGTGAGACGACGCTTTGCTTGCCGATTTCCGCGGAACTACCCACTACTCCAGAAGCCAGAATGGCACGGCGTGGCCGCGTTTCGTTCGCACAAAATCCGTGAGATGCGATGATTCCGGTGTTGATAACGCCGAAGAGGTAAACATCGGCTGGAGCCTAATAAGCGTAATTTCTGCAGCCTCCGGAATGGAGAGGGATTTGGTGGAATAACGATGCAATTAGATACATCCCGACGGACTCGCCTAATTTGGAAATGAGATCGGTGGCTTTACGTGTTCACATGTGTGTTGTGCACTTCACTATGTTGAATCCCAGTGTCGCAACGATAACGGGAAATATACCCAAACGAAACATTTGTTTCACAGTCAGATCGGAAGGGCCAAAAGCGACACATGCCGCTATTTTCTCCCGATGCAACTCCAAAAAACGCCCAACCTTTTAGGAACAGCATGCAGATGCCGAGCCGAACCGAACCTGACATTAAAATAACAATTATAATTACAACTAATCTTAATGGCATCTCTCGCACTTCTGGTTCCAAGTGTTGCACTTGGAAATAGCGACAGGAGAACATCATTTTCGCTGTTTCAATAATGTTCTCCTGCCAGGCTCCGTTCGAGCGAATCAAAAAAGGGTTCGTGCGTTCGTTCATTCGCACTCGATCTAGGAAATAAATAATAAAAATGTAAATGTAAATCAGAAAAGGAAAAACTGCTGGTGTAATCATTTCTACATCTCATAATTGCGTGGCGATGCTTCTGCGGGAGAACCCTTTTGCTGCTGCTAACCCGAACCAGCGAAAATATCTCCCCCTCTCGGTAATGGTGAACTGATCGGTTCAGGATGATGTGAGAAGCGGAGCATCCCTTCGTATGCGAAGACGAATGCGGACGGGACGGGTGGATGTTTTCTCCGACTCGACAAACGAAAGTGCGTATAAATTAGCAAACCTTTTTTTCTCACCGCTGTTGCACCGCAGCGAACGATGCAACATTGTAGCTGAATAATGTTTAGAAAAGGGCGCGAACACCAGCTCATTTACTCTGCGGGTTCAATGTTTTAGAAAGGATGTAATTCACGGTCCAGGGGATAATTATCGATAGGCTTTAATGTTTCATGGGTCCCCGTTGCCCGGAGTGTTAATTTGGTATGAAATTATCCCCCATTTCTCTTTCTCATTGAGTTACATCATACAATGTTTGTGAAATTGATCGAATGAACGCAACATTTAATTGGAGCCGCAAATGAAACAAAAAAATACCTTGTACCATGCTGCTCGTCATAAATTAAAGGATGATAATTTCATAGGTTTAGTTTTGGTTTTCAATGGAACACAAAAAAAAATGCAAAATGTTCATAGCATTCTATTTTTGGTAGATATATTGGAGTCTTCTATTTACTTGTTGAAGATAATTAGAGTGTAAGTGGCGATTACGCTTCTTCGGTGTCATGAATCACACGAGCTGTCAGAAAAAAGGTTTGAAAAATGAACAAATATTCCTGTTACAAATACTAAATCGAAAACTTAAACTTTTTCAAAGAGTGGAAATTTTTTTATTGAAAGCTCATTCAAACCTAAAACAAGCGTAGCTAAAGTCGAGAGAATTGAAGCGTATCTCTGTAATATTGCAAATGTATATTTTTAGGCGCTATTGATATTTATTTGAAGAAAAAAGTCACAGGAGGGTTGTGTCCGAGACACGACCGCATAGTTGACGTAGGATTCCGTTAGGCTATCTGTTATTTTGGATATGTTTGAAGAATTACATTGTTAAACTCGTCGATAATGATTTGGTGGCCCGGAAAAGGGCCGTTTTGTCTGGTTGTTAGGTATTGTTTGTTCACTCGTGATGAGTGATGATGATAAAAGGTTGGTGATTGGTGCGTATCACGATAGAAGATGGCAAAGTGGAATGAGATATGCCGCCCTCTGTGGCCCTGAACGAGGTGGCTCCTGTGTTATGTATGGATGAAATGAAGAAAAAAAAACTCATCAATGTAATATAAGATAATTATCATTATCGAACAAAATTATCAATTGTTGTCACCAGAAAAAAAGAGTTACTTTATTATAGAGAAAATAAATTTGAAATGGAAAGGGTAATTTCATTTATAATTTTCACTTTCAGAGTGTTTATTCAATCCATTTTAATTTTTGCATTAAACCCAACAGAACACGGAACTCCTTCATTTTTCCAATTTTTCTCGTTGCATGAACTTTTCTGGGGAGAAAAACAATGGTTTCATATTTCAAGTCATTTTAACACAACCGCTACCATATACAATTTTACACTTACACTTGTGCTAAAAGTTTTACAATGCATGATCGGTCACGTAGCAACCAACATAAAAGTTCCAAATTTAAATATTATTTATATTCTATCATACAAGTTTTATTCAGTTCATTGGAACATCATTCTTCAATCAATCCATCGATTATTATTGGAACGAAAATAAACAAAAAAAAACTGTCGTTCATCGCTCGCAACTTATTCGATAGGATGTATGCAATCAGCAATGCCCACGCTAGTCACAATGAGCACTATCCATTTGTGCACGTCGTTTGTTAAACTATGGATTACGAGGGTATTTATTTGCTGATTTTCCCCCAGGTACATTGAATTTGAAACCTCTGTTAGGGAATACATGTCGATGGAAACATAAGCTCCCCCTGCTTTCATGTACTTGCAATGCCAATTTCCCCCAGTCTGCTTGGTTTTGATGTCTCTGTAAGGGAACACACTTCGGTGGGAACAAAAGTTTCCTTTACATCGATGTATTGGCAATGCCGATTTCTCCGTATCTTCAATTTCGACCAATCAGAACGAGGTATTTCCGTTTGGAGATTTTTCGATTGTTTGATAGTTTGTTTCATAAGATATGTTATTTTATCCATTGTGATGACTTGTTATGGAATGCTCAAATCGATTGATGAAAATATCTCGTAAATCCATCAGGAAATAACTGACCAATAATTGTAAGTACCTGAGCCACCGCATGTGTCGGCAATTTCGACCAATCAGAAGTGGGTATTTCCGTTAGGATAAGGGTTGAGATTTTTCAATTGTTCGATAGTTAGTTTCATGACATATATTATTTTATTCAATGTAAAAAATTGTTATGAAGTGCCGAAATTGATTGACGCAAAAATCTCATCAATCCATCATGAAATGGCTGAGCAATAAGCATTTAAAATTGGACAATTTTCAAGATGTGCTCGATTTTCGATTTTCAATTTGTACCCCCATATGTTCCCGAAAGACGTAATCCTACGTCAAAAATATAAATGAATGAAAAACTCCATACTTTTTCTTCAATAGTCGTTTAATTTAGTCACCTCAAACCCTAATCATTGACTTTCGGTCTGTGAGACCGCATGCGCGAGTATAGGAGGGCTAACGTGTTTTAGCATCTTCATACTTAAAAAAGAAGTGAAAATTGATCACACTTTAGTTTTGACACCGTTAAAAATAAATTAACTATGTTATTGTTTGAAATTGTTCTGAACTGTTTTAAATTATAACAAAGGAAAAAACAATAATATATTTTTATTCAGTTCATCAACAGAATCAATAGAAATCAGTCAAAAGCTTGATGTAAAGAATCAGATCCAGGATCACAGCACATTGATATTTTTATAATTAATTAGTATATTATATATAGTCTGTATCAACAACGATTACAAATAAATGAATAAATTGTTAATTATTTTTGACGTATTTCTCAATTTTGTTCCCATTGCTTTGGAAAATGATTTAATTTTTAAAACAGTGGAGCGAATAATTATTCTTGATAACTTCATCGTTAGTTTAAAATATTAGCATGAGCAGTAAGAAGTCCATTTTTTGAGTGAAATTCAAAACACCTAAATAATGTTTTGTTTTGGATTGTCCGATTCAAGTCAAATATGCACCGTTATGCAATATAGCTTTAAATGTAGCTTCTTAATGCATTTCTCATAGAAGTCTTATTAGCGGAAAACTCAAGTAAACGATTTTCACAATCTTCGCTTGATCCGAATTTCTTTTCACTAAGAAAGTTTTGCAATGCGAGAAAAAGGTGATAATCGATTCCCAGATTCGGACTATATGGTAGATGTATTAAAACTTTCCAACCAATCCAGCGGAGTTTCTAGCGAGTCACATACCTTGTAGACTTGCGCTGTCCTGACGGAACATAACACCTCTTCTGTTGACCAATTCTGACCTTTTATGATCAATCGCTAGCTTCAAACCAGCCAGTTGTTGACAGAAGAGTGTTTGGCCATATGAAAGTTCGTCATGATGAAGTCCCGCCAAACACACAGTAGAACTTTCCTGACCATAAGTCCTGATTTGGCCACCGTTTGAGCTGCTTCACCACGGTTTGACCAAGATGGCTTCCGCACAATATTGTCGTATGTGACCCATTTCTCATCTCCAGTCACCATCCGTTTAAGAAATTGGTCAAATTCATTCCGTTTGTCCAAGGCTTCACATATATAATATTTATATACCATTTATATGAATGCGAAACCGTAGTTTTACAAGAAATGATTCTAACTGTCAAATCGTCATCACAATGCATTATTGACAGCATTGACTCGTTTTGACATCTTCAAAGGATTTAAACTCAGAGCGAAACAAGTTTAACTCTGCAGCACAGGTTCAAAGTGCTTTGAACATGTCGATTATGATTCTCTGAAGAAATCTTGAAATGTTTATCGTAGGTTACGGTGAACATGTTCTTGGCAAATTCAGAGTTTTGAGTAGAAACGAAGGTGGAGTACTTGAAAGAAGAAGAAGTAGAAGAAAAACTAGAAGAAAAAAGAATATGCGTTATTATCTGAAAGAGAAGGAATCTGGAAAGAAAGTGAGTTCTATATCAAGCCCATCAAGTCCATCAGAACCATAGTGCAATTCGAAATGAAATCGAACTAAAAATGCAGATTTTCAAAACTCGTATTTTGATTCGAACGAAAGTTTGTATTCCGTTTGGGTTGGAGGAAATATGAGTTTTCCACAGCATTTGGGAATTTTTTGACTCAAGTGTAACTTTTGAATACGGCGTATCGATTTTAGTAAGAATTTTTTTTTGATAATTTATATCTCAAAAACTATGAGTCGTACCGAAATAGTGTCTTAGAATGAGATATAGAGTGTTAATGTTAAAACGTGAAAAAAATATACACTGAGGAAAAAAAATCAGTACTCTTTTTTTCATTTCCAAAAAAAAAAAACTAATTTGCAATATCTAAAATACATTTTTTTTATTTATTTTTTTTTTATTTTGTCACATAAAATAAAAGTCATGTAGAAAATTTAAAAAATTAGTCCAAGATGCGAAAACTATTTTTAACGAACTTTGTAGAACATAGATTTTTTTTGAATTTTGGAAACTTCTATTTTTTGTATGTTAATAGTCATTTTTAGCAACAAATTATGAATCCTGATGTGATTTCAAATAAAAAATCTCGTTATCAATCTCCTTTTAAATGCAGCCATTCGCGGGATATTTGAAAAAACATTTCTAATTTATTGTCTTTTTCAATTTATTTTTTTTTTAAATTTATATATGTATTTGTTTTTAAATTTTTCATAAAAAATGTAGAAAATTTAAAAAACGTGTACAAGATGGTAAAACTATCAAATTTTCACTGAATTCATCGTGTCAATGCTTTGGAATGAATCTTTACTCAACAAATGAGGAAAGCATATCAGCAGTGGAAGACTTTTTGAATTTTTCCTAATTTTTATGATATTTAGTACGGCAATAGATATATTTACTATAGTCTCATCATTAAAGTTTATTCTACTTTGAATCAGACGAACAAATTTATATATATATATATATATATATATATATATATATATATATATATATATATATATATATATATATATATATATATATAAAATTTTGTACCTGTAATATATATACAGGTAAACTTGGATATAACGTACATTTAACTTTAAAAATTGTTCGTTGTATCGAATTGTACGTTATATCGAAGCATAATAAAGTACTCACAAACGTAGTCTATAATACATTATTGTGTTGCTGTTTTAGTAAAGTTAATGAATAACTTCAATCAGAAGACGAAGCCAGTCTCATGATGTTCCCCTTCGTACTGTTGATTAAAACTTGATTCATTTAGAATCCGGAATCACAAAACCAGCTGTATTTCGGGATTGATTGAAGGTACAAAACTTGTTTTAGCATGACAATACAGATAATTCATTGTTCAATCAGAAAAAAAATATTGAAAAAAATTTTCCTTTACACTTTCACTTTGGAAATGTGTACGTTATATCGAAGTTTCCCTGTATATATATATATATATATATATATATATATATATATATATATATATATATATATATATATATATATATATATATATATATATATATATATATATATATATATATATATATATATATATATATATATATATATATATATATATATATATATATATATATATATATATATATATTAGATATATATATATATATATATATATATATATATATACATATACTAGCTAACCCGGCAAACTTCGTCCCGCCCATTTACTTGATTAATTCTCGAGTAATGCAGAAATTTGTGTTTCATTTGTATGGCAGCCAACCCCTCCTCCCCTTTGAGAGAAGGTGGAGAGTCTAACCAGCTTAGAAACAGTTTTTGGCACCCTAAAACCTCCACATGCCAAATTTGGTTTCATTTGCTTGATTAATTCCCGAGTAATGTAGAAATTTGGGTTTAATTTGTATGGCAGCCCCCCCTTAGAGAGGGGGGAGGGGTCTCAAACTATCACGAAAACCTTCCCCGGCCCCAAAAACCCCTGCATACCAATTTTCATGTCGCCATACAAATTAAACCCAAATTTCTACATTACTCGGGAATTAATCAAGCAAATGAAACCAAATTTGGCATGTGGAGGTTTTAGGGTGCCAAAAACTGTTTCTAAGGTGGTTAGACTCTCCACCTTCTCTCAAAGGGGAGGAGGGGTTGGCTGCCATACAAATGAAACACAAATTTCTGCATTACTCGAGAATTATACAAGCAAATGAAACAAAATTTGACATGTGGATGTTTTAGGGTGCAATAAATGTTTTTACGGTGGTTAGATACTCCTCCCCCCTTTCTTAGGGGGGCTGCCATACAAATGAAACACAAATTTCTCAATTACTCGAGAATTAATCAAGCAAACGAAACCAAATTTGGCATATGGAGGTTTTAGGATGCAATAAATAGTTCTATGGTGGTTAGACACTCCTCCTGCTCTCTAAAGGTAGGCTGTCATACAAACGAAACACAAATTTCTGCATAACTCGAAAACTAATCAAGCAAATGGAGCCAAATATGGCATGTGAAGGTTTTACGGAGCACGAAACGTTTCTATGGTGAATACAGGTAAACTTCGATATAACGTACATTTCACTTTCAAAATTGTACGTTGTATCGAATTGTACGTTATATCGAAGTACAATAAAGTACTCACAAACGTAGTCTATAATACATTATTGTGTTGCTGTTTTAGTACAGTTAATGAATAGCTTCAATCAGAAGACGAACCCAGCCTTTCTCATGATGTTTCCCTTCGTACTGTTGAGTGAAGCATGATTCATTTAGAATCCGGAATCATAAAACCAGCTGTATTTCGGAATTGATTGAAGGTACAAAACTTGTCTTAGCATCACATTACAGATAATTTATTGTTCTATCAGAAAAAAAATATTGAAAATTTTTTTCCTTTACACTTTGGAAATGTGTACGTTATATCGAGTGACGTTATATCGAGGGTACGTTCTAACGAGGGTACGTTATATCGAAGTTTCCCTGTACACTCCTCCCCCTCTCTAAGGGAGGCTGCAAATACTCTGAACTCTGAAGGAAAAAGGGAAAATTCGGAAAATTAAACTCCTATATGTTCTACAATTACATAGTGACAAGTGCTGTTAGTCCATTTGATGTTTGTGCTAGCGAAATTGATCTTTGTTCGAAACTGGAAATGGATTTCAGTGTGATGAAACGCACTCCTTCTATCTATACCAAAGCTTCTTCTATCTATACCAAAAAAAGGATCGCCGGATGTGTTGATAAGAGCAGAACTCGAGGAAGGAATAGTCCGATTTAGGGCTGTCTTTATTCTATCATAGTTTCTGTATAAAACATTTATTCCATGTAACGGAGAAACATGTTATTTGCAAGTGGTTGAAAAATCTTGAACGAGAATTGTGTCTGAAAATAATCTGATATTATAATGATGAGTTTTGTTAGAAATACTAGGAATTTTATAGTGAAAGGTAAATTCAAAGGGGTCGAATAGAAGAACAATCAATGAACAGTTCTGCAATTGGACCTATGCACATAGTAAGAAAACGTGAATGTTTGAAGGTATTGATAACAAAAAACAATTTTGGGCGGGACGAAGTTTGCCGGGTCAGCTAGTCACATATAAAATCTTTTTATATTGACTGTGGATTCAAAAATTTTCTCTTGAGTAATTTTACACTCTGAAACGTATTTCTACATTAATAACTCTTGGGATATATCTACATACCCATTATCTTCAATAAAGCAATGTTGTTCCTCAAACTTAATCTCGGTGCAATTTCATAAATTCGTCAGACAAACTGGGAAGCCACGAAACAATTGAGGGTAGAGATAAAAAAGTTAAGTACACAGTTGAACTTAATGTAAGATAAATACAAGTGCGAACCGGAGAACTATCATGACAGAAAACTTTGGCATGGAAGCCAGTATATTTATTACGAATAACGAGTACAATAAGAATAAGAGTACAAAAATCAGGAGAAATCGGGATCATTTCAGAAAAATCGGGATAAATTTAGTGTTCGTCAGGATATCAGGGAGCGTGCTAAAAAGTCTGGGAAATTCTGAAAAATCAGGAAGGTTGGCATCTCTGGTTGCAGGTAGTCGACTTGGACTTGTCAGACAGGGGGTTACAAAAAAAGAAATGAAAATATTGTTAATTGTGAGAAAAAGTTTAAAAGGATCTGTTGAGTTAGCTAATTAGTAGTGATTTGAATTGAATGAAAATGCGAAAAAGAGAAAAACACTCACGAATTATGTTTTCAAAATTAGTTACAATGAATATAAAATACAAAATACCATAAGGGTTTTTATAAGTGATCTGAACACCTGGAAACTTTTGCGTGATTAACAATAACTCCCGATCACGGGAGTCACTTCAAATTAGCCGCAGTAGAACGAAAACCAAAGACGAGTTAGAAACTATTTCTAAATTACTCTGAAACGAAAAACACTTCAAGACATATATTTTTATTTACGGAGATTAGTGAGATTAGTTAAAGCAACACTCAGAAGCAGTTTATTTCTCTCAGCGAATAAGCAATTTTGCCATTTTAGACTGTAGACCAAACTGGTCGTGAAAGCAAACGGTCCAAATATGTATCAAAAACTGATTTATAAAAGCAAACACTTTCGCAGATTGTTTGTCGTAGGAGGCAGAAGGACACATATTGTGATCCTGTTTGTGGCACTCAGATTTGTTACGTTCATACGTACGGTTTCGTACATTTTTTCGATGCCCGTATGAAAGATCAAGTGAGCGAGATAAATTTGGGATTTATCTGGCCGTCTAATGAACAGCCTAAACGCGTTCGCATCCACCGTCAGGGAGTCAAGAGCGGCATTCGAATTCATCCTGCCGCGCGTTAGAGCAATCCTACAACCACAAAAAAATCAAGGGCAAAAACTGGTTTCGGTGCAGCATTGGCCACGGGTAGCCGTGCAGTTCTGAATGCAGTCCACCGAGAGGGAGGACAGAAGAATGCACCGAAAATTGAGAACGCAATGTTGAATAGTTTTATCGTATTTACGATCTTAAATGCATCTTACTTATCGTTTACCGGATTTTAATGAGTATTTTTTGCGGGTATGTGCGCGGGACAAACAAGTCCAGAGCCCGGTATGCCACCGAAAAAAAAGGACATATTCGGATGGTTCCCGCGCGAGAGAGCACACGCCCCCGGAAGATGTCTCTATAAAATGCATGAATTTGTGAATCTGCGGCGGCAGCGGGTGAATGTTATCGCGCGAGATGAATGGACCCGATCCGCACTTGATTTAGGGATGTGATGGCGTTTTGGTTGTGCGTTTTTGTTTTTTTTTTTTTGCTAATGCATATACAAAAAACCCATGCGATTGCATGCGACGGCCACATATACGGATGCCAGGCATGCAACATTTCGTGATCTCGGACGGATATTGTTTGGCTGCTAATAACTTTTGACTTCGCCATGTGGTGGCGGTTCTATTAAGACATGTTTACTCGCAGAGGCATTTTGGGTTTGTATGGTCCTTAAGATTGAAGCAAAATTTGACTGGCTTTGAAAAGATTTTTCAAGATTGGATTTCTATGTAGATGGATTCAGACTATCTTTCAAAAGATCTTTGTTTACTCCAGACTCATTATTTTATTGTTCTGAAAAATCTCAGACGAAAAATATGGAAACATTAATGATATCACTTCTAATCGAAACCCATCACTCCTCGTATAGCTATAAATTGACGCAACTTCGCACACCCAATCTCATCTTCCGAGCGACTGACTGTTTCCCAGGACCCTTTCAAATGCGCAGAATCATTTCCTTTGTCTTCCGTTTTCTCGCGAGAAAGATGCTGCTGAAACAGCCACGACCCCAAAGTTCGAAAATACGAACAATTTCCATAATGTCCATCATTCCGGCAAGCGTAATTGTTATCGACCATTCCCAGGTAAGTCATTAGGAGGAAGTCCTGCTTTGAGATCATTAGCCGGGTGCCAAATGGCCATCGCAGCCGGAGGAAATATCAGCTTATTGTCTTTATGAATTTTTGCTCCCCCTTTTTGTGCATTGCCACCGACAGACCAAAGCGCACACACCGGTGCTAAATAATGCCCCGTATTAAAATCCAATATTGAATTTTAAAGGTTTCTCCCCCACTTAAGCCGGAAGAGAAGCGGCTCCATTCCTGTGAGCGGAATCCGCTTCGAGGTGGGGTATTAAAATCTTTTGTGGCTACTTAAGAGCAAAACCAGGAAGTTTGTATGCACAAGTTTATTAGTCCAATAACTCCCCAACCTGGAACGAAGGCAATATTTAACATATGTTGCATCTTTCTTTATTAGGTTTCGGATGCTCACTTTGTCCGGAACATGCCGCTGCAAAACTAGTTGTGTGTTCGAGGGATGGGTTGTCCGCCTGGGTCGATTTCCTGTCCCCTGCTCAACGGCTTGCAATTCGTACAAATGATTTAATTCACATTTAACAGAGCCTGGAATCCTGCTGTATCAAACTAAGTTTCGTCGTCTTGGACCCAGACGTACCGAAAACTACCATCTCCGCCGTCATCAACGCCGTTCCGAACACCGAAGGAGATGCGAAAAGGAGCAACATGTTTTAAAAGTTTCCATCTTCGCTACAAGCCAGCGTCGTGTGATACATACAGATTTGTCTGCTCTATCGCGGCGGACCTCCGTCTCTGACCCCTCGAAGATATCCCCGCTGGGTCGTTGTCTTTTCCGATCATCCCACCAACGGTTGGTCCAGCAAAGCGTGTCGTGTTTTTGCAGAGCTGCTCTCCGTCTCCCTCAATGATTCAGTCTAAGCGCACGGAATCATTGTTTTGCTTTCAACCGACCGACCTGTCTCCTAGCTCCTAGCTCCGTTTCATCCCTGCGAGCGATCCCCGTGTATGTCTTACAAGAAGTTGTGAATCCGGAAACATAATCTTTTCTTGCAGAATCAGGATTCTCCGTCTCTTCCGGGAAACGTATGCATATCACACATGGGGAATCATCCCTCGCCCAGAGCGAGTGTGTCTCACATGTGTAGATCCATATTTTGTTAGATTATAAGATTTCGATGATTTTCCGGCAACCGCTGACTACCCCAAGATGCACGGTTGTTTTCCGGGGCGAAACCCCTTTCGAATGGATGTTATTGTTTCCCGTCCCCCATTGTTAAGATTCGGATAACTAGTTGCGAAACTATGTGCTTGAGCTGAATTAAATTCGATGGAATGATAATGAATACAAGGAAATTGTCAGAGTGAAATCGAGATGAATGAACAGTTGTTTTTCTGCGTGCAGACAACCAATGGTTTCGGTTAACTACACCTGGAATCTGTAAACTGAATATGCAAAAAAAAAACACCTGTTAGTCATCGCGAATCCGTCAAAAATTATTTTGAACATTTTAGCAATACACGCATCGATGGAACTGATTTATTTTATCAGAGGGTTTCCCAATAGAGAGCGGTAAGTTTAAAAATTGAAATAAAACATAAAATTTTCGGCCAAAAAAGGTGAAGAATTGTTCTACTCTGTACAACATTTTGTACGTGGACTGTTTCGGAAAACAGTAGTTGGTATTTGGTAGAAAGATTTTCGTAAATTTTTTGGACAAGAGACCCCTTTTTCAGAATTAAGTCATGCCTCAGACCTCTATAGCCAAATATCTTCGAAAACCCTATCTTTAGTTTTTTTTCTTACTGAATAATTATCAATGTAAAAACTTTGCAGTTAGTTTAATGAGTAAACTTGACATTATTTTCTCACGGAGGCGATCTGGCGTAGTGGTAACATCCGTACTTCTCACTCAAAAGGTTCAATTCACACTTCCGACATTCTTCCAAAAAAAATGAAAGTAATGTGACAAACCAGCCTAGAATGTTGAAAGCCGCTATAATACAGGGTCTTTCAGATTAAACGCTGAATGAAATTCTTACCATAAGAGGTCAAAGTTTCATTAAAGCTTCGGTTGCTCGAGTAATACGATTTCACTAAAAATACACGTTCTTGTAAATTGTACATCTTGACACTAAAAACCATCCGATCAGACTGAAAGAGTAGCCGAATATTATCGTCCCGAAGGTGTAGCACTTCGGCGGAGCACACTGCCGTAATGAAAGGGTTAATGGACGATTTATTGTCTACCCACCGTAAATTCAAACCAATGAACTTAGACAGTTAGGGGCTGTCCACATACCACGTGGACAGAAAAAGTACGATTTTAGACACCCCCTCCCCCTCTGTGGACAAGCGTGGACATTATCTATACCCCTGTTGACCACGTGGACATTTCTCCATTTTTTGAACAACAAATTTGGAAAATAATTGAATTGCTATCAAATTCCATTTTAAATGTGTTTTTATTTTCTATTCTTGACATTGTTAGAAATGTTAGCTTTTTAAAAAGTAGCGGTTTGTTCCCAATTTGTTCCCCAACATTTCCCGTGAAATTATTGTATAGCTGTATAGTTTCTACGAAATTCCATTAACGTTATTATTAGGTTATATTACGTTTTTTATTCTTAATTTTTTTAGAATTTTAGCTATCCTCTCCTCTTTTGAAACTCCTAAGCTGATTCGTCTCAGCAAGAACGACCTAATAAGTGCCGCGAGGTCTGTTTACAATGAACTTATTTCCAACATTATTGATTTTACATACAGATACGGATAACCAAGACTCCAGACCAATGGCGATGAAACATGGAGGGGAAAAAACAAGGAAACAAGGACAATTTCTTATTCAAATTTTCGAATACAAGTTGCCATTTTTGAGAAAATAAAGCAGTGCAGCAGTTTATGATTGGTTATCTTCAAGGATGACCACAAATGCTCCCGCTGCCCCGTCAAACTTCCGGAGGTTCTCGTATTTCAGACAAACACAATCGATTTGTTCGACCGAATTGCGGATCTCGCACAGATCGCAAAGGGGATGAAAGAATCTCATGTTGAGGTTATGTGATATTTTGCAGTGGCTGGTTCTTACTCTGGACAGGATTCACTGCTCCCTCATCGCTTTCACGTCTTCGATTCTGGTTATGGAGCCTTTGATTTTTCGAACCACTTCAAGCCGCTTCAACGAACAACTTTCGTGAGATGAATTTCGTTCGTTTTAGGCTCACTCAGCTCGTCCCAGCTCTGAAGTTGTTTCTGATGATCACCTGGTCCACTCTGACCACCGGCATCCTTTCACCTGTTGTAAGATTTTTGTTTGTTAAGATAGTCAGACTCGTCTCCTTGCCTTCGCTGGATTAGACAAGAAAGCTCGCAGTTCTGGAAATTTTCGCCGCGTCCACGAAGGGCACTTCAGCGCATACCGGACCTGTTGATATTCAATGTAGCAATCCAAAGATAATCCGCAGTTAAGTTCACCTCTGGCCAGGCACGTCAGTTAGAGACCATCTTTGGCCACCCGTAAACGGATCATTAAGTGTTACTCCTCTGAGGTTTGGTAATGGTTAAAAAAAACCGAGAGACGCAGTTCATCCTCAGGTTGTTGTCGTATAGGTTGATGCGAACAATGGAATCATGGAGTCTGGATGGAATCTTGGAATCTGGATGGAATCTAGAGTTTCTTCGTTGAGGCGCCTAAAACTGGTTTACCCAACATTTACCTCGAAGGTTCGATTTGACGCCAGGTTTTTCACAAAGTGCAGCAGATTGCCGTCTATCCCCCAGTCTGTCATTGTATTCAGAACTAATGGAATCCAGGTTCTGTTGTATGTCTTCTCAAGATTTAAGACTACAGTCTCCACGTGTTGACGATTGTTTCTAAATTCGTAAAACAGAATTTCCAATTCCACCAGACTCAATGAACGACTTCCTTCAAGTGAAGATCGGCTTTAGGGATAACTAATGGAGGTTCATTTCGCTTGTCCTAAAGAATTTTTCCGATCAACATTTTTATAAATAATTAAACTTTTCATCGTCCATTGCGATTTGTTTGAAAACTGCGAGTTTTCATTGCGTTTATAAAGCGAGCCGCTGATAGAGCCACGATCCATCATTTAACTTTCGATCAAATAGTGTAGAACCATACATTGCAGCGTTTTACGTAAGCAGTGAATATGACTATTTGTAATGAATCTGTTAGTTCATGTGTCGCGTACTGTGGATTACTGTTGATCTGCATTGTGGAGCTTCCGATATTCACTGCAAGGGTTCCTCAATGCCGGTAGTATAAGCCTACAGTGAAATCACCCGATACAGAGAGGAAATATTAAGTGTGGCTTACCTATTCGACCGTTGTCTGCTGAAGGAGGAAATGATGTGACGTGTGTGCTACTACTGCTGTTATGATATAACACCAACATCACTGTTATACTGTCAGCTGCGAGGGGTAGGGCATTGTGCATTTAATCTCTCTTCTACGCACCTCACATCTTCCTTCTTCCTTCTTCTTTTTGTGTTGTTTTTCTTTTTTTTTAATCTTTTGTCTGTCATTCCATTTCTTTTCTTTTTTCAATCTACGATACGAAATACTCAAAAAAATGTTATAAAAAATATTCAGCTGCGTGAATTTCCTCTGATTACAGTCCTCACGGTCAATTTTGACCTGGATACTCTATCTATCACTAATACAGTTTGCCACATGTCCACATATTTTATAGGTTTGGTAATAAAAAAAAAATGACGACAATCTGTCTAGGTGACATCTGTGTACTCAACACGCAGCGATAGAAACAAGTACTGCACGCACTCAATAACAAACCAACTGTCAAAATTCATTAATATCTTTCATATGTGCTTATCCCCGGTTCAATAGTGCCAAACCACCCTGGTTTTTCTTTTTTAGCATAACTTCCTCTGAAGAAGCTCTGGTGGTTGAGTGGGCAGCAGCATTATGTGGCTTTATTGCAGCCTGCAGCTCATCATTGTAGTTGTTCCCGATTGATGATGCGGTTGACATTGCTTCATTAACAATTCTCATAAAATTTTCGACTAGCCCATTTTGTTGTGGGAAAAATGGTGTAGAGTATATTGTCTGAATTCCTCTTCCACGAAAAAAGCTTTCAAATTCTTCACCATTGGTATCGAGCGCAATCGTCTCTCAAACCGTTTTAGTAGAGAATATCCTTTGCATTGGAGTTGGTTTCACCGGTCTACCATTCGTGGCACAAGTTTCGCATGACCCATTGATCAGCATCTGTGGCCATGCCAGGTCACCACACTCGCACACTTGAGTTTTGTCAATATTCCGTTCTTGATGGATAGGTCATTCGAGACAGCTTAAAATCTGCTCAGATACTTCGACCACTTTCCTGACTACAAAGCTTCCACTTCCAATTGGGTTGTCTCATTTTTTGCAGCTGAATTCTGTTGCGACTGAAACGCGTTAATTCAGTCGGCAGGACGCGGCCAAAGTTGACCGCATTTACTGCATTTCAATTTTATAACGGGCAGAACCTGTTGCGGTGCGCCCTCCTATTACATCTGGAACAACGTTCCCGACGACTCCTAGAAAAAGCAATGCTAGCACGATATTCTTTAGTCTAAATTCTCTGGTTTATTCGTTTCCCGTCCTACGCTTCAATGGAGCTTTGGTAGAGCGTATATGATTGATTGAAGTATCATTGTACAAGCTGTATCAATCTGATACACTCCGTCTCTCGTTGCCGATTGTACGATGAATTTCGCTTCGCCACTAAATGTGCTAGCAATTCTAGCAAGTTCGCGGTTGAACATGTCCTCGAGCAACTGAGCTTTGACGAAACGTTTCTGATCTGCTGCAATATACTCACAAAGACGTACATTCTCATTTGTCTGGCATGGAAGCTCATAATCGATTCTCCTGATCGTTGTCGCGTGCACGAAAATGTTTCGTGCTCAGCCGCAGTGTCGATTGTTGATCAAAAATGACTTTCGATGTTCTTAACAAAAGTTGTGTAGCAATGACCTTCCTTCAGGTTTGGCCTCAACTTACATGATCGTACAATACCCTGCAATTCTTCACCCATTGAAAGATAAAGCAGTTGTGACCGTTGTATGTGTCACAAACGTTGGATAGAGACGCTGCGATCTCAGAGCTTCCAATATATTTGAACCACTTTAAACCACATTTTGTTTGCAGGTACGTTTTATGAGAAAGGTTGGATTTGATCTCATCGGACGTTCGTATTACTTGTCATCGCTTTATACGCCGGAATGTCACGACACTTCCAGCTATCATCTGCTTCAGTGCATACAATGTTGTTTCCTGGGAACTATTGTTACTGATCGAGCATTTTCCGACTCGTTGTTTCTTTTCGATATTGGGTGGTTTCTTCGACATACCATTTTTTTCAAAAGCGGTTGTCCCAACACGCAGTTTTTAGGCGGTTGTCCCGACACGCCCCTTTTTCCAAGCGGCTGTCCCAACACGCAATCTTTCAGACGGTTGTCCCGACACGTCACTTTTTCCAATCGGTTGTCCCAACACGCTTTTTTCAGACGGTTGTCCCGACACGTCACTTTTCCAAGCGGTTATCTCAACACGCAATATCTCAGGCGGTTGTCCCGACACGCCATTTATTTTCACAGGCGGTTGTCCCAACACGCCATTTTCTTGAATTTCTTTCCTCTAGCTTTCCTAAAGAATATCGGCCGGGTGGTTTCACTGAATATTTAATGTATTGTTTTTTTGCCAAAAAACATAAAATGTCCGGCAGGATCGCCAATGTGGAGCTCCCGATATTCACTGCAAGGGTTCCTCAATGCCGGTAGTATAAGCCTACAGTGAAATCACCCGATACAGAGAGGAAATATTAAAGGTAATATTATATTATCAGGCACGTAGCGTAACCGGCACGGCACGTTTCATGCAAGTCAAATATTATTGCGTGTGTTTCAAATGTGTATGCGTATATATAGCGGAACGGCTCCGGACATACACAGCACGTTTCAGACAAATGCATGAAGGAATTCTCGAAAAGAATAATTTGCCGGTGCTGGGCACGAACTACACGGGCGAGTAGCACCATACATACAAATCAAACGTCGAAGTTCGTGGTATGGGTGCGTTCGTCGCTCTTCGGTACGACATCGGTTCAATCACCAGTAGCATTTCTACGCTCCGTCTGCGCTTCCGGTCCGTACAGAGAAGTTACTATGCCTGATGATATGAATACATCATGTATTTGTCTGCCGGTGTCGGTACGTGCCGTTTACGCTACGTGCTGGATAATATAAAACGGCCTTAAGTGTGGCTTACCTATTCGACCGTTGTCTGCTGAAGGAGGAAATGATGTGACGTGTGTGCTACTACTGCTGCTATGATATAACACCAACATCACTGTTATACTGTCAGCTGCGAGGGGTAGGGCATTGTGCATTTAATCTCTCTTCTACCCACCTCACATGCATCACGATTTGATGATCATCAGTGGTGATACAAACCTCCCGGACAAGCCAATAGGAGTGTTTTTGTGAACTTTTTTTCGTCAGCCAATCCGAATGAAGCGCGGGATCTCTTAGAGTGAAAAAAGAAAGAACTTCCCAAACTTTTGCTTTGCTTTGACAGTTGCCTCTGCCCACATCAGAAAGTTGGAAGCAGACAATCAAGATCGGTGCAGCAAGACATGAAAAATGTCGCTCAGTTTCACATAGATTGAACGATGTAAGTAATATTCAAGCTTACAGGATAATAAATAATTTTTTAAATTTCTATTTATATTCCACTGAATTTTCTAATATTGAATTGTATCGTGTCCGAGAATAACTTTAAGTCACATTTGTTATTGATATGAATTTCTTTCACCATACTCGTACAACTTGTTTTCGTTGTAGGACGATTCGTATGCTTTCGTAATTCAATGTGAATGACTTTAGCGAAAACACTTCGCAAGAATTTCTCATCAAACGTTACCAAACGTTACTAGGGACACTAATCCAGAAAAACGGTCTGTGCATCCATGAAAGAAATTGTTTTTCGTGCTCCATTTTCGCAAAACTTGGGAGTTCTAAAAAATAGAAACGTAGTTTTTACTTTGGTGGCGTCTTCATCTTTCATTTTTTTCAATGACTCTAAAAATGAAAGTAAATCGATCACTTTCAGTTCATGTACGTCATTTTCAGAACACACATTTAGGAAAGAAGTTCAACGATATCAGAAACTACTACCAGAGTATCAGAAAGCTCAACCATTTTTTGATCAATATGGCTTTTCTTGGAAATGCAGAATAGATTTCACGTATTTTTGAATACAGAAGTGATTGTTTTTTCAATATTCATTTAACGTGTCCACGTGGACATTATCTAAACCCCCACCCTCCTCACCGTGGAAAATCGTGGACATTTTCGTAACCCCTACCCCCCTAAAGTTGTCCACGTGGTATGTGGACAGTCCCGTTATCAGGTATACTATAATGGTCTAGACATTAGTATTAGTGAATAGCGGGCAGTTTGGGAGGAACTCTAACAAAATTTTAGTTCACTTTGTCTCCGAGTAAAATTTGGTGAAAAAAAAAACATACAGAAAAACGGGTTTATATCAACAACCCTGCACGCTATTTAATATGTGTGAGTAATTTTCGTGTTCAATACAAAAAAAAAACTAGCTCACCTGTAGTTTACGTCAAACCACGTTGAACTCAAACATCGATACATGCATATGTGATACATGAGAGAGAGAAATTGAATTCATTTTGAGGGGAGTCACTTCAAAATGCTAGGAAGTTCATTTGACGGGTAGGATTCAAATGAGAAAGTCGAGTCGTAGAGGGAGATGGCGATTAAACGCCCGACTGACTGACTGTCATGTTGACGGAGAAACCACTGGAAGAAGCCAAAAGTCATTTCCAATGGGAATTTTTTCATACTCAGTTGAATATGACTATGCCGAGCCCAGATCAGGACAAAGATATGGTCCACGGAATGAAATCGCGTGATTATGCTCAGCAACGACTTAATTCGATCATCGGTCACTACAGAACTTCATGGCTTCATGGCATGACACAAAGTTGCGAAGGGTTCCATAGCAAGAATTGGAAGTGGGCGTATGAGCAATACATACAAAAAAATCCAGGAAAACTCCAATGTTCGTTAGTAATCCCAAAATTAGAAACGGGTTAAAATACTGAACAAATGTGCAACCTATTTCATCCAAGCATGTTTGAAATGGTTAGTGGTCCCCATAGCCTAGTGGCTAGCGTGGCGCTTACCAAGAATCGGGTTCGGCTTCGAGTTGGATTCCCGTTCGGGTCAAAAATTATATAATCGAAGATCGTTATTCTGGCTCTAGTTCAGGGAAACTGTCTAGGGTTGGTAAGTTTGGCTGGACTGTACACTTCGTAGTTGCTATCCGTGATTGACCTGAACCAGCAAAATTGCACAAAGAACACACCGTATGACGCTTGGGAGTAGCAAGTAATTCTGAATCGAGCTTTAAATAGTCAATAACTACGCCGGCCTCGTCGTTACAGTCACCAGGGGAAAAGGGAATGTTAGTATGATATTCGCCGCCCGAAGGCCAGAAAGGTCGCCTCTATAGCGTGGTTTCCTAGCGTTTATCAAGGAAGGGATAGTTGTTAGTGGGGGCAGGTGAGGATCAGGATTCACTGTGATTAGTGATTTGATTAGGAGTTTATCCATTTCTTTTTTTTTGCATATTAACCATGGATAACAGCTATTACAACTGTCCACTTTGGACCCTCTGCTCTGGTTCTCAATAGTTTCGAGTTCTTTTTCGGACATGCTACTATAGAGATCCGTCATTCGGAGGCGGAGTTTATTCCAAATCTTTAAGAAAAGCGACGAAAACCCGGAAACAATTCCTCTAAGCGAATTGATGCCGCTATAAGCGTCTCTACCCTGTCCTGAATAACACACATGGAATATAAGAATAATTCACACTTGGTTTGTAGAGAAAAGTGTTGTGAATATTTACCATTTCCATTACATTTCGTCAACTTGACTGTCGACATACACCCAGTACTCTGTAAACAACAGCGATTCACTCGAAAAATGTATGTCAGTGAGTTCCCCCTTTCTCCAACATACAATATTCATCGGTCATCGCGAGACAGAACCATGAAATTCTCTATTGACACGTCCTATCTCCCGCAAAATAGACACTTGTGTCCAGTTTCCCACCGTGGTACCAGTCACCCTCATCAACGGCAAGGAAACAGACAATCACACCCTAGCTTCAATTGGCTAAATACCCCCAATGTTCTCCGAATATTGCCGCTTTCCTTTACGACTTAGCACGACCGAACCGGGCCGAGTCGCTCGTAATAAACGAGACACAATAAAACGGCATTAATAACAATAAAAATAAAATATGCGCTATCAGCAGTAGTTCTGTAATAACCTGCTGCTAGTGTGATAACATTTGCTCTGCATTTCTCGGATCTCGGAAACCTGAGCCCGTGGCCAGGGCGACGACAGACAGACAGGACAGGACGAGTGTTTTATCGTTTCATTTGCCGCCGTTTGACGCAATTGACTGCGGACGAGTGTGAAGATGGACATCAACTCCAAGGCGAACGTTTTACGAGCGGACAGGATTAAACCAGCGTAAGTCATATTCCTCTTACTCAAGATGCAATTGTCCGTGTGATATTAAGATTTCCCTGTCCTTTTTGTGAGAGGGCAGCTGCGGGGTAAAATAATAAATGTGTCCCGACAATACGAGCTGTGAATAGTGTTTGTTGCTGTCACAACCGTTTTCATCTCGAGTTCATGAGAAAATTAGCAACATGATAAATGAGATAAAGCAACGGGAACATTGCAAACTCATTCTCTGGCTAGAATTGAAAAAATTCGAAAGAAGCGGAATGTTTCAATCTAGTTTTTTTTTATTGGTAAAGTGCAACGTCATCACACGAACAATTAAGTGCAAACATTGGTTGGATTTTAAATTCAATTACATCGCTTGAGTTGCACACAACATAGGCAAGGATTGTTAGAATTGGGATTCATGGGGAAGATAGATGCTTTGCTTCCCTGCTTCCTTTTTCTTGCGGATGGGAAGTGATTTTCAATGTGCGTGTTTTTTTTGGTGGGATTATTGCCGTTTTCGGCACGAATAAAATTGATAAAACTCACTTCGATAACCATACATGGCGCAATAAAAAATAATAAATAGTCATCTTTCCTTTTGTGTGAGCCACGCTTAAGGCTGGGGAGAAGTTTGGTTGGAAAATTGAATGCGGCGTCGAACGAACGGCGCTCCCGAAGATGACGGCGGTGGCAACGGTGAGGGTGGCGGCGGCGATGGTGCGATCAATTTTTGTCATCATCACTTTGGTGACATGCGAATGGGCGATATTAAATTTATGTTTGGAACGAAAATGTGATTCGCCATTGATTGGCATCGATAGGGTGGTGAAATGGGCTCGGTTCGGGGCCCGAGTTTCCAGGAATACGGTACTCAGATTTCACATATCTGATTGTGTATACTTGTTTCCATTTTTTTTCCGCAATTTTTTTCTTTCAAAAATGAAATAAAAAACGATAAAGAAGACAACGACCAGTCTTCGTTCTTTATTTGTCATTTAACCCGTAATATTTCTCAACATGTTCGTTTGTTCTAAATGTTATTCATGTTCCTTCTCTTCCCTCTGTTCTTTCTGACCCATCTATTCCTTCTGTTCAATCTATCCCTCCTGTTCCTTCTGTTTCCTGTGTTTCTTCAATTTCTTCTATTTTTTCTGTTCTTTCTATTCTATCTGTTTCTTATGCTTCTTTTTCTCTTCTATTCCCTCTGTTATTTCTCCTTCTTCTGTCCCTTCTGTTCCTTCTGTTTCTTCTGTTCCTTCTCTTCCCTCTGTTATTTCTGTTCCACCTATTCCTTCTGATCTCGCTCTTCTTTCTGTTAGATCTGTTTCTCATGCTTCTTTTGTTTCATCTTTTGCTTCTGCTTCTTCTGTTCCTTCTGTTTTTTCTGTTTCTTCTGTTTCTTCTATTTCTTCTGTTTCTTCTATTTCTTCTGTTTCTTCTATCCCTTCTGTTCTATCTGTTTCTTATGCTTCTTTCGTTTCTTCTGCTTCTCCTGTGTTTTTTGTCTATTTCCTCTATTTATTTTGTTTCTTCTATATCTTCTAGATGATGATGGTCCCGCCTCCTTCCCCTACAGAGGTTTGAGCAAGACGAGTTATCTAAAAGATAATTTATTTATTTTTTCTCAACATTGAAATCAGTTTCGCAAAAACAAAAAAAAACTGATTTTATTCACAGATATAAGTTCAAAAAAATTGCAATTTCCAAAGATAAGCCAATACTCAGTCATGTCCGCCACAGAGCCGATACGGTCCCGACGAGGCCCTTGCAGCCAAAGGGTCCACCAGAGCACAAGACCAACCGCCAGCCTTGTTTTGGATTGACAATGAATATCCTCATTCAGAGAAATTCCTTTACGAAAATTTCCTAGACCGGCACTTAAAAGTCTTTCTATTTAATATCCTTTATATCTGTGGCACGCGCGCGACGCTCAAACTTTTGTAGACTACTTTTTTTTTTTTTTCAACTAATAATACTATAAAAACAACAAAATAAAAAAAAATAGTCCATCATCACCAGATCATGACAGACATAATAGAGATCAATACTAATTAAAAAAAAAAAGATAATTTAAAAAAATTTAGATAGTCTACATAATATAATCCGTTCAAAAAACTTCGTCAGGTTACTCGAAAACATTGAAAACAAAAATTGTCCACATTAATTATCCGTTCGTATAAAACTTCGTCAATAAAAATCTTCGTCTGCTTCGCCTGTTACTTCGGTTTCTTCTATTTCTTCATTTCCTTCTCTTTCTTCTGCTTTGTTGTTCCTTCTGTTTCCTCTGTTTCTTCTGTTTCTTCTGTTTTTTCCTACTTTTCCTGCTGTTAATTCTGTCCATTTCGTTTGCTTCATTATATTTTTTTGTTCTGTTATTTCTGTCCCTTCTGTTTCTTCTGCTTTTTCTGTTCCTCATGTTATTTTTCTTGCTTTTCTTCCGTTTCTTCTGTTCTTTCGATTCTACTTGTTTCTTATGCTTCTTTTGTTTCTTCATGAATTTCCTCTCTTTCTTCTGTTTCTTTTTTTTCATCTGTTCTTTCTGTTTACTCTGTTCCTTCTCTTCCCTCTGTTATTTCTGTCCTATCTGTCCCTTCTGTTCTTGCTGTTTTTTCTGTTCTATCTGTTTCTTCTGCTTCCTCTGTTTCCTCTACTTCCTCTATTTCTTCTATTTCCTTTTTTGTTTCTTCTGTTAGTTCTTTTTCATCTGTTCTTTCTGTTCCCTCTGTTATTTCTGTCCTATCTGTCCCTTCTGTTCTTGCTGTTCTTTCTGTTCTATCTGTTTCTTCTGCTTCCTCTGTTTCCTCTGCTTACTCTGTTTCTTTTTTTCCTCTTTTGGTTCTGCTTTTTTCTGTTTCTTCTGTTCCCTCTGTTATTTTTGTCTTATCTATATTCCTTTTATTTCTTTTGTTCCAACTGTTCCTTATGCTTGTTTTGTTTCTTCTGTTTTTCCATTTTTCGTCTATTTCCTCTATTTTTATGTCTTTTTTTTCTCTCCTGCTTTGTCTGTTCCCTCATATTTACATATGTTTCATACTTTTCTTTTCGTTATTTCAGTTGCTTTTTTTTCCTTCTGTTATGTCTGTTCCTTCTGTTTTTTTTCAGTACTATCTGCTCTTTTGTTCATTCTGTTCCTTATGTTTCTTCTGTTACTACTGTTTCTGGGGTTACTTCTGTTCCTTCCGTTATTTTAATTTATTCTGTTCCATCTGTTCCTTCTGTTTCTTCTGTTCTATGTTCCATCTGTTCTTTTAGTTCCTTATGTTTCTTTTGTTTCTTCTTTGTCTTCAACTTCTTCTTCTAGCCTAAAAATGGCTACAGTGTAATATACAACAATAGTTATCTTAAGATAAAGATGTATACGAATAAATTCGGCTCTGTTACAGCTGAGTTGCTAAATGAGTCTAATAAACAGATGGGATAAAAAAACTTCTTCTATTGCTTCTATTACTGTTCATTCCTTTATTTTAGTTTATTCCAATTGTTCATGTTGTTCATTCCGTTATTTGAATTTCTCTGTTTCCTTTTTACTTCTGTTTTTTCTGTTTCTTCTGTTTCTTTATTCTTCTGGTCTTTCTGTTCCTACTATTTCCTCCATTTCTTCAGTTCCTTCTGTTTCGTTTGTTCTCTATGTTCCTTCTGTTCTTTTAGTTCCTTATATTTCTTCTGCTTCTTTTGTTTCTTCTGTTTCTTCTGCTTATTCTGTTCCCTCTGTTTTCTCTATTTCTTCAGTTTCTTCTATTCTTTCTTTTCCTTCTTTTTATTCTTCTTTTTTCCGTTCCTTTTGTTTCTTATGTTACTTCTGTCCATTCCGTTACTTCTGTTCCCTTTGTTGCTCCTGTACATTTCGTCATTCTGTTCTTTCTATTACCTATTACCTATTACACAAGAGTTCTTCCTTTTCTCCTTTTTCTTTCAGTTACTTTTCTTAAATGGTTAAGATTTCACAAAGTATTGAAATTTCAAAAATTCATATCTCTATTTTGGTGAGTTTACCACGTCACCACTGTACGTCGAGCTCAGTTAAATTAGAAGGACTTTCCAATAAAAATATAGAATGAAATATCAAAGAAGGGAGTTTGGAATATATTAGGCCGTCAAAAAAGTCCTGCGGTATTTCCGCGAGGTGTCGTTGTAAGCGCGTAGTTCTAGTTGTATTCATTGTATCGAGTCATACTATAGCTTGTTGGAAAGGTATTTTTGCGCGCTCTAATATAGTCCTTGACAGTGTTTTGTTTGGTTAAGTCTTTCGTGAGTTATAGTGTCGCGAATATGGAGCAAAATAAAGAGAAAATCCGACATATTTTACAGTACTACTATGACAAAGGCAAAAATGCATCTCAAGCTGCCAATAAAATTTGTGCAGTTTATGGACCCGATACAGTTTCCATTTCCACCGCATAACGATGGTTTCAACGTTTTCGTTCTGGTGTAGAGGTCGTCGAAGATGCGCCACGCTCCGGAAGGCCTGTCGTCGAAAATTGCGACAAAATCGCTGAATTAGCCGAAAAAGACCGGCATAGTAGCAGCCGTAGCATCGGCCAAGAGCTGGGGATAAGTCATCAAACCGTTATTAACCATTTAAAGAAGCTTGGATTCACAAAGAAGCTCGATGTATGGGTGCCACAAACGTTGACGCAAAAAAACATCTTTGACCGTATCGACGCATCTGAATCGCTGCTGTATCGCAACAAAATCGACCCGTTTCTGAAGCGGATGGTGACTGGCGATGAAAAGTGGGTCACTTACGACAATGTGAAGCGCAAACGGTCGTGGTCGAAGCCCGCTGAAGCGGCTCAGACGGTGGCCAAGCCCTCATTAACGGCCAGGAAGGTTCTGCTGTGTGTTTGGTGGGATTGTCAATGAATAATCTATTATGAGCTGCTTCCCTATGGCCAAACGCTCAATTCGAACCTGTACTACCAACAACTTGAAGGTAGCACTCATGAAGAAGAGGCCGCATTGTCTTCCATCAGGACAACGCCAGGCCACACACTTCTTTTGTGACGCGCCAGAAGCTCCGGGAGCTCGGGTGGGAGGTTCTTTTGCATCCGCCGTATAGTCCGGACCTTGCACCAAGTGACTACCACCTGTTTTCGTCCATGGCGAACGAGCTAGGTAGTCAGAAAATAGCCACAAAAGAGGCCTGTGAAAATTGGCTATCCGAGTTTTTTGCCAATAAGGAAGCGAGCTTCTATAACAGGGGTATTATGAAGTTGGCATCTCGTTGGGAACAAGTCATCGAACAAAACGGCGCATATTTGACTTAAAACAGATGATTGTAACTAATTTTATGAACAAATGAAAATTCAAAAAAAAAATACCGCAGGACTTTTTTGACAGCCTAATACAATATTTTAATATTAAATTTAATTTTTGAGAAAGATATTTGAACACTAAATTTAAAATGCTATTTTTCCTAAATGATTCATTTATTTTCTAACAACTTTGTCAAACATCATATTTTAATCGGACATCTGGATTTTAAGTTACATTTTTTGAAAAAAAAGTCAATGTTTCTGCATACGCCCTTATGAAAAATCAGCCGTAATTAAAATTAATCATATAATAATGAAAATTGTTATTTTAGATAAATAAGAGAATAAGAGAATAAGAGAATAAGAGAATAAGAGAATAAGAGAATAAGAGAATAAGAGAATAAGAGAATAAGAGAATAAGAGAATAAGAGAATAAGAGAATAAGAGAATAAGAGAATAAGAGAATAAGAGAATAAGAGAATAAGAGAATAAGAGAATAAGAGAATAAGAGAATAAGAGAATAAGAGAATAAGAGAATAAGAGAATAAGAGAATAAGAGAATAAGAGAATAAGAGAATAAGAGAATAAGAGAATAAGAGAATAAGAGAATAAGAGAATAAGAGAATAAGAGAATAAGAGAATAAGAGAATAAGAGAATAAGAGAATAAGAGAATAAGAGAATAAGAGAATAAGAGAATAAGAGAATAAGAGAATAAGAGAATAAGAGAATAAGAGAATAAGAGAATAAGAGAATAAGAGAATAAGAGAATAAGAGAATAAGAGAATAAGAGAATAAGAGAATAAGAGAATAAGAGAATAAGAGAATAAGAGAATAAGAGAATAAGAGAATAAGAGAATAAGAGAATAAGAGAATAAGAGAATAAGAAAAAATATGGAAATATGAAAATATGAAAATATGAAAATATGAAAATATGAAAATATGAAAATATGAAAATATGAAAATATGAAAATATGAAAATATGAAAATATGAAAATATGAAAATATGAAAATATGAAAATATGAAAATATGAAAATATGAAAATATGAAAATATGAAAATATGAAAATATGAAAATATGAAAATATGAAAATATGAAAATATGAAAATATGAAAATATGAAAATATGAAAATATGAAAATATGAAAATATGAAAATATGAAAATAGAGATCAAAGCATTGGACCAAAATTGAGCAATATTTCATCAAACCGATTGTTTAGGTATTTTTGTACACGGCGAAAGGCCATTTGCTTTGGATGAAAGAAACAATTCCCAGTTTTCCTAGACTAGCAAAAGTCAACTTGTAAAAGACGACAAAAGGAATCCACCACTTTCCTCCTTCTTTTTTTTATTCTATCATCAGACATAAAAGTATGAATATTGCGACATTTCCAAAAGCAATGACAAACAAAGAATGGGCGACAGTAAAAGGGCACACCGACAATGGGTAGCAGGAGGAACTTAGGAAGCGAAAAATCATTCCCTGGCGCACCCTTTTTTTCATGTCCTTCCTTTATTTTGGTTGGCACGGTAAGGTGGGCCATCCCTTTTCAGAATGCTCACAGGTCGTCATCGTCGTCGTTGTCGTCGAGGGCAATTCCGTAAGAAAAGGTGGCACCGATCGGAGTGACATTTCACATTTTTTTGTTGCTCTTTTTTCATCCTCCCAGGACTATTAAACTTCTTGGCGGCGCTCATAAGCGTATTGATGATGAAAGCACATACCGACATTGGAATAACATTTATCATTTCGCACACTTCATATTTTCCCGTGGGTGGATGGATGGATGGATGGATTGAGTCAGTGATGATAACGCTTCGGAAAATCGTCAAAATCGATAACCGTGTCCCTTTCGAGAACCCCCGAGGAATGGTTCGATTCTTGATTTCAATGGATAATGGATGAGTGTGAGGTGGTAAATCCGCGCGTGGAGAACACAGAGGGGTTGAGGCGATGAGACATATTTATGATTGAATTTCCTGTTGAAAAGTATACGCGAGCTTTGGAATCCTGTCAGCTATTTTACATCGGTTCCATGAGGAAATACGAAGGAAAAAACTCATACCGGAAACTGTGGATTGAAGTGGATATACCACCCGCCTCCCCCTCTTCACCACACAACTTCGCCGGCAAAATGCAGCGAAGGCGATATCATTTCGGTGGCATATTTCTCAGGATAATAACCCTCTGCATATGTTAAACCACGAGTGGTTGCACAATCACGATTCTGCTCCTGATGCTGGAAAGTCATTTTAAAATAATTTATGGGATTATGTTTGATTTGAGGAAAATTCTTTTGTGCGTTCGCTTCGGTGTTTGGCATTTTGCAGCGTCATTGGCTTTCGTTAGTTTTCGGGATTTTTTTGGCCCTGGCTCAAAGGAGGGTTGGTTTGTTTGGTTGTGCATACGGAATGTCGTCAAGAGGATGAGGTTTCAATTTTCTAGCACTTTTGTTCTCGATTGCGAAACATTACGTTTTTGGGGATGTGAGAAACAATGGGACATGGAATGATAAATTGTGGTTCGTTATCGTCGGTTACTAGAGAAAATCTCACCGCAAGGGAATCATCAAAGGGATCCGCCATAGTTTTGAATCCGGTAGGAGAATTTATTCTTATCGCTTCATCTGCAGTTCTGGTCGGATTCTGTTTTAATTCATTAATTGAAAGAAGAAAAAAATCATCTACACACATTGTAAGGAAGGATTATATTTTTTCGGAGAATTTCTACCAAATAAAGAGATAATTTTTTTCAAACGAGGAAGAAAATTGAAGTCAACTGAAGTTGGTTTAACTGTCCACCGAGTGTGAATTGAGTATTATTTTTTGTGGAACTAGGATGGGTGTAAGGCTTTTGCCAACAAAACAGCAAATTTCTATACACTTGGGGACCGCCATTGAGATGGAAATAAAGGGTGTGTCACATCAAATTGCATCACGGAAAAAACGCTGTAGAAATTTAATTTTTAGGAATTATATCTTCAGCTTTCGCTTATAATCAGATAAGAGTGTATAGATCACGTTGGCCATGCTCACTGTCAATTTTTCGTAAATTTGGAAAAATGTCGTCGAACGAAAAAGAGCGTCGTGAATTAATCCTGCGCACTTATTTCGAGAATCCGGAGTTGTCACATCGGGACATCGGTAAGATGCTGGGAATCGTCCAATCCACTGTCAGCAGAGTACTAAAACGATACTTCGAGAACCTAACCATCGACCGGAAGGTGAAGAACGGCAAAAATGGATGCTTCGTCAGTGAAAAAGATCACAAGCGCGTAGTTAAGCAGTTTAGACGTGATCCGAGAAGTTCGGTCCGGGATGTCGCCAATAAGCTGAATTTGTCAAGTTCATTCGTCCAGCGGACCAAGCAGCGGGAGGGCCTGCGTACATACAAGGTTCAGAAGGCTCCTAACCGCGACGAAATGCAAAACATGGTGGGGAAGACGCGAGCCCGGAAGCTGTACACCGAAATGCTGACGAAGCCGCATTGCCTGGTAATGGACGACGCAACCTACGTCAAAGCGGACTTTCGTCAGCTGCCGGGCCTGTTGTTCTTCTCCGCAGAGGACAAATTCAGCGTTCCGGAGGAGATTCGCAAGCAGAAACTATCCAAGTTTGCCAAAAAGTACATGGTGTGGCAAGCGATCTGCTCTTGCGGAAAGCGGAGCGCCCTCTTCGTGATGACCGGCACGGTAAACGGGTAGGTTTACCTTAAGGAGTGCCTACAGAAGCGCTTACTACCACTATTGAAGCAGCACGAGGGCCCGACCATCTCTGGCCGGATCTCGCTTCGTGCCACTATTCAAAGGACGTGTTGGAGTGGTACGAAGCCAACGGGGTCACCTTCGTGCCAAAGGAATGAACCCGCCCAACGCGCCGGACCTTTGCCCAATAGAGAAATATTGGGCGATTATGTAGCAGGCCCTCCGGAAGAACCCAAAAGTTGTCAAATCGGAGGCGGACTTCAAGAGAAAATGGATTTCTGTTCAAAAAAACTACAACCTGACGTTGTACAAACCTTATGGACGGGGTAAAGAGGAAGGTGCGAGCATACGGGCTTAGGCTCGAAGTATGAATAAAAAGAAAATGCCAAAAGTTGTCTAATAGTTTTTATTTTACTGTCTAAAATTTTCAAAAGGATCGGTCTACTGGGCGAATTTCTACAGCGTTTTTTCCGTGATGCAATTTGATGTGACACACCCTTTAGTACATGCATAGGCGAATGTGTCTCCGTTACTAACTGAGACCCTATTTAAATTCATCGCCACTGACAGGGACAAATGGAGTCCGGAATCATAATAAAACGACAAAAGTTGTACATTTGTTATTGAAAAGTGGAATTTCAACTTAATTCCTTGTTTTCGAATATTTTTCCTAATTAAAGTCATTGAACCTAATTAAAAAAGTTACATGTAGATTGTGTTCGAAACACGACCGCATAGTTGACGTTGACGTTGATTGTTGGGTATTGTTTGTTAATCCACCTGTGGCTCAATTGTTGCGATGATTTCAGAAGAACGGTGATTAGACGTTGGATGGTGCATGTAACGTTAAATGAAGCCGAAGGGGAATGATATGTGTTGAAAACTGTCCTCTGTAGACCTGGACGAGATGGCTTCGGCGTTTTGTATGGATAATATAATGAAAAGTATATCGAAATACATCGAAAGCCGGACAATTAATGTGCTTACGATAATAACTTCAACTACTAAAAAATATTTACAAATCATAGCATGAACATGTATGTTATGAATCATTGAATTCCACAAAATCATGTTATATTTGTTCCAAGTTTGTAATTATCTTCATTGTGCTGTAATTTGAAGTCCGGACTCTTTTATTCATGATTTGAATTCCGGACATTTTTGCTTTAAATTCCAGACAAATTTTACCAGCAGAATTTCATTGAGAGAGATTAGTTATTGATTTTTGCAGAGGATTACTCGCGGTCTACTCGAGCTTAGAAGAGTGACATGTTTTTTAAGTTTTTTCAGTCGCTGTCCAGCTCGTCCAGCAACGATGTTGTCCAGTCGGTGTCCTCACGAAAAATGAATGCGTTTCACCACCAGAATATCGCTTAAGTATGTTTTTTGTCCGTGATTGAATCGAGAGAAAGTGTGGTTTACGATGGCAATTTGGAAGGCAAACTAGAGGCGAATGAACTCTCTGAGTTTGAAACTTTCAGCAACTGAGCAATAATCGATTAATCTTCAGAAGCTTTCCTGCTAATTGCGTTTGATTGAAACATCACAAAACCAAATGCATTTGATCGGAGTATTATATGAATGGAATACATTAAAATAAACTCTTTCGCTTGAAATTTCAAGGGGAACTGGCAGATTATTTTTCAGCAACGATAACATCTTTTCAGATTCTTCTCGATGATGGATAACCACCAAACGAAAAGAGTTGCGCGCGTGTATGTGTGTGTGGCGGCTGTCCGATGCCTCAAGCGGAACCGTTTTTCGATGCTGGTACTTTCTTGATCGCCTTTTTTGGTGAAATCACTATCCTCCTGATGGATTCACTTCTGGCCTAAAGTGCACAAACAGGCTCCTAATGACACAGTTCATCAGTGCTCTCACGATGAACGAAGTTAGCTTCACCAGAACAGCGACAACATGCTCCAATCGCTGTTCAATTATAACTGAGTGGATTTCCGAGCGGCGCTCGCTTATATACCGATTGGTGATTTCAATAGCCTGTTTTGAAAGCAATTTTAAGGCTATTAAAACATGTTTTTGGATCAAAAAGTAACAAGTATATAACGCGTAGACATTTTATCTTCCGAATGAAGTGTTTATCATACCATTTCGTTCAGTTGTTTAGGAGCTATTAACGCTCAAAATCGCGGTCTCCGGCGTAACGCTTTCGTTTTCGAAACTTTGATTTTACACCCCGCTATAGACATGAAAGACGTAGGCCTACGTCAAAAAATCGAATATTTTTATGCAATTCATGCGCCTTGCACATTTGCTCATTTGTGATTTGTGATTTTTCGGTTTTCAAAAAACTCAAACGACACTTGTAAATGAAGTCCGATTGAGCTGAAATTTTGCATAGGGTGATTTTTCGTGGGAATCAACATTTTTAAGAAAGTTTCGTTTGAAAATTCGAAGGTTACTTTTTCCCATACATCCATTGGCACTCTAATATAAATTTATCCAATTTCATTCGCATTTTTGACATGTGCTCACAAAATTTGCTCCGAACTTGAACGGTGAATCATTGTTAATTAATGTTCCCCATAAAGAAAGGGATACTGAAAAATAAATCATTCGATACTATACGACGAAAACGTTAAATCTGAATTCATCCGGTTATCCGAGAGATCAGCCGAAGAAATGTGTCCAACGACAATCATACGCTGATGCTGCGAAACAGCCTGCCCCAGCAACACGAGCAGCGAACAAAATAAAGATGCCGACAATGCCACTAGCGAGACCAAAACAGCAGCTGCTATTGTCCTCTTCAGTCTCCATAGAAACGGGATCAGACCTAGCAGAACGACACGCATCAACAAGTGCGATTGTGCCATCGGGCAGCGGGTCAATAAACGACAGACAAGTTCAGCGACCCCCTGCTAAAAGCGGAGTGGATCGCGAAGCTGCTAGTGGTAAACCCGATGGCAACAAAATTAATACTTCGTCGAAAACAGTCAACAAACGAAGACATAGTCCCCCCTATTCTGTATTTCGATCGATTCGAAATATTTCGAACGACTTGATAACATTACAATCTGTATTTCATTCGAGTTGCTTTTGCATTTCGTTCGATCTGTTTCTCTTCGAACATTAAATGGGCAAAACGTTCGAAACAGGGAAAGCGAAATTATAACTCGAACGAAATAATGGTTTCGAACGAAATGACAATCCGTCGGAATACAGAATAGGGCTGAGTTACTCAAATATAGCAGCATTCCCCGCATCATCAAGTGCGACTCAGCCATCGGGCAGCGGGTCACTGAACGATACTCAAGTTCAGGGACTCCCTGCTAGCGGCGGAGTGGTTCGCAAAACCGCTAGTGGTAGATCCGATGGCAACGAAACTGACACTTCGTCCACTTCTTTCACTGGTCGAAGACTTCGAGTACGACCGCTGGGTAGAATACGGCTGGAAGAGAGCGATGACGAGAGGGCCGAATAAATGTTGAAAATGAGTCAGCACGTCAGCTATAATATTGCAACTGTAAATATTAACACGATCACGAATCTCACTAAGCTCGACGCACTCCGAACGTTTTGTCGCACGATGGAGCTGGACATCGTTTTCTTACAAGAGCTGGAGAACAAATCGCTTCCTGGGTTTAACGTTGTGTGTAATGTGGATCTAGCGAGAAGAGGAACAGCAATAGCGCTGAAAGAGCACATTCAGTTCTCACACGTCGAGAAGAGCCTGGAGCCTGGAGCATTGAGGGTACAAAATACAACGATATGCAACATTTACGCACCGTCGGGATCAGCGTTGCGTACCGAGAGAGAACGTTTCTTCAACGGCACGATAGCTTATTATCTCCGACACAACACCGAGCACGTAATACTAGCCGGAGATCTCAACTGCGTGCTTCGGCAGTGCGATGCAACACATGATAACAAAAGTCCTGCTCTACAGGCAACGGTACAGCAATTATCACTGCACGATGTATGGGTGAAGCTCTACCCCGCAACTCCCGCTCCGACATATATTACCCATAATGCGACTTCCAGGCTCGATCGAATGTACATCAGCAATGGACTCTGTGAGCAACTGAGAAATGCCGCTACTCATGTTTGCTCGTTCACAGATCACAAGGCTCTGACAGTGCGAATTTGCCTCCCCCTGCTCGGAAATGCACATGGTCGTGGCTTCTGGTGTCTCCGTCCACATATGCTTACAAATGAAAATATAGACGAGCTCCAGATTCGATGGCAATTCTGGACAAGACACAGAAGAAATTTCCCCAACTGGTTGACATGGTGGCTAGCTTGCGCGAAACCAAAAATTAAATTGTTTTCCGCTGGAAGTCACGAGAAGCGTATAACGAGTTTTACATAGAGCATCAGCGCCTAAACGTTCAACTTCGAGGCGCGTATGATGATTATTTCCAAAATCCTGCGATGATAACGACTATAAACAATTTAAAAGCGCAAATGCTTACACTGCAGCGAAAATTCTCGCAGAACTTCATGCGAATAAACGAAACCATCGTGGCGGGTGAAAGCATCTCCATATATCAGCTGGGGGAAAGACGACGTAGGAGAACAACCATAACTAAACTGAAAACCGAGAGCGGCGACATACTGCAGGGCGCACAGAAATGCGAGAACCACATGCTAGAGTACTTCAGCAGGCTCTACACAGCAGTAGAAAGCAGAGAAGATACTGATACATTCAGATGCGATAGAAGAATACCCGAAAACGACGAAAGGAACACCACGTTGATGGCAGAAGTATCCACCACAGAGATACTCCGTGCTATCCAAGCATCTGCGGCAAAGAAATCGCCAGGTGCAGATGGACTACCAAAAGAGTTCTATCAGAGAGCGTTTCACGTAATACATAGAGAACTGAACCTAATTATCAGTGGAGCTATGAATACCGAACTCCCCTCCGAGTTCATGAGCGGCACCATCGTACTCGTTAAAAAAAGAAATGATGTCATCACTCAGAGAGCGTATCGACCAATAACACTACTAAATGTGGATTTCAAAATCCTCGGTCGTGTTATGAAAAATCGGCTAGAAAAAGTGCTGCGATTCCATCGGCTGCCATGCGACGCTAAAAAAAGCTGCAACCCGGGACACTCGATATTTGAAGCAACTCTCGCGATAAAAGAC
Organism: Toxorhynchites rutilus septentrionalis; assembly: GCF_029784135.1. NCBI lineage: Eukaryota > Metazoa > Arthropoda > Insecta > Diptera > Culicidae > Toxorhynchites > Toxorhynchites rutilus. Next base: position 35,740,439 of record NC_073746.1, read on the forward strand.
CGAATAGCAGAACTCATTGCGAGAAAGGGGAGAGGAAAATTGATTTCCTACGACCTAGATCATGCTTTCGATCGGGTTTCGCATTTGTTTCTCTACCGTACAATGATATCGCTTGGTATAAATCAAAATTTTGTCGAACTTCTTCAACGTATTTCCGAACGATCCAAGTCTCGTTTGTTGATAAACGGGCATCTCTCACCAGAGATCTCCATCGAGAGATCGGTGAGACAGGGAGATCCGATGTCGATGATTTTATTTGTGCTTTATCTTCATCCATTCCTTATACAACTCCAGCGCATATGTGACGGCGATTTGTGTGTTGCGTATGCAGATGATATCTGCGTAATCGCAACAAACATAAAAAAGATAGAGACCATGAATGAACTATTTGGCCGGTTTGAACTGGCTGCTGGTGCTAAACTCAATAAAAACAAAACAACTGTGATCGACGTTGGGATAATAAATGAAAATAGATTGGAGGTGCCATGGCTTCATACAGGTGAAAATATAAAAATTCTGGGCATACTATTTGCAAACTCAATGCGGACGATTGTAAAATTGAATTGGGATGCGGTAGTAGGGCGAATTACACAAAATATTTGGCTTCACTCGCTTAGGACACTCACACTCACACAAAAAATTACGTTGCTGAATACTTTCATCTCATCCAAAATGTGGTATCTGGCTTCAAACATCACACCGAACAGTGTCCACATAGCAAAAATTACATCAGCTATGGGGACATTTTTGTGGAGAGGCTTACCAGCACGTGTCCCGATACAGCAACTGGCGCGTAGCAAGGAGAGCGGTGGGTTAAATCTGCAACTCCCAGCATTGAAATGCAAAGCGCTGCTCATCAACCGGCATCTCCGAGAGAGTGAGTCAATGCCGTTCCACAACTTCATCCGAACCCAATCAAATTCTAACTCGGTAGAGATGCCTTGCATCAGAGAAGTAATGAGACAAGTACCTCTTCTCCCACTGTCCATCCAACAAAATCCTTCTTGTGATTTGATCCACCGTGTATTCATTAATGAAATAGAACTGCCCAGAGTGGAACGAAAGTACCCGGCAGCAAATTGGCAGCGAGTATGGAAAAACATATCATCGTCAAGGTTATCTTCGTGTCAACGAAGCTTGATGTATTTGTTCGTCAACGAAAAAGTAGAACACCGAAGGCTGATGAACATCATGCAGCGTGCGGACGGAGCAAATTGTCTACACTGTAATGCAGCGGTAGAGACGATTACACATAAGTATAGCGAGTGCCCGCGTGTGGCAAATGCGTGGTGTTTCATGCAAAACAAACTGACAGCGTTATTCGGCGGCTGGCAGAGACCAGCATTTGAAGAAGTGATGCGTCCAACACTGATCAACACCGAGCGCATAACAAGAACAAAGTTCATAAAAACAGTCTGTAATTATATAGAATTTGTAAATCAAAACAGCAACGTCGATGTGAATGCGTTGAATTTTATGTTAAATGTTAATGAATAACTTTAAGTTGAATATGAAGCAATATTTATAAGTTATATACGAAATATACAAAGAATTGACAAATTAAAAAAAAAAAATTACCCGATGATTCAGTTGCTACCTCCGCTCCAGTAGGTGAAACCATTTGAGCATTCAAAATCCTTGTCCGAAGAACCTTTCTTGAGAATGAATAGCAACCTGTCATTCTGAATCCAGCTAGGATATTACTCACATTGAAAGGAACGTTATAAGCCGATGCAACTATACGTGAAAGGTCGTGAATAGAAATAGTTTTTCCAGGATGGAAATCCAATCGTTCTGGGAAACTGAGAGCTTTTGCTTGAAAGGGCCCATAATTGAAACATCCACCGGTTGTAAGCGATTTGTGACATTAGGTGGAAAAGATACATGAATTGTGCAATTTTATCGGTAATATTTCATTGTTTCTAAAGTGCAATGACTTTTTGATTGATTTTTGATTTTTTGAAATTGATTCCTTTACGTTGCTTTTTGCTACCTTTTTCAAATGTTCCAGAACATTGAGAAACAGTTTTCCCGTTATGCAACCGTTAGTTGGGAAATTAGCAAAGACAATGGACCCAGTTGGACCACCTGTGACCTAGAATTATGAAAACGTTCTATTCGAAACTAGTTCGGTAGCTCTTTCCATCTCATCTACGTTGATGCTGGTTCTATCGGTTTTCTTTTTGTAGTTTCGAACCATCATTAGGTCTGAGTATCAGACTAAATTGATGTTTGTTAGTAAACAACAATCAGACACAAATTTTATGAGGTATTGAACAGTGTCCGAATGTGCCTCGCCACCATCCGAAGACAAATCATAATTTTATCTATGAAATAGACCTTTTTTCCCCGTTGTATGCACTTTTTTTGTCATTTCATATTAGTTACTAATTGAGGTGATGTACTTAAATTTCTAAATCGTTCACAAAGGAATTAGAGAAATACTTCAACTTCAAGCTTAACAGTTTCGAAAAGTGTATGAAAAAGGGCACTGTGTTGTTTTCGTAAGTAATAAACGACCCGGAGATGTCAAACTATATGACAGCTGTTGATGGAAGGCATGTTAACTCACTTATATTTTTAATTTGGTTGAAAATTCTACCACTTAATTTTTACAAGCGTTGTCCGAAACTGCCCCCCTTTCCCCTATGCTCAGTTGTGATTACAAACCGGAACTCGGATTAGGCCACTTATTGGTTCTGGGCATGCAACACTTATAAAACTTATAAAAAAAGGGTTTATTCTATCGCACAAATTTGAAAAAAAATCGTTTTTTTTATTCATATTTCTGTAGTTTGAATATTTTTCTAAGAAAGGAATTTCCGAAAATCTTATTTTTTACCGAGCTATACCCAGATACGGTATCTAATCTTGTATGGCCTTGAAACAAAATTTCAAATGTGTTTTTCTCGAAACTAGTTTTCTCAAGCTGGCATACACGATATATCAATTTCTACTGAAACGATTTATTCCAAATTTAATGTGAATAAGCCTTTATAAATCCCTCTATCGCATGAACCAATAAAAAACCAATATTTTTTTAATTTAACTATTTTTAAAGAATTGAAATCGCCTTGCAAACGTTCTATAGCGCATTTTGTCAAAACAATTTTTTCGAATTCTCCGAAGTTCATACCACAGCGGCATTGTTACTGATTAAGAATCTGTTTGATTTTTTTTTGTTTCAGATAAGCAGAAGGGCTGTAATCGTGTTCGCTATGGCACAACTTTTTTTGAACTCCCTCATTTCATCAGCTATTCTAATTTTGAATATATATTTTTTGTTCAGTTCTGGTTGTATTGTTAAAAGATAAAGAAACAGATGATGAAATAACAGATGGAAAAATGTTCCTTAATTTATTTGTTCAGAACTCGAATGAACTTTCGAAATTCATGAAATTCATGAAATATAATCATTAAATCGGAAAACTCTAAACGATTGGAGGGTACAATTGCCAACCTTCATCTCGAAAAGGCTCTCGAATGTGTCAACCATAATTCTCTATGGCTAACAATGGGAAAATAGGGCTTTCCTGCCCAATTCATCAACTGTATATAGAACTTGTACAAAGAAGCTACGTCTGTGTTATTTAACTGTCTGTTAACAGATGATATTTTTATAAAATCGTCAGCACGACAAGGTTGTTCGTTCAATATGATCGTCTTTATTTTGTATATAGAATCTCTACTCAAGAAAATCAATGCCAACATTGAAGGCTGTCTCATGAACAATGAACCTTCGTGAGTTATACCTTCCAAAAAACTCTCATATAACCAACATTAAAACGATTTTCAGAAAGGGCCTGGCCGGGTAAGGGAGTAAAAAGTTCACCCAAACCAAATCACCAGTTGTATGGCAAATATTGTAGAGGATATTAAATAAGAAATTTTATGCGATTTTTTTTGGAACCCCTATGTGGTTTAACATAGGATCTTTAGTGAAAACGTACTTTTTCGTTTATTTCACGCCATCCTTCGAGATAAAATTTTTAAAAAAATACTGAATGTGCATCTCACTACATCACATCGCATCACATCGCATCACAATTTAAGTACTTAAAAACCATATTGAAATTTAGAAAAAAAATTTTTTTTGGGATTTAGAGATTCAGTACTGCTCTAATTCATATTTAAATGTGTTCCTACGGCTTTTCTAGATATGTGTGATTTTTTAAAGATTTTTTTCAGTGTTGCGCGGTACCATTTTTTTTATATTTCCAAAGGGTTTGGCTGGATAACGGAGTAAAAAGTGCCCCCAAACCAAATCATCAGCTGTATGGAAAATATTGTATAGGGTACTAAATAAAACATTTTGGCAGTAGAACCATATTTTTGAGTCCTTATATGGTACACTATCGTATTTATGGTTAAAAATTTCACCTTTTAATTCTTTTTCACGCCATTCTCAATAGCTTTGAGACAAAAATATGAAAAAAAATACTGAAAGTACATCTTACTAAGGTGTATCGATAAATATCTTCAAACAATTTTTTCATCAAAAAATCTAATAATGAAAAAAAATAAATACGCGGTACAAAGAATTGTTATATATATCAAATGCGTTTGTATGTGTCTTTTTTGAGCCCATTGCGAGACACAAAAATTATGTTCTTCATCGTGTTTTTCTCATTAATCCGAATGATCCGAATGATTCAAAATAAATTAAAAAGGCCCAAAAGTCAAAAAATTATTCTTTTTTCGCGCCTTTCTATTGTAGAAAAAACAACACATACGAACGCATTTTAATAAAAATTCAAAATTTCGAAATGCAGGAAAATATATTTATTTTTTTGTACTGCGAAAAACACTCTAAAAATTCTGAATCAAAATCACATACACCCAGGTTTTTTTTTACGCGGGGGATACGTACCTCGTAAAAAAACCGCGTAAAAAACGCGTTAATTGGAAAATGCGCGTAAAAAAACCGCGTTAATTGGAAAATCCGTGTAACAAAAACCATGTCACCTAATGATAGATATCAAATGGGACTATCCTTACGTAGAACGGAAGTAAAAAGTTGATTGTTACTCGCTTCCGAAAACGCGTAGTTTTTTCCTTTTCCTCGCGTATGAGGACATCTGCTGTTGCTAGAAGATTCCTTTGTGGTGTGTACACTCTACTGCCGAGGCACGTGCAGTACCACTGTTGGACCGTCCAGAGCTAAGTAGACAGGGAAATCCATTCACGAATCGCTGCCCGTAAAAACCCCGCCCCGCTGTACAGCCCGCTGAGCTACCCATTACCTAACACCTGAAATCCACGTGAGAATCGTGATAATGTGCAGCACTAATTTCTTTCATAAGCGCTACAAGCTCCGTTACAAATTACCGTAATATGTTCTTAGTGAACATAAGAGAAAAATGTGAGCTGAGGGGGAGATGTGTTATTGCACTGGTCCTTTTTTACGCGTAAAAAAAAACCGCGTTAATTGGAAGATCCGCGTAAAAAAACCTCGTAAAAAAAACCACGCAAAAAAAACCGCGTAAAAAAACCTGGGTGTATACCTAAAATAGACGTAGGAAGACATTTGAATACAAACTAAAAAAGGACTAGTCCTGAATATCAAAATGAAAAACAGACAATTAAAATTTAATTTATAATTCAAATAAAAATTAAATTAAAATTATTTTTGGTATTTGATTTTTTGATGAAAAAAATGTTTGAAAATTTTGATCGATACACCTTAGTAAGATGTACTATCAGTGTTTTTTTTCATATTTTTGTCTCAAAGCTATTGAGAATGGTGTGAAAAAAATAAAAAGGTGATTTTTTCACCATAGATCCTATGGTGTACCTATGGTATATGGACTCAAATATATACAGCTGATGATTTGATTTGGGGGTACTTTTTACTCCCTTACCCAGCCAGACCCTTTGGAAATATAATAAAAAATATTTTTTTGTATCGCGCAACACTGAAAAAAATCTGAAAAAATCACACATATCTAGGAAGGCCGTAGGAACACATTTAAATATGAATTAGAGTAGTACTGAATCTCTAAATCTAAATCTGAATCCCTAAATGAAAAGTAGCATTGAATCTCTAAAAAATGTCAAAATTTCAATATTTTTTTTAGTACTTAAATTATGATGCGATGTGATGTGATGTGATGTAGTGAGATGCACATTCAGGATTTTTTTCAAATTTTTATTTCGAAGCTTTTCATGATAGGGTGAAATCAACGAAAAAGTACGTTTTCCACTCTAGATCATATGTTAAACCACATAGGGGTTCAAAAAAAAAAACACCAAAATTTCTAATTTAATATCCTCTACAATATTTGCCATACAGCTGGTGATTTGGTTGGGGGCACTTTTTACTCCCTTACCCAGCCAGGCCCTTTCATCTTTAAAGGAATCGGGATTTTCAGAGTTCATTCAGATCAGTTATATCGAGATGTAGACAAATGCAGCGTCGCGCTCATTCTCAGTGTCACAAAATGAAATGCTTATTCATTAGAAATATTCTCCTCCGCCATCAGAATGACAGGGAGGATGATTTCACTATCGCATGAGTACATAGTCGCACAATAAGTCGAAACACAAAATAATTGATTCATGAAACCAATGGCAATGAAAAGATTGCCAAGTTAGCTATAACTGACCCTGAGGAAATACTTTTTAGAAACATACAAAATAGGCATATCAAAGCAAAGCTGTGTTGTTGTGGGTGATTGCATTAGCAGTAGGCATTAACCTGAAATAAAAAATTGTAAGGGGTTGTATCTAGGACACGACCGCATTTTCGACGTAGAACTACACAATCATATTATGCAATCCACTTGTTTACCACTTTGAATATTATTTTAGAATGCATCGAAATTTTTGAAATAACTTTTTAGTTTTTTATTATTATTACTACTTCAGTATATCTATATTCCAAAATTCTGAATACTCTTCCATATCCTAGCACTAGCACAAAAATGTCCCGTATGGATCCTTTTTGTCGTAGTAGTGTTTGAAATCAGCATTAGGCATGAATGACATCCGATCACTCGCCACTGTTGTTCCATTCCATCCCTTTTTTTTTTGTTTTTCGCCTCTAGCCCTGAGAAGGGCCACTTGTGGAAAAAAATGGGTAGGTTAAATCTATGATATAACGGCAGGGTTGACGTGGGACTACCGTTGTCTTCGAAAGTATTTGTATTGTATTGAATAAATTATCGATAGAATGAAACAATTTTCGAATTCAATTGAATTCAACATATTTGCTTTGTGAGTAAAAAGTTTGAACAGTTGCCATGTAAGATCAATTTATGCATTATAATAGATTATGTTCTTCGTTACAAGTAAATTTGATGAACGTCCTTTTACGTTTAATATGATGCCTAGGACTACCAAAATATGTGAACGGAAGACTTGTCAAACGATCATTGTATTTTACATTTCCCTTTGAAATTATTGCACATCTCATGTTTACGTAGTTCTTGAATCGCGAAAGTTCATTCACCTTAGCACCAAAAAAGACCACCGATTTGCATGTACAGTAGAACCTCGATTATCTGCGAGGGGTTGATCCGCGGTGCGGATTATCCGCGAATGTGAGTTCCCTAGTAAATCTATAAACCTTCTCGAAATTTGTCAGTGAGTGGTAGAGTCTTGCTTTTTTGTTTTGGTCGTGGCTTTGACATTATCTGATCACTGATGTACACGACCATACAGATTGATAGTTCAATAATTTCTGTATTGATGAAACATAGTTTTCATGCTAAAATATATATTTTTCGTGTTTGTGCCTCATTTTTAGTCTTATATTGCATTGTCCGCGATTTTCGTTATACGCGAGCTTTACTCTACTCCTGCACTACACCTCCACCCTCATTGTCTTGAGCAAGACACTCGATCCCTCGTCGTCCAGCTCGTCCAGCTCCTCCCGCAACGATGTTGTCCAGTCGGTGTCCACACATAGTAGGTTTGTATTGTATTTGCAAAGTGGATTCCCCCAGGCACATTAATTTAGAAGTCCGTGTTATGGAAACACAGCTTGGTGGGAACAAAAATACCTCCGATTTGCATGTATATTTGCAAAGCTGATTTCCACAGGTACATCGATTTTGAAGTCTGTGTTAGGGAAACCGTAAATCGGGTCAATCAAAACTTGGCAGTTATGGCGTTTAGATAACGCATGACATTTGACAGTTATTCAATTGTTCATCTCATGGAAAATAATACTTTATTTATTGTGATAGACGCGTAGAAATATTTCCTATCAATTGATGCAAACACCTTTCCGATCTATTAAAAAGTGTTCGAGTTATAGGCATTCGAAATACGGGTAGGGTTAGCACACAAATCGGCAGAACAAATGTAAAAATGGGAGAATAAGATTCTTCCAGTTTTCATGAATTTAAACCGTTTAGTGAATAGCGAATTGTAATGTATAGCATATCAAACCAATCTTAGAGAATTTCCGATTCGATTGGTGTGCAAATCATGAGAATTTGTTTACAGTGAAAATAGTTATTAACTTTATCTTTATTTCATAAAAACGTGACCTGTTTTCTGATTTGACACCGTTCCTGAAAGACGTAGTTCTACGTGAAAAGATTCATGATGACGATGGAACAATAGACAAATGTTTCCAGGCTGTCTGTCGATTGTTGGACAAACGTATTATGAAATTATGAATGAGGCTAAGGAAGTTAATGGTACCTACTCCTTGTGTCCTTGGTATGCTTGATTAGAGTGATCTATATGAGTTGCTAACACCGAGTAAACCGCGAGTAAAAGGTTCCCAACAGCTAATACTGTAGATTCTACAAATGAAATTATTTTCTAAGTTTCTTAATATTCTGCAGTGTACTGTTAATTTTATTTGTAAAAGTTTATGCAAACCATATTCAAATAGAAAACAGTTGTTTTGAAAAAAAAATCGGATTCTGAAACTAATAAAATGTAATAACTATACCGACGCAGCATCATCTGTGTATGATGGTTTCAAAACTTTTAGGAGATTGCATTTTTAAAAATTATCCTACGATCAAACGCAAGGATATTTGTATCAAATGCATGGAATGCTGTCTAATAAACCCCGTAGCTTGAGCTCCCTTATCAGCCGACATGAAAATTAAGCCTCGTCGATTCTCAATTCGCTGCGGCTCGTTAATTTGCTAATACCGTGAATTAATTCGAATAATTCTCGGCCAAAATCCGGCGAGGAATTTCCGGCGGCGGTGGTGGCGACGGACACCCCGATACCAATCGTAATCTCATTGTTGCACACCGCTTAGAACAAATAGGAAGGACTCGAAAAAAAAGTTCCTCTCCTTGGTTTCCGGAGCGTATGCACAGGCTGTAATGTTTATTTCCCCCAGCGAAAAAATTCTTTTCACCAAGTTTTTTTTTTGCTTCATCGCTATTCACCAACTGCTTGCCCCGGAATAAGATATTAATGACAAACAGTAAAAAATACCGCTAATAATAATATTATAGCCCTAATAGATGCTCGTAATAAAAGTTCATTCCCGTTCTTTTCTGTTCATTTCCTCTCGTTGAAAGGAAGATGTTTCCCGGGGCTCGGGGAAAAAAATGTGATGTTTCATTGTTGTACCCCCACTGTCCCCCTGCCATGGGGAAGGGACTGCACAAACTCGGAGGGTGAAAGCAGAAATTAGTATTCAACGTACGGACTCACTTTTCAGCAATTTTAAGTCAACCGATATAATTCGAATTCGATTTTGGGAAAGTTAAATCATCAATTTTTTATGAAAAATTATCATCATTTGACAACTTTGCCAGCGGTGATGGTTAAAACCAAAACAAGAAAAAAAAAGAGTATGTAAATCTTTGTTTTCCCTCTGTCAGATGAATAATTTCCGGTTCCCGCGCGCATCCCCCTCCCTGCACTGTGTCACACTTCGAGACATATGTTTATGAGTGTCACCCCCTGAGAGCGGTAAAACAAAAAGTCAAGCGCGCGAGGGTTGAATCGATTCTCTGTGTGACACTTTGATTTTCTCGCGGGGGTGAGTCGCGTCCGTGTTCTTCATTTGAATTTTTATGCCTCCACTCTTGTGGAAGAGTGAAGCTGCGACCAACAACGAAAAAAAAAATCTCTGTCGCCGTTCAACTTTCGGTTCGCGCAGATTCGAACGCCCTGTGATGTGGTGATTGCACGCAATTTAAATATGCAAATTGTGGATCATTGCTCCGGATTCCGGACAAAAGTCGTAGTCTTTTCGAGTTTGTTTTACGCGATTTTTATTGCGCGGCATGATGTTTTTTTCTCTCTTTGGTGTTTGGTGGAATAGCGAAAAAAAAAGTTAGATTTTTTTCCAACGAGAGGGGAATTTAAGACGAATTTGAATATTTATGTCGCGGCGCTTGGCATTTCTTCTGCTTATTTCTTGCTCGTTTCAGCCACGACTGTGGCAGGAAAATTGAGTCAATAATCATTTGTCATTTGATGTCTAATAAACAAGAACACTTGTTAGGCTGGGGAACAAAATGATGAGCAAGACAAATTGATCAGCCGTGGATGGGAGGCTGCAGTGAACGATGGGATGTAATGTGTGTGGTAAAATTATGAAAGCATTACGCCATGTGTTCTGAAAAATTGTAATAACATCGCTTTTCTTTCGTAATGTTTTACGGAGAATTAACATCACGTAGATATGATTATGATAGTGCACCCGTGGCCGAGTGGTTAGCGTCTCACATTATCATGCCGGGTGTTCGGGTTCGATTCCCGTTCTGGCCGGAGGATTTTTCGTCAAAGAAATTTTCTTCCGACTAGCACTGTGGTCACGCGTATTCTAGAGCTTGCCCCTCGGAATACATTCAAGGCGTGTTATTTGGCTTAAGAAATCTCAACTAAGTATTAATGAATGACGCTAGTTAATGCATATGTTGAGACGGCATAAGTTCCACAGCGAACGTTAACGCCATTCAAGAAGAAGAGATATGATTGATATACACTCTCCATTCAGCGACATGATTCGATATGATAATCGCAATGTATCCTGTTTGGAATTCTGTTTCCACTCGTAAATGTAATGTATTTCCTCATCAATTTACTGAATTACACTTTGAAAAACCATTGAAAATTTCAATTTTTTATCGAATGACTAAGCTTTTTACCAACTACTAATTTACCCGCTGTACATGTGAAGAAATTGATTCGAGGTATGCTACATTAGTAGTACTCGTTAGGGTGCCAATGAATGTGTGGGAAAAAATCGACCTCAAAATTTCAAAAAGTTACCCTATGCAAAATGTTTACCAAAAACATTTTGTTTACCAAAATGTTGTTGCGAAATGTTGATTTGCACGATAATATACCCTATGCTAAATATTAGCTCATTCGATGTGCCATGCAACTTTAAGACATTTGCCACAAAAAAAATTTGAAAGCCACGATTTGCGGTGATCTTTCATTTTTCAAAAAAACTCAAATTTTTACGTCTGTGACACTAATAAATGAAGTTCGAATGAACTAATATTTTGCAAAGGGTATATTATCGTGCAAATCAACATTTCACAACAAGTTCCGAATGAAAAATCGAGATTATTATTTTTTGTGGCACTTAAAACCATACCATTTTATGAGGTAACTTTTTGAAATTAGAGATGACCATTTTCATTGGCCCCCTAATACTCGTACTTACAGTGCTAAGCATAAAAAAGCCCACCTTGGATGTTTAGAAACTTTTCTCAATTCCTGAACTATTTTATCAAAACCTACTATCGTAATTTTAAAGAATTGTTTGTTAACTATTACTATTTGAAGTACCGTTCTGAATCATATTTCAGACAGCTATATATTTCGGACACTCCTTAAAAATAACTTGAAATGCTTAATGCCCCGGTGATAAAGGGTGTGTCACATCAAATTGCATCACGGAAAAAAACGCTGTAGAAATTCGCCCAGTAGACCGATTCTTTTGAAAATTTTAGACAGTAAAATAAAAACTATTAAACAACTTTTAGCATTTTCTTTTTATTCATACTTCGAGCCCAAGCCCGTATGCTCGCACCTTCCTCTTTACCCCGTCCATAAGGTTCTGTACAACGTCAGGTTGTAGTTTTTTTTTGAACAGAAATCCATTTTCTCTTGAAGTCCGCCTCCGATTTGACAACTTTTGGGTTCTTCCGGAGGGCCTGCTACATAATCGCCCAATATTTCTCTATTGGGCAAAGGTCCGGCGCGTTGGGCGGGTTCATTCCTTTGGCACGAAGGTGACCCCGTTGGCTTCGTACCACTCCAACACGTCCTTTGAATAGTGGCACGAAGCGAGATCCGGCCAGAGATGGTCGGGCCCTCGTGCTGCTTCAATAGTGGTAGTAAGCGCTTCTGTAGGCACTCCTTAAGGTAAACCTACCCGTTTACCGTGCCGGTCATCACGAAGGGGGCGCTCCGCTTTCCGCAAGAGCAGATCGCTTGCCACACCATGTACTTTTTGGCAAACTTGGATAGTTTCTGCTTGCGAATCTCCTCCGGAACGCTGAATTTGTCCTCTGCGGAGAAGAACAACAGGCCCGGCAGCTGACGAAAGTCCGCTTTGACGTAGGTTTCGTCGTCCACTACCAGGCAATGCGGCTTCGTCAGCATTTCGGTGTACAGCTTCCGGGCTCACGTCTTCCCCACCATGTTTTGCATTTCGTCGCGGTTAGGAGCCTTCTGAACCTTGTATGTACGCAGGCCCTCCCGCTGCTTGGTCCGCTGGACGAATGAACTTGACAAATTCAGCTTATTGGCGACATCCCGGACCGAACTTCTCGGATCACGTCTAAACTGCTTCACTACGCGCTTGTGATCGTTTTCACTGACGGAGCATCCATTTTTGCCGTTCTTCACATTCCGGTCGATGGTTAGGTTCTCGAAGTATTGTTTTAGTACCCTGCTGACCGTGGATTGGACGATTCCCAGCATCTTACCGATGTCCCGATGTGACAACTCCGGATTCTCGAAATGAGTGCACAGGATTAATTCACGACGCTCTTTTTCGTTCGACGACATTTTTCCAAATTTACGAAAAATTGACAGTGAAGCATGGCCAACGTGATCTATACACTCTTATCTGATTATAAGCGAAAGCTGAAGATATAATTCCTAAAAATTAAATTTCTACAGCGTTTTTTCCGTGATGCAATTTGATGTGACACACCCTTTATTACTAAAGAGTAACTCTAAAGAATCAATTGTGATATTAATTTTACAGTTACATCATCAGAGCATCAAGTGTTTCAAGTTATTTTGAAAGAGTGTCCGAAATACGATTCAGCACGGTAGTTAACAAGTTTTGCCATTTTTGTTAGATTTTGTTTACTCCCTTACATTATTTCTTCAATGTCTGCAAATATAGTTGACAACAATAAAAGCCCACCCCCAAAAAATAATATTATAATCACTCAAAATCTTTGAGTAACCACTCGTTTCTTCATGTTATGACAGTTGGAGCTGTACGGTATTGTTAGCAAACGATATTGGAGCGATATAAACAAAGTGTTGTTTACGTTGTATTAAAAACAGCATTAGATAACGATTTTCACAATTTTATTTGAATAAAAAACAGTTTTGTTAAGTAAGAATAGAAATTTCATCAGTTTTTATTATGAAAACAACATTTTTCATTTCATTTCCAGCACATTTAACTGGATTCAATTCATAAAACTTAAATGAACATTTTACGCCCGCAAAATAAAAATAGAAAACAAGTATTAAAAGTCCGAGTTCGTGAGGGTCGATTTCGTCCACGCCTTCTGAAGAGCCGTGAAATGAGTGTCCTTATTAGTGTCACCATCTTTCACCACTTTTTTTGTCGAGAATGGCCCAAAGGTTCTTAATCGGGTTGCGATCAAGACATTGTGGTGGCCATTCAAGGTGTATTATTTTTCGTGAACAAAAATAGAATTTGACCCTCTTAGCAGTATGCTTCGGGTCGTTGTCCTGTTGGAAAACGAACTGTTTCGTAGGCCAGTTTTTCGAAGCGTTCCCTTCAGGGTGTCCTTAAGGAATGGAATGTACACATCTGCTGTCATGATTCCGTGAATTCACACCAGATTTCCAACACCAGCCCAGGGGAAGCATCCCCACACCATTAAATTGTCCCCTCCGTGCTTGACTGTAGCCTGCAAATGAAGTTCTTGCAATCCTTCATCATCATTCCGCTACACTCTTTCGCACCGCTTTCTGTTGAAAAGCTCATATTTCGATTCGTCAGTCCGAAGTACTTTGTTTTCAAAAATCTTTGGGTTTGTTAACATGTTTCCGGGCAAATTCCAACCGTTTCAGTTTATTTTTCTTGCTGATAAACGGGCAGTTTTTGTGAATCTGCTTTTAAGTCCATGCTCAGCTAGTCTGCGGCTTACGGTTCTTGCCGATACCGCCAACGAGAGGTTTCCTTGAACGACTTTGAATGATACTTCTGGAGTTTTCTTCATTTCCCGGATGATTCGTTGATCCGTCCGGCAATCGGTTTTCCGATGACGGCCTGTCTGCCGGGTCTGTCAGCAAGCGAACCGTATGCTTTGTGCTTGTGCACAATTTCACGGGAAATTTTATTAATGGATCTACTAAATCCATGTCTAAATGTCGTTTCAAAATGTAGACGGTGAATTTCATTTTCTCTGCATTTTTTGGTGTTAGCTATTAGAAAAAAAAAGATCGCTTCATTTCGAGGCAGCTTTTTTCATACGAAATAAACCTGCTAAGAGAATCACCTAGCGGAGGAGCTAGCAATGCAATAATTTGCTTCTGTTCATAAACTAAACGTTATGCGATATCTTCCATTCTTCCTTTGTGTCAAGCACAATCGTTGCGTGTGATTTCAATGATTAGTGCAAGACTGATGTTGATGATGATGATGATGATGATGTTGGATTAAAGAGGCTTTAAACTTTTCAGTTCATTCGCCTCTAGCCTTGAGAAAGGCCTTGGGTTTTTTTTATCAAATTTCGCGCATGCTTCCTCTGCTCTCGTTTCCGGTAAATCATGTATATAGTGTAATAATTGTATAACATATGCTGGAAGAGAAGTACGTTAGTAATGGGAGGCATATTTGGTCACCTGGTAGTAGAAATAAGAAATAATTATATCAAACACGCTGAAAGAAAATAAAATGAGAAATGATGTCTAACCCAGGAAGCTGAAAGTGAATTATATGGTGATTAAAAGATATTAATTGACTTGTGTGCCATCCACGCAAAAATTGTATTCGAATGTCGGAAAAGAGCCTTCTTTTTTTTTACAAAAAATCAAAATCTGTGTATTTTGTTGTGAGTGTGTGTCTAAGTGTGTGTGTGGGTGTGTTTGATTTGTGATATCTAACTACATATCTAACTAATTTTATTTTTTTTGTTTTTTGTTTTTTTTTGTATTTTATATATTTATTATTTTTTTTTTTTATAAATAAAATTTGTGTGACCTAACATATGTAATACGTTGGTAACACATATATTAGCTCACAAGCATTAGGTGTTAGTATGTATGATGTGGTTAAGTCTGTAACATATAGCAAATAATTGTATAGTGGTTAAATAAGCTCCAAAAGATCCGTCTCCTTCAGGAAATGCAGTAATTTGTCCTCCTCCAAGTTATCTCTTGCTAGGGCTGTCCTTGGGTTGTCAGCTATCTGAAACTTAGTTCTCATAAGGTTGTAACGTGGGCAGACAAGTAGAAAATGTTCTACGGTCAGCCTGACGTTACATGTACCACAAATGGGTGGTTCGGTTTTTTCAACCAAGAACCTGTGCGTTAATTTGGTATGTCCAATACGAAGACGT
The DNA here is from genome assembly GCF_029784135.1 of Toxorhynchites rutilus septentrionalis. Classification (NCBI taxonomy): domain Eukaryota; kingdom Metazoa; phylum Arthropoda; class Insecta; order Diptera; family Culicidae; genus Toxorhynchites; species Toxorhynchites rutilus. Next base: position 35,756,162 of record NC_073746.1, read on the forward strand.
GTTAGACATACTTGAAAAGATCTTTGGTTTCTATCCATCCAAGGATGGGTAGTGTTTTTAATTTTTCTCAAAAAAGTATCTCTGCCGATGTTCCATTCGTTCTCCCAGCACGTCATCAGCGATGAGTTAACCCATCTGATTATATCATCAGATGGGACGCTTGTGCTCCATAGTTCGGATGTTCTCCCTTCTTTGGCTAGGCGATCAGCCTCTTCGTTACCGCGGATTCCACAGTGACCTGGGATCCAGCAGAAGGTGATATCATTTTGGGCAGTTTTCTCTTCAATTGCGAGTACCCATGGATGTTTGCTACTTCCGCTCTCAAGAGCAAGAAGCGCGCTAGCAGAATCGGTGAAAATAACCGACTTTCTGTTGTGTTCGCACTTTGATGTAGCGATAAGAAGTGCCGCTAATTCAGCTGAAAATACCGAACAGATACTTGGGAGTTGGAACTTAACTTGCAGGTTATTAGCAAAAATGCCGATACCAACTTGTAAACCATCAAAGGATCCATCTGTAAAGATCTTGTGGTGAAAAAGGTATTTACTGTGGATGTGGTTGTTGAAAATGGCCAAAACTATGCTGCTGTTTTCACCAGCTCGCACAGAGTTTTTAATTGACCAATCAATCTGAGGTTCCCGTTTATACCATGGTCGAAGGTTAATAATGGGAATTGGTGCAATCGTTGGAAGAGTGGTTCGGCATGTATCCTGCAACCAGTTATTCACTCTCACAAGAGAGGATTCAAATGTTGGATGTTTCTCGAGCTTTCGTATCGCGCGCGTGCTGTAGAATCTCGTGAGGAACAATTTGAAGGGTAAATTGCCTGACTCAGCGAGTAACGCTTTACTTGGGCTAGTTCTAAAGGCCCCTGATGCTAGTCTTATTATCTTTTGATAGCTAGGCCTCAGTTCTTCAAGCGTTTTCCAGGTGGCACGGCTGAAGAGTTCAATACCGTAAGTAAGTTTGGAATAGACTAAGCTTCTTCCAATGTTGAAGATAGTTTTGCGGGATCCTGTTCGGCTTCGACCGCTTATAACGCTAACTAAGTTAAGGCGGTTTTTAATGTCCGATATTGTACTCTTTATATGTTTATTGAACGTGAGTTTTTTGTCCACCATTACACCGAGAATTCGTGCAGAATTGACTCGTTTAATGGAACTACCGTTCAGAAGATAAGAACGTAGTTTTTTCCTGTGACGCTTATTGTTGCAGCAATGAAGAACTTGAGATTTTTCAGCTGAGATCCTAAATCCCACGTAATTCGCCCAGTTATTAACAGACGAGATTCCTTCCTGAAGTCTTCTTCTTGCTAGTTCTGGGAATGAGTTTTTTGAAATTAGCAGAATATCATCTGCGTATAGCAAAGCGTCAATATTTTGGGGTATGGCATCAAATAATGATTGCATCGCTATCAGGAAAAGAGCAACCGATAGCACAGAACCCTGTGGCACTCCATTTTCTTGCAGTTTACTGGTGGAGGTGACTCCTCCGAGAAGAACTTTGAAGCTACGATTTTGTAGAAAACTGCGAATTATCTCGAACAAATTACCTTCGATACCCCATTGATGGAGTTGGTCCAAGATATTATATCTCCAGGTTGTATCGTAGGCTTTGGATATGTCCAACAGAGCTAGTTCCCCGTGGAGGTGGTCTCGCGTGATCACGTGAAGGTGTTGATCAAGTTGGCTGAAAAACGTGTTGGTACCATTGCCTTGACGAAAAGCATGTTGTCGAGGATCCAGGAGATGACTTTCTTCAAGGTTCGTCATCAATCTCCGTTTGATCATTCTCTCGAAGACCTTACCTAGGCAATTGAGAAGGGTGATGGGACGAAAACCAGTGGCTAGTGGTATTTTCTCCATCGGTTTAGGGATGGGGATGACTAGCCCTTCCTTCCATGAGTCGAGGAAACATTTGCTAGCCCAAAGGTTATTATAAATTTGGAGCAGCGACGTTTTGACGTGGAAAGGTAAATGTTTTAACATGCTGTATTCTATTTCGTCTGGTCCGGCTGATTTGCCTTTGGACTTACTAATGGACCACAACATTTCTTTCATAGAGAACCTGATATTGTAAATATGAGGTTCCCCTGAGTCCGAGGGAAACTCTGTAGTCTCCGCGGCAGTTTTACGAGCTTTGAAGTCGCTTTTGTAGTTGGAGGTGGCAGAAGTACTAGCAAAATGGTCAGCTAAATGTTCAGCAATTGTTCCGGGATCATCGGTAGTGGTACCATTGATCGTAATGGAATAGCCTCGCGATCTTTTTTTGCCACTGATTGTATTAACCTTGCTCCACAGTTCACTAGAAGTTGTCTGAGGGCAAAAGCTATCAAGAAATTTAAGCCAGCTATTTTGTTTAGCTTCCGCTATAATTTTCCTTGCTCTAGCTCTAGCAGATTGAAAATCAGCTAGGGCAAGTACTCTTGTCTCACTACCGTCCAGTTGTCTTCTAAGCTTCCTTAGCGCTTTTCTTCTGGATTTAATGGCCTGTTTGACATCATTATTCCACCATGGGACTGCCTTCCGGCCGGAGATACCACTAGTGCGGGGTATATTAGCTTTCGCAGCTGCGAAAACGGCTTGGGAAAACTCCTCTACTGAATAGTTACCCTGTGCAGGTAACAGATGCGAAATGGTTGATTCGAAACCATCCCAGTCGGCAAATTGGTACAACCATCTCCTTCGCAAGAGGATTTTTGGATTACTGGTCAGTGTTCGGATGTGAATGGGAAAATGATCACTTCCTCTTAGATCATCATCGACACACCATCTGACTCTGGGCGCAAGGTCCCATGAGGTAATCGTTAAATCAATTGAAGAAGTAGAGCCAGAGTGTTCATCCATACGAGTATGTTGGAAGTCGTTCAGGATGATGAGGTTAAGTTGTTCAACGATTTTTAAAATAATTTTACCTCTTAAATTGCATCTTTGGCCACCCCATACAGTATGGTAGGCGTTAAAATCACCCATGATTATGAAAGGGTGTGGTAATTGTTGAATGGCATTGTTCATTTCTGCTTCCAAATTATTGTTACTATGCGTTGGGGAAATGTATATAGAAGCGAGGGTTAACCGTAACGGTCCCGTGAGTTGGATTGCGCATATCTGTAACTGTGATGAAATTTGGATGAGGGTATGTGGGAGATGGCTCAAAACAGCGAGGTATACTCCACCCTGGCGTGAGGTAAGTCCCTCACGGAAGTACCACTTGTATTTACCTTGTAGTGAAAGGTTAAAATCGGGTGTAATCTTAGTCACTCTGGCTTCTTGGAATGCAAGTGTTAGTGGGAGATGTTGCTAACATTAATTTAATTTCATCCATTGACCTAGTTTTCGGTTGGATGTTGAATCTTGGACAACAGGTGTACTGTTTTTGTGTGGATTGTTGAACTTGAAAAAATATTATGGAGGCTCTTGAAGGGTTTAATTAATGTGGAAGGAGGTATAACTGAAATTATTTAGACTGTTTGTTACCTTTGGAAATCTTGGTCTTCAGTCTAGGGTCAAATTTTAAGTAATTTGGTATTGTTCTATTTGTATTGGGTACTGTTTTGTATGAAGTTGATGGTTGAGGGTCGGCCAGTTGTGGGGCGGCCGGTTGAGATATTTGACGTTGTTGGTTTTTGTACCTTTTCCTTGTTTTATCATTAACGCGGAAATTTTCATCTTCAGATGATTTCAATTCATCTGAAGTTGTAGTTTTAACATTTTTAATTTTACGTTTGTTTAATTTTGCTGATTCAGTTTCCATGGGAATTTCTGAATCAGTTTCGGAATCGGAAGGTCGATGTTGCATTTAAATTTTCCACCGTTCTCAACGATGAACGATAATGCGATGTCCGTATACGTACACTTCTTATTTTTCGCGGAGCTTGAAGCCATTCTGATATCAATGAAATTTTCACCAAGATACAATGACAATGACAATTTTCACCAAGATACAAGATACAAGTTCACTTCCAACATTCAGTGAACTTGGGAATGAACTGACGGACGTGTCGCCGAACAGTAAAGCAAATCAAAACAAGCATGATAATGAACCAGCTGTCGAATCGTCGTGAGCGCAGAGACAAAAAGAAGTAAATAATGGTTGCGCGGATATTTTGCACTGAAAAATAAAATAAGTATAAACAACTTTTTAGTTAAATGGTTTAATTGTGATTAAACATAATAATGTACTAAAAGCTAGAAAATAATTAGGCAAGTAGCAGTTATCACACATCTCCTTCATTAGTCTAGGGCATTGAGCTTGAGCTTGAGCTTGAGCTTGGGTAGACTGTACAATTCGTAGTTGCTCTCCGTGATTGACCTGAACCATCCAAATTGCGCAAAGAACACATGACGCTTGGGACTAGCAAATCATTCTCGTTGTGCAATTTTCGGTGATTCAAGCTTTAAATGGTCAATGACGACGCCGGCCACGTCCTTCCAGTCACCAGGGGAAGGGAAGGAAGTATGACATTCGCCGCCCGAAGGCCAGAAGGGTCGCCTCTATAGCGTGGTTCCCTAGCGTTTATCATGGAAGGGATAGTTGTTAGTGGGAATGGTTAAAAATAATCAGGATTCACTGCGGTAAGTGATGTGATTCTAGAAACGCGAACTCTCAACTAGTCGACGAAATGAGATTTGAATAAAATATGCATTCTTATCGGGCCGGTCATGCATTTCGTTATTCATCGTGCGTAGTACATAGATATTTTTCCTGACCTGAGAAGGTCATAAAAACATTTTTAAAAACTCACTGTGTATTGTGAACTCACTGTTCAATTTCATTTCTCAAATCATACACACGCGACGAAGAAAAAAAACATGCCAACACGAATAACGAACGTAAGATACAAACATCCGCTAAAGATTGACTTCCAATTTGATAATCTACGGAATTGATCCATTAAATTTTAGGAAATTTAACTGGATTAAACTGTACTGAGGCAGCACACTTTTTCGCAACATTAACAGACATTTCTCACTGAATTAAACCTCATATTTTTCAAATATTTTTATATCTAAAGACGAAGGATCCATGAGAAACCTGAGAAGGTCACCGAGAAAAACCTCTACATATAAAGCTAACTTACAGTATATTTCGTGATTATTCACGTCGCTACCTTTTGGTTTTTGGAATATTTTTATATCCAATGACGAAGGATCTATGAGAAAACATAGAAACACATCTACAACAAAAGCAAAAATAAAACACTTTCTATTTTTTTAAATATTTCCACACTTAACGACGGAGGATCCATGGGAAACCTGAAAAGGTCACTGGGAAACACTTCTGCAACAAAGCGAATCTACAATACTCCTATACTTTCAATTATTTTTTTAATACCCGTATTAATGGTATTGGTATGGTATTAAAAGAACATGAGAAATCTGAGAAATCGGAAAATACCTCCAAAATAAAATGGACTCATATACAGGCAAACCTGTTTTTGTGCGGTCCCCTCTTGCGCCATTCTTCGTTTGTGCAACCCTTTCTGTGCGACTTTATTATGACATCGGGTCTTGAATCACACAAACCAATCGCACAAATCATAAAATCGCACCTAAACAGTCACACAAATGAGAAACCGCACAAAAACAGGTATGCCTGTATGATAATATGCGTGATTCATCACGCTCTGAATTTTCTCCGTTCAATTATATATCCGAAAGCGCGGCGGCCGCTTTGAAATTAAAATCTAGGAAATTTAAAATTCGAGTATCCTGGTATTCGAGTTCTTCCTGAGTGCAGATCCTTAAGCAGACACATCCACATTGGGAATCTGAAAAAAAAACATGCAAAAATACACCCAGCCCTACTGTGAATCCCCCGATAACTTATATGTGTTAGAGAGAAGAAGAAAAGAGAGAAAACTTAGCTCGCTTAGCTTCCCACTGAGTTCAGGTTGGCAGCGTCTCGTTCTATGATGATGCCACCACTAAGGTGCACAAGAATTAAAACAGGCACATTTACGCTCGGAGGAACCGCTGAGAACACGAATGAAAACGAGTAGGCATCCGGTGACGCGAGCTACGGAAACTTTACACAAAAAACCATTTCAATTCAACCGGTATAAAATTCCACTGATATGCTCTCACAGAGAGCAGAGAGCTTCTCTGACAAAACTAGAAACGGAGTGATACAAAACAAAATATGGCCGCTTGAGTGGAACTTCGCAATAAACAAAGTAACTAAACATCTTTCTTTTCCCATTCTATCACAGCACTGCTGCACTGAACATCATTCTTTGATTGGATACATTATTGCAACAGCAAATCACTCCGCGCATCGTATTTTCCCACACTGGAAATGAATGATGTTTTTACACACTTTTCACAAATTCGAGCTCCAAAATTTTGTCCAGGAAGATTCTTAAAAAACTTCTTTTTGCACATCACATCACACGTAATTGTCCCTTCATTAGTCTAGGGCATTGATAAGACTAAAAAAAACGTGGGATACGTTGGATTTCCGTTATTCACAATTAGAGACTTCATCATATGCCCCACGATTTTATTTTAGTCTTATCAATGTCCTAGACTAATGAAGGAGAGGTGTGATAACTGCTAACTGCTACTTGCCTAATTATTTTCTAGCTTTTAGTACATTATTATGTTTAATCACAATTAAACCGTTTAACTTAAAAAGTGTTTTTTTAACTTATTTTGTTTTCTAGTTTTTAGTACATTATCTGTTTCATTAAAATATTTCTCTACAATAAAACCGTTGTACTGTATTTTATCAGTCAAAAAAATTCATTTGATACCGATGTTGAGTGGATTGCAGAAAATACATAGTGTGTGTCTCCAGGTCAAGTTCGTTCGTTTGATACACATATCTCAATCAACCTTTTTTTGAGATGATTTAAAATCAGCTATTTTGTAGCGGCGGTCAAATTGGATTTTTCAAGATAAGCAGTTTTAAAATGACAGCAGAGATAAAGGTATTTTATAAATTCGGTCAGTTCCTATTGGTCAAATTACTATTAATGTGGGACAACCCTACAGACATACAAACATACATACGAACAGTTCAAGCTGAATAAAACCGTTTAATAAAGTAATTTGCTATTTTGTGATTGCGGCCATCTTGAATTTGGATTTTTCATGATCTACTGTGATCTACTATTCAAGCCCTTTCATTTGATACCCACATTAATCGGGTTTTGAGAATATAAGCAGCCCGCCATTTGATAGTGGCAGTCATCATAGATTTGCATTTTTCATAAATAACCGTGTTCTAATAGTCAAGCCCTTTCATTTGATACCCATAATAATTTGAGAAAATATGTAGTCCGCCATTTTGTAGTGGCAGCCGTATTGGATTTACATTTATCATAAATAACCATATTCTACTAGTCAAGCCCTTTAATTTGGTACCCATATTGATGGGGTTTTGGAAAACCCATATTGATGAGGTTTTGAGACAATATGTGATCCGCCATTTTGTAGCGGCCGCCACCTTGGATTTTCAAGATCATGAAATACGCAGACTTATAATGACCACAGAGATAAAAGTGTGTTCCAAATTTCAGATCAATCGGTCAACAGGAAGGGGGTCAAATTTCTATTAATGTGGGTCAGCGCTACAGACACACATGTTACAAACATACAAACATACAAACATACAAACACCACCTATCCACCTATAGTTTCGCCAATGGTCTTTGATTTTTGTGGTTTTAGCGAACCACATTTCCAGAAAAGGTGCGCTTATATAATTTAGCATATTCAATTTTGACGTAGGACTACGTCTAACCGGAAGATATAGGGGGTGAAATGAGAATCTAGGCACTGAACAAGTAGGAAAAAATGCAAGATTTGGAACGCTTATAACTCGAGCATTTCTCAATAGATCCCAAAGGTTTTTGCATCGATTGATAGGAAATATATCTACGCATCTATCATAACGAATAACATTTCATTTTTCTTGAGATAAATAATTGAATAATTGTGAAATATCAAGCATTGTCCAAATGCATTATGTGCCCATTTTTGATTGGTCCATTTTGTGCTCCTCAAATCGTACCGACCAAAACGGGCAACCAGAGCAGCAGCGAAATAGAATGAAGCACGATTGGAAAGGAAAAAGAAAAAAATGAACAAAACATTGGTCGCAGTCTCACACATGCGTAATTCCCGAGCCAACCAGCTTAAAAATCCCCGCTCCGCTGCCGTAACGATCATTCTCATCCAAACCGTACACCACATCGTTTCGCATCACATCACATCAACAAACCAACACAAGCAGCCATGGTTGGATATGGCAAAGGAGGAAAAGTGAAGGGAAAGGCGTGTTGGTCTGGAGTTCCCCGCAAGGGTAGCTAGGCCGAGCGCGTTAGTACCAGTGCACCAGTCCACCTAGCCACCGTTATATAGTTTCGGCCGCCGAAATGGTCGAGTTGGGTGGCAAAATTGCTCGCGACGATAAGAAAACCGACATTCAGAACAGACTACATTCGGTTCGGTGGACATCAAGACAACAACAGGCAGTTGTAGCGAGTGGCGAGTGGCGAGTAGCAAACGCAATCGCAAAACGGCAGCAGGTAGAAAAATGAAAAAGTTTGTTTATACAGACTGCTTTGGTGGCAAAAACAGCTACCGTAAAACACGGCGCTTTTCAGGGCCATTAAACCTATTAAAGAAGAGTTATTAAAAGTTATTCACAATACCAATGCATTCTAAAGTGACATAATATGACATATAATATGAACTGATTTATTTTGTTTTCGAAATTGATCATTCAGTTTTCACAAACCCATGCATGGTTCCAGAATTGAAAGTGGCTTCAAATTACAACACATTGTATGCAGGATGGCATTCACGATTTTTTTCGGTAGCAAGAACTGCTTTCTTTGGTTGATAACTGATGTTGAAAATTGACTGACGTTACATCTGCATTGTATAGAAACATAACTAAGGAGCAACATGATGAGCTATGTATTTCCTGCTGCTCTGTTCTTATTTTAAAGGATTTTATTCCGAAGGTCATCCGTCCCTATATTTACTGTTGGTTTTTCAGAACGCTTATAGCTCATCTGTTTCTCGACAGATCTTAAAGTTCGTCTCCAAATCCTCAGTTCTTTTTCATTTTTATTTACATTGTTTGTGGAGACTACAAATCTTACAATTTATTCGTCTTCGAAACCACAGTTTAAGGTACGGTAATGTGAAATTTATGATAGTGAATGAGCTGAGGACCACTATGCATTCCTTATCATAGCCATCATTTTGATTTTACGATATGTGCATACGCCAAAGGATGCCCGGAGTTGAACATTCAATAAGTAAAAATATCAAGAAGCAACTATAAGATAGTGAGAAAAAATTGAGAAAGTTTGTAAAAAAACGCAAAAACACAACACCAAAAGTTCTTTTCAGAACCCCCAACATGTTCATAAAGAGTGAACAATAAACTAATCCATTTTTCAGTTAGATAGGTAGGTATTCACCGAGGAGAAGAAAATAAAACAATATATTTAGCAAAAGCTGTCCCCTTTATATAGTCCTACGTCACTCCGGTTATGTCCCTGACATTACCCACCCGTCTTTTTTGTTTTCTCGAAATTGAACCAAATGGACTAACGCTGTTTATCAAACAAATGATTTTTTCGGACCTTTATTTGAAGGGGTTCCTCCCATTATTTTGTGCTGGCACTCAGAGGGAAGAAGAATTTATGGTTGAGGATTCAAAAACTACAATAAACCCGTTTTCCGGAAAAAGGATTTATGCTGTTCCTCAATCGATTGATTCAAACCTCGTATTGTCTAAATAGTATTTTTCTTCCTCACAGATTTAGAAAACATACTGCACCCATTTGGCAACAGCAGTAATATGGAAAAACTTTTAAAAAAATAGAATCTTACACATGCGTTCCAATAGCTATATACAAAATGACTGCTCTTTACGCGGTTTCAAAACATTTTGAACTTTTGAATTATTGGACCGATATTCTCTCACTGCAAGGATTGCATTTTTCTTCACCAACCATGAAGCGCGGCTTGGTAAATTTTTTATACTGATTAAAAATATTTATAAATATCAATAATTAGAGCAATAAAGTTCCTGTTGATATACCATTGATTGAAATAATTCACCGCAGTCAATGCTGTATTTAATTTACATACGCCACAGACAGCTTTCCGCTCGCTAATTCTTCAAAATGTCCATAAATGCAATTCTGCTACCCAGAAACACATGCACAGTTTTAAAGAAATCATTGTTGCCTGAGTGTTACCTGCGAGTACCGAACTTAAAAAGTTACCGATTTCTACCGGTACATTTTCTCAAATTTCTATCCAGGTCTAATCTGTATAAAACGACTTTCTACACCGGACTAAAGTTAGATTCAAACGAACATCCTTTAGGAGCACATCATTATCACATTCACAATCCAAAATGGGAGTACAGCAACAATGCAGCCGTGAGGACCTTCCGCTTTCGCATTCAGATGAAGAGTTGGATACTTCCAGCGATACCATTCCATTTCCGTACTCAGATTTGAACGAGGACTCAAGGGGTGCCGACGAAACGGCTGCAAACTATTATGTTCCCCACATCGAAGACGACGTCGACAACGATGACGAGTCGGAATCGTGCAGCTTGTTCGATGTGTCGGCTGACGGTGAGATAGTGCCGGAAGGTGACATATCGCACGGTTCGTTACAGGAGTCAGATGTTGAGTACGAGAATGAAGAAGAAAGCGAGTGTCAGGATAAGAATAAGAAACGGGAACGCATCGAAGAAAGAGACCAGGATCTCGTGGAAGACCAGCGGTGTTCGAAAAGGCTGCGACAAACCATATAAAATTTAATAAAAATAAAATGAGGATGTCGATAAAATAAATGAAACCTTTTTTGTTGAAATAAGTTTGTCAATGTTTATTCCTTCATATTCTGTACGTTCACCGGTTTTTAATACTAGTTGTACATTTAGCCATTTTTGGTTCTTCTCCTGTTGTTATACGTGATATAATAAAAGCGTGATGTATTCGATAAGTTACGTTCTAATTAGTTAATGTAAAGTTTTAATATTTTGAAAAAGAAAAAAAAAGAAACAGATTCGTTGCAATTATATACCGATCAAATTAGTGGCATAGCGCGACCGGATGACACCCGGGACGATTGTCTTAGGTGTCACCCCTCTAATCAACAAGTCTTTTTTCCGTATTTGAATGAAACATCTCATTTATCCAACCAAGACACTTATTTATTATAATATTCAATCAAACTAACAAGAAGTCACAAAAGCTTCACGCGTCTTGACGGTTAGTAAGCGCTATCCAAGAATTCATTTTCTGACACCAAATGGGAATATCTTTTATATATTTTTTTTCTGATCTGAACTTGCAGACGACACCTTGACAAACATCTTGTTGGTCATGTTGAACAAAACGTTGTTCCCACAAGCTATTTCCTCAGACTATAATTGGAAAGAAATATGAAATAAAGTTAACGTTAATAACTATTTTTACTGTGTATGAAATCTCATGATTTGCATACCAATCGAATCGGAAATTCTCTTTGATATGCTTACATCACAACTCGCTAATCTTTAAACGGTTTAAATCCATGAAAACTGGAAGAACTTCCTTTATTCCCATACATTAGTTCTTCCGATTTGTGTGCTAACCCTACCCGTATTTCGAATGCTTATAACTCGAACATTTCTTAACAGATCGGAAAGATGTTTGTACCAAGTGATAGGAAATATTTCTGCGCGTCTATCACAATTAATAAAATGTTATTTTTCATGAGATGAACAATTGAATAACTGTGAAATGTCAAGCGTTATCTAAGCACCCTAACTGTCAAGTTTTGATTGGCCCGATTTACGGTTTCCCCAACACAGGCTTCAAAATCGATGTACCTGTGGAAACCCACTTTGCAAATATACATGCAAGTCGGGGGTAATTTTTGTTCCCACCGAGCTGTGTTTCCCCATCACGGACTTCAAAATTAATGTGCCTGGGGGAATCCGCTTTGCAAATACATGCAAGTCGGAGGTAATTTTTGGTGTTGAGTACTTTTGTACTCGCTTTGTACTGAGAAGCCTGGGAAAATCGTCAAATTTATTTGTAACGAAGAACATAATCTAATACAAAAATTTCGATGCATTCTAAAATAATATCCGAACTGGTAAACAAGTGGATTCCATAATATAATTTCGTAGTTCTACATCCAAAATATGCGGTCGTGTCCTACATACAACCCCTTACATTTTTTTAGATTGATAGATCATCTGCTAGTGTACTCTCGTGGCCGAGTGGTTAGCGTTGCACCTACCTAGCATGCCGGGGGTTCGGGTTCGGTTCCCGTTCTGGTTGGGGGAATTTTTCGTCATTTTTCGTCTCCCCGGCCTATTCCGAACTTCAATCTTCCGCTATGAAATCGGCTGCAAATGATGCTGAACAACAAGAATTCTGACATGAATGCCGTTTTTGTTTCCACCCATTTTGATTTTGTTGAAAACTCCTTGTGTAGACAACAACAGTCGAATTTTATATGCAAACGTGAACAACACTTTGTTTATATCGCGTCAACTGAATCACTGAAAGTTTGTGAATAATATCGCACAGCCCTAGCTGTACTAGCATGTGGAAACGAGAGGTTACTCAAAGGTTTTGTATGATTTGAATATAATTTTTCGTGGGTTGGCTTCTATTTTTGTCATTGTATACTTGTACACTTTAAAGAAACCGTGCAAGGAAGTAAATGAATCTAACAAATAAATCAAAACTTGTTAACTACTATAAAGAGCAATAGGAATTCTAGCAAATTTAGTATTTATAGTATTTTTTGATGAAATAGTCCAGAAATTGAGAAAAATAAATAAATATGCATAGTGGGCTTTTTTAAGCCTATCACTGTGTGATTTAATTTCAAAGAAGGCTCATAGGATACAATATGATATGTGGATCATTTAAATCGGTCCAGTAATTCAAAAGTTATGAGTTTTTGAAAAACTCGTTTTTGAAAAAGGGGAAAAATTGAAACTAAATGAACTAATGAAAAAATAAAAAACTGGTCTAATATTTTAAGATAAGGAATAAAACTACCAATTTTCACGAAGATCTGGGAACCACTATATCGGTTCGACATGGAAATATTGCATAGTCATACAGATTCCCACATATAGCACGCACAACAACCTGTATCTTTGGTACAACCCGCGATGAAGCGCCTCTCCAATACACTCAAATCTCCGATCGATCGGTCAAAAAATGGTCAAACGTTATGGTTTTGGGGATACAACAGGCTAAAAACCCTTCTCCAACACCAGAAACCACTACAACACATACAAAACTACAAAGGATTTTCCAAAACACCTCAAATGGAGGCTGTCACTTATCTGAAATCATTGAAAAAACTCAAACAACTTTCTCTCGTCAAAGCAACAAACCAACCACGTAGAAAACCCAAAAAAAAAAGTGGAAAAAGGAATACTTAACTGAAGTGAATATTCAGCGGAAGAACACATCCACACCAGTTAGCCTTCAGATTGGTCAAATGGTTCTGTTGCAGGAAGATAACAAAACGTCCATCGCTTAGCCTCTCGCAAGAATCGTCGCAGTGCATCCAGGAGAAGACAATAGCATCCAATAGCAAGATCAATCTCACGAATTCTCCCGTTGCCTTCAGATGAGTCAATCGGTGGACAGGAAGCTGTGCAATAAGCAAATCCCTGTGAAACGTCGACCGCAACGGATTCGGTGGTTTTGTTTATGTCTATTGTAAATTGTCTATAGCCAAGTTTAGGTGGCTGGTTATGTTCCAGTTGATATAGAGCTTAGAAACAAGAACGCAGCCAGAAATAGTAACGCTTTCCATCTTAGTAGTAGAAAATGTAGTAGTTGACTCTTGACTCTCTTAGTACCCTATAATTGACTCAGTATCATCATCCTCAAAGATTCAATCGTTCAAGAAATAATTGTAGTTTGTAGTTTGTAGTTCATCCTATATTTCGTATCGTTTCCCGTAACGCATTCAAGGGGACAGTTTGAATGAGTACAAATTGAAATCACGGGGACGTACAGCAATTGTCAGCACTATTGAATCCGGTGAATTGAAGAATTCGATAAGGGTTGAAACACTCGGTCGGACCTAACTAAAGGACCGTCTTTTATGTTTCAAAATAACCGGGCAATGAGTGGAACTCAGGTTTGCTTGCGAGATTTCGTCACCTCGGCGGCTTGGGGCCGCCTGGGTTCCTTATTCTCGTTAGATGGGGACTTCGCCTCCATTACATTGATCTAAGAATAAGTTTCTCATTTTACTTTGTATTTTTGTTGCTCTTTTATGTTGTTTTGATTTGATCTTATTTATCAACAGAAGATTCGACAAAACTAATAATCTGATTTGTCGGATTTTTTCTTTCTTCATTCGAGTAAACGTTTCATTCGGGTAAATGTTACATTCGGGTGAATAACACAATCGGGTTTTTGTTACCTTGCGGTATATTTTGCATTCGGGTTAATGTCACATTCGTGTATTTGTCGAGTTCGGGTAAATGTCCGGTCGAGGTATATGTTGCATTCGGGTATTTGTTACATTCGGGTGAATGTCATTCAGGTTTGTGTTGCATTCGTGTAAATGTGTTTCGGGTAAACGTGTTTCGGGGGGAATGTGACACAACCATTTTCTTTTCTCATTTCATTTGGAATTGTATCAAAAAAATATATGAGGTTGTGTCTAAGATACGACCGCATTGTTGACGTAGAACTACGCTGTTATTCTATATAAGTCGCTTATTTATACCTACGGATATTATTCTATAATGCTGTGAAATTTTAGAAACAACTGCTTATAATCTCTGAAATGGTTTTTTCATTGTAGAATTTGTTGACGATAATTGATTGATGATTCATTCTTGCCCTCGCAAAACAATACACTAGCTGATTGTAAGTCGCAATTTATTTCATGTCAATGCAATGAAAATTTACCTCGAACGCTTTTCTTTTTTTTTTGGCCTTTTTCGCAATTGACATAGACTCGGCTAGAGTCGATTATATACATGTTGCATCAGCACCATTATTCCACATCTCATAACTACATCAATATATCTTTGGAACAGCATGGAAACAACACCAATGACAACACTTGCAAGTATCAAATATCATGCTACATGTTGTTTAGTATTTCCTTAAAGGAATCGCACCTCTAGGCATCGTTCGTACAACGTAAACCAAGCGCCAAACAAGCGTTCGCCATAGCATGCATACAGAGCCATACATTGGTGGCTTGAAACTACTAGGAATATAAAACACTTTTCATCATTTTGCGCTATTCTCAAAAGAAACGCTTCTGTTAATATTATTGGCCTCGAAAAAAAGTTGTATTTCTTTCTCATGCTCGAGAGAAGCGCAGCTATCACCCTTAGTGGAGGAAGTTTTGCTGATGGCAAGCGAAACCACATACAAAATTCCAGAACGACATTTACTTTCTCGGTGACAAAACAAGCGAAATAAACTCTTTTTGTTAATAACAACCTCGAAAACAGTAGCAATGTTTCATAGCGCTAATGCAATCCTAGCTGAAGACAGTTTTGCAACTGGCACGCGAACCCAAATAACTTATAATATTCCAGTGAGACATTCAAGATGCTTGGTATTCCCCAAATATTTTTTTGACGCACAACCTTAACGCCTGCTTCGCCATAACGTCAGTTTAATGCATTGATGCATTGATGCATTCTCAAAGGCACCAACGAAGCCCTTATGATGACGGAAAACAAACAATGTTAACTGTTTGGAAAAAGACTGAATTATGCCACACAGCTTTGTACTCTGCTGTAACACCCATCGATGCGAATTCGCTGATGAGTTTGTCAAGAGCGACCGTCTTCACCACCAGCGGGGGGAGCTTGATTTTGGTTGCTGCCTGGGTAACGGCGTTTACATTTTCGACCGTTACGCCGAAATCGCCTACTTTGCTGTTGTGCGATGCGGTGTCACACTCGCCAAGGCTCGGTTCAGTGCGAGCGCTTTTCACTGCACAAACATCGCGTGCATCATTGGATAACGCTTGCCTCGAAATATTATTGCCCCTGGCAATGCGTTCGTTTTGACGTAGGACTACGTCCTTCATTTCTATACCGGGGTGTAAAATCAAAGTTTCGAAAACGAAAGCGTTACGCCGGAGACCGAGATTTTGAACCTAAACAACTGAACGAAATGGTATGATAAACACTTCATTCGAAAGATAAAATGTCTACGCGTTCTATACTTGTTATTTTTTGATCCAAAACCTTGTTTCAATAGTCTTAAAATTGCTTTCAAAACAGGCTATTGAAATCACCAATCGGTATATAAGCGAGCGCCGCTCGGAAATCCACTCAGTTCTAATTGAACAGCGATTGGAGCATGTTGTCGCTGTTGTGGTGAAGCTCTTCATTTATCATGAAAGCGCGGATGAACGGTGTCACCAAGAGCCTGTTTGTGCACCTTAGGCTAGACATGAATCCATCAGGAGGAGAGTGATGCCACAAACGGTTCCCCGGGAAGATCTCGAAGCAACCGCTACACACACACATACACGCGCGGAATTCTTTCCGTTTGGATGCCATTCAGCATCGAGAAAGATCCGGAAAATAATCTGCCAGTTCCTCTGGGAATTTAAAAATACATTCATGTGAAAGAGTTTATTTGAATGTTTTCTATCCATGTAACACTGTGATTAAATATGTTTCAATCAAGTACTATTAACAGATGGTTATCGAGTTAGCATAAACCACTGGTGGGCTTCCAGTATCGAGGAAAATGTGGAAATATCTAATCGTTACTGAAAATAATCTGCCAGTTCCTCTGGGAATTTAAAATTACATTCATGTGAAAGAGTTTATTTTAATGTTTTCTATCCATGTAACACTGTGACCAAATATGTTTCAATCAAGTGCTATTAACAGGTGGTTATCGAATTAGTATTAACCACTGGTGGGCTTCCAGTATCGAGGAAAATGTGGAAATATCTAATCGTTACTGAAAATAATCTGCCAGTACCTCTGGGAATTTAAAAATACATTCATGTGAAAGAGTTTATTTGTATGTGTTCTATCCATGTAACACTGAGACCAAATACAATTGGTTTTGTGATTTTTCAATCAATCGCAATTAACAGGATAGCTTCTGAAGATTATTTGTCCCCATCAGTAGGATATTTCCGTATCCAATATTGTATGCGCCCGCAATCGATTATTGCTCAGTCGCCGAAAGTTCCGAGCTCAGAGAGTTCATTCCCCTCTAGTTTGCCTTCCAAATTGCCATCGTACACCACACCTTCTCTCGATTCAATCACACACAAAAAGCATACTTAAGCGATATTCTGGTGGTGAGACACATTCATTTTTCGTGAGGACATCGACAAGACAACATCGTTGCCTAACGTGCTGGAGGAGGTGGACGGCGAAGGATCGACACATACACGCGCAGAATTCTTTCCGTTTGGATGCCATTCAGCATCGAGAAAGTTAATAATCAGCCAGTTCCTCTGGGAATTTAAAAATACATTCATGTGAAAGGAAGGAAGGAAGGAAGGTCTTGTATTATAGATACTTTAAACTTTTGCAGTTCATTCGTCTCTAGCCTTGAGAAAGGCCCTTTGAAAACTCTACTCTACTCCAGCGCTACCACCTCCGCCCTCTTGCCTTGAGAAAGGCACTCGATCCGTCGCCGTCCAGCTCGTCCAGCAACGATGTTGTCCATTCGGTGTCCACACAAAGAATGTTCATGTGAAAGAGTTTATTTGAATGTTTTCTATTCATGTAATACTGTGACCAAATATTTTTCAATCAAGTACTATTAACAGGTGGTTATCGAGTTAGTATTAACCACTGGTGGGCTTCCAGTATCGAGGAAAATGTGGAAATATCTAATCGTTACTGAAAATAATCTGCCAGTTCCTCTGGGAATTTAAAATTACATTCATGTGAAAGAGTTTATTTTAATGTTTTGTATCCAAAAAATATCCATATAATACATTTGGGTTTGTGATTTGTCAATCAAGTACAGTTAGCAGGTTAGCTTCTGAAGATTATTCTTCAGAACAAGGTTTTTCGTATCCTATATTGGATGCATAAAACCTTGTGCCTCCAACATAACGCTCTCGTTTTCGAAGTCTCCCAAATATTCATTTATTCATTCATTCAGAATGGATTTAGATTCAACTTCAAACAAATGATCTCTAAATCAACGATAGTCCTACGTCACCCTTGCGGTTATACCATAGATATAACTCACTTCCTGTTTTTTTTGCAGGGCTCGAGTCTGCCTTCTTCTTCTTCTTCTTGCTCGTCGTACACTACGCGAAGCGTCCAATTTATGACGCGGAAAGAAAAACACACGATACGAATAACGCGAACGGGTCCAATCTTAGATCGAAGCGCAGCGAAAGCAAAGTGAACTGGATTGCTCAACAGTCCGATGCCGAATGAAAGTTTGCCTCAGCGAGATCCACTGTTTATACTCTAGGCAAGTATTCCCCTTCATTCTTCTACGTTTCCTTTGTTCACGGAGACTTCAAATCCTACGATTTCCCCTTCGTTGGGCGACGATAAGTTGCTCGTTATTGATAGCTCTGTTCGGGAAAGCACACAAATGGACGTAACAAATGTATGGGAAAATGGAAACGCCTCAAGTTTTCATGAATTTTAACCATTTACAAACCAGGGGATTCTAATGTATAGCATATTAAACAAATCTTACGGAATTTCTGATTCGTTTAGTATGTGAATCGCCAAAATCCGTTCGCGGCAAAAATAGTTATAAACGTTAACTTTATTTCATAATAACGTGACCTGTTTTCTGATTTGGTACCCTTAATGAAAGACGTAGTTCTACGTCAAAAAATGTCCATACGACGTCAATGGGGATCGAACCAAGGCCGGCTGGAATCCAAAGCTATTTTACACGACCACGCTATCCACATGGCTAATGATGCTTCAGCAGTTGTTCAGCAAATACGTGATAATATCGCACCTGATTATAAAGTTGGGAAGTGTTTTCTAAGTGTAAAAACTATGGATGGGTTATACCTATGATATAACCGCAAGGTTGACGTAGGACTGCCGTTGGCTTAGTAATCATTTGTGTTTTTCCAATTAGCAATAATCGCACTTCGAATGTTTCTCATTTGGTACGATATCGCCGCTGCGCAGAGCTGTTGATTAAATTATGGATTAAACTAGTGAATGAATGAAACAATTTACGAATTCAATTGCCAACAAATCCCAATTTAAGTCAATTCATGCATTATGGTAGTGGTTATCGCAGCAAATAGTTATCAACATTTTGCCTAATCATCAAACGGTATCCGTAGAAGTTCAGTGAGCTGAAGGGGAATGTAGTCTTGAACAACCGAGCCAAAGCGTTGCATTTGTACCCGCTTTTGTAGACCGTGTTAGCAAAACGCATTCCGGAGTGTAAAAATGGATGGGGGGTATAAAAAGTACTGTCGAGATCTGGAATGCCGATTTTCCCAATTTATTGCTTTCGGAATCTGTGTTGGGAAAACACATTCCGGTTTGTAAAAACGTAAGCGAGTACAAAAGTACTCGCAGCTTGCATCTCATTTGCAATGCCAATTTCTCCCGGCTCCATGGTTTTGAAGTCTGTGTTAGGGAAACATTCCGATTTGCAAAAACGCAAACGAGTACAAAAGTACCCGATGCTTGTATCTATTTTGCCATGCCGATTTCCCTAGGCTCCATGGTTTTAAAGTATGGGTTAGGCAAACATTCCGATTTGCAAAAAACGCAAACGAGTACAAAAGTACCAGCAGCTTGCTTCTATTTTGCAATGCCAATTTCTCCCGGCTTCATGGTTTTGAAGTCTGTGTTAGGGAAACGTTCCGATTTGCAAAAGTGCAAACGAGTACGAAAGTACTCGCTGCTTGCATCTATTTTGCAATGCCAGTTTCCCCAGACTCCATGGTTTTGAAGTCTGTGTTAGGGAAATATTCAGATTTGCAAAAGCGCAAACGAGTACAAAAGTACCCGCTGCTTATATCCATTTTGCAATGCCCATTTCCCCAGGATCCATGGTTTTGAAGTCTGTGTTAGGGAAACATCCATTCATTCCTGCGATGGTACCTCAATCGCTATTCAATTATAACTGAGTGGATTTCCGAGCGGCGCTCGCTTATATACCGATTGGTGATTTCAATAGCCTGTTTTGAAAGCAATTTTAAGGCTATTGAAACAAGTTTTTGGATGAAAAAGTAACAAGTATATAACGCGTAGACATTTTATCTTTCGAATGAAGTGTTTATCATACCATTTCGTTCAGTTGTTTAGGAGCTATTAACGCTCAAAATCTCGGTCTCCGGCGTAACGCTTTCGTTTTCGAAACTTTGATTTTACACCCCGGTATAGAAATGAAAGACGTAGTCCTACGTCAAAAAGGAGCGCATGAAGGAGAACAATATCTATCTCGGTCTGGGCCGTGTATGTGGCAAAGTATGCGGAAAGCTTATTTGTCTTTTGTTTCGCTCGCTCGTATTGATCTTATATTGCGGTACCATCTATATTATACAAATGCTTACCAGTATTTGTGAGTCATGACATTTTCTGTTATGTTATGTCTCATTTAATGTCATAAATCGGGATGACAAAACATGAGCTAAAAATCATTTTTGGGTGTGGGATCACTCTGTTCTGACCGACCTCTCGATCCGCCACAACCGTACAGATATTATGGTGTATGACAAGAGCGACCAATACGTCACCATCAATCAGTGTCACTATTCCACTAAACCAGAATCTGGAGGAGACCCACGGTCGCAAAATCTGCGAGTACCGACCATTGGCCGTGGAACTCAAAGATTTATGGGGGCTGAGGTAGGTCCCAAGAATTGTTCCAGTCTTTCTCTTTGGAACTGGAATTGTCCCGAAAACATTTCAGGAAGAGCTTATGGTGTAAAACATAGTCGGGATTGTCCGACAATTCCCCGGTCAGGACTAAAATAGCACGAGCATGCAGATACGTGCATTCCCCCTTTGGCATTCAGAAGCCCGAGGGCAGGCGAATATTCTGGCTAGGTTCGCCTAGTTGAGAAGTCATATTTTCTTCTTGGATGGCATTAACGTTCCCAGTAGAACTTTTGCCTTCTCAACGTAAGTATTACTTGCGTCATTTGTATTAGTACTACTTAGTTGAGATTTCTATGTCGAATAAAACGCCTTGAATGTATTCTGGAGTGGCAAGTTCTAGAATACGCGTGGCCACAGAGCAAGTCGGAAGAAATTTCTTTGACGAAAAATCTCACGGCCAGAACGGGAATCGAACCCGAACCCCCGGCATGATAATGTGGGACGCTAACCACCCGCTGACGGGAGCACGTCAGGCAAGTCTGCCAAAAAAAATCAAATTGCACGTATTTTCCTGTTACAGTATCGACACCATAAACACAATTCACAATTTCAGCGGTCTGGCTTGCATTTTCGCCTTTATTAAAGAAAAAGTGTAAAATATATCGAATTTTCTCTTTGTTGGCTTCCGTTGTTAACACCCTGTAACTCACAACTGAACGGAACAAACAAAAAACAGCAAAAGAATTTGTTTTAGTGTAAAATGTAAACTTTAGAACGGGCCTTAACTTGAATTGTAGTCTGTGCTTGAATAAAGTATAAAATGAAAGATATTCATAGAATGATAGCTGGTCTAGTTCTT
Organism: Toxorhynchites rutilus septentrionalis; assembly: GCF_029784135.1. Lineage (NCBI taxonomy): Eukaryota > Metazoa > Arthropoda > Insecta > Diptera > Culicidae > Toxorhynchites > Toxorhynchites rutilus. The sequence goes on from NC_073746.1 coordinate 35,777,811, forward strand.
ATTTGGAATTGACACGGCCAAAGGCTTTGTAATTGAAAGAACAACAAAATCTTTTCATATGTTTTCATGAATCGCCATGCCATTCCCGAGAATTCTCTCCATTTGCATACTGGTGGCATATGAAAGTTTTGGTACTTCACTCCGTGTTTGCCCAAATTGTGTCATTTTTATTAGTTACGTACCAATAAAAATGACGCAAGTAATACAACGTTGAGACAGCGAAGTTCCTCTAGAAACGTAAGGATTATTTAAGAAGAAGAAAAAGAAGATAGTTGTTAGTGAGGGGAGGTAAAAATCAGGATTCACTGGAAGCAGCTATTAAGATTCCTATGCCGAATAACACGCCTTGAATGCATTCTGAGTGGCAAGCACTAACTAACAACTATCCCTTCCTTGATGACTTCGGACGTCGAATATTATACTAACATTCCTCCCCTTCCTCTGGTGACTGTAAGGACTTGGCCGGCGTCGTTTTAAAGCTCTATTGAAAGCTCGATTCACTGAAATTTGTACAACGAAAATTATTTTCTACTCCCAAGCATCATTCAGTGTGTTCTATGTGCAATTTCGCTGGATCCGATTTATCAGATTGGGGTCTTCACCTTACTCCATTTAACCCCAGGGAGTCATACTACAGACTGTAGCAGTCATGCTACAAGTTATAAATATTATCCGAAGGGTAGCAGTCCAAATAAAACGGACTGCTATCTAGCACATCTTGCACACAACTATGTGCATAAGTTGTACGCAATCGTTGTGTGGTTGGACACAAGCGCAGCGAATGTTCCGTCACACACACCTTTTGTGGTTGAGTGGACGAAGTACCTCGCAATTGGGCCACTTATGCGCGGTTTAGCGAGAGTTCCGAGTCGGGTTTCGAGAGGCGATTCTGAAACTCGCGAGAATGCTGACTCAACCTGACTCATGAGAGCGGACAATCGTTTCTTTGCTCTGTTTCGAACCTTGGGCTGGGGGAAGTTCGCGGATTTGAAAAGAACATTATTTGCTTTAGCAAATATTGATCTCCCGGGGGCAAAGATCGGGCAATGATTGTGTTCTGAGGAACTGATGACATTTGCGCGCCCATTTCAACCTGATTCGTGGAACAGGCAGGAGTGCGTGATATTTTTCTTTGTCGCGTCGCGGTGTGTTTAACCTTGTAAGACTCGTTAAATGGTTTTGTTCAAATGTGGTTAGTCATTTTTGGTTTTTTTCTTTAATTTCTATAGAATGGTGATCAGGAATTTAAAATAATTATTCCTTAGTGTTTCGTGTTATGAGAAATATTTCCAAAAGGTAAATTATTAAAATTATATATAGGAAAGGCATGAATTTCAATGCGTCGGACAGCCGTTCGACCGCTTTTTTATTAGGGTTTAAAAATCCAGAGGGTCTCGGCTGACCGGAACTGCTATTCCCGGTTTTGTGCTCGGCGCACCGCAACATCACCTCGTACCATCGTTGACCGCACTTCTGACCCCATATGTTGGGTTGGAATTCTCGACACGAACGATCAATCGTCGGAAGGAAGCTGCTACATCAATACAGCGCTTCAGGCAGAGCCAGCAAACGCGTTAGTACCTAACCCTAAAAATACATGGCCATGTGGGTGGGTACTTTTTGAACGAACATATGAAGTGATCACGTTTAAATTATGCTAAAATGCGGATTGAATGGAGGCCGGTTCGACGAATAGTTAGGGAAATAAATGTATAGGATAGGAAAGAAAATAAATGTTTAAGTTGAGAAAATGTGTTAGTTAATTTCTTGGAGATATTGTTGTGTTTGGAGGAAACCGTTTTTCAAGCTTCGCGTCATTTCTTGTGTAGAATCTTTTTGTTGTACTCCAAGTGTGGACTGCTTGGGAGTCTCAGTCCATCTCGGCTCGGGCTTTCTGCAGCGATTGGGGAGGTGTAGACAGCAGGAGGAACCAGGGGAAGACGCATTGGTGTGCGTATCTCTGTGCCCTTGGTAGAATCTGCGGACTTCTCCCAGTCACCGTGTTGGAAACAGAGCAGAGAATCGGGAGCGCGTACAGGTGTAGGTGTCAGGAAGGGTCAGCTTTTCGCGCATTTTGGGATCGATTCAAGAACCCGCCCTGAGGTCGGAATTCTTGCCGGGCAGACAGCGAGTGAGTGGCCCTCTTACGAGGTGGCGCTTAAGCCACTCCCTTTGAATCCCGTGTGACGGAACCAGTAGCTGCGCTTCCAGCCACTACATTTTGGCACCCAACGTGATTTAGGGCTTACCGCAAATTTTGGGTTCGTTGTTTATTTGGTAGAGGAGGTCAGCGTTATTTGGGGTATATCGTGGATATTAGTGCGCCACAAGAGGCAACTCCTTCGGTCACGAATATCAAAGTATATTCCTTCACTTCCTGTAAGGACGTGACCGACGTCTTTATTGACCATTCAAAGTTCGAAAGACCGCGTCATACAATGCTTTGTTTGTGCTATTTTGCCGGTTCAGGTCAATCACTATCAAGACTACTAAGTGTACAGTTTACCTAAGTTAAAACCGTTCGATGGTTTTTGAAAGTTCGATTTTTGACGTAGGACTACGTCTTTCATTTCTATACCGGGGTGTAAAATCAAAGTTTCGAAAACGAAAGCGTTACGCCGGAGACCGAGATTTTGAGCGTTAATAGCTCTTAAACAATTAAACGAAATTGTATGATAAACACTTCATTCGAAAGATAAAATGTCTACGCGTTATATACTTGTTACTTTTTCAACCAAAAACTTGTTTCAATAGCCTTAAAATTGCTTTCAAAACAGGCTATTGAAATCTCCAATCGGTATATAAGCGAGCGCCGCTCTGAAACCCACTCAGTTATAATTGAACAGCGATTGGAGCATGTTGTCGCTGTTGTGGTGAAGCTAACTTCGTTTATCTTGAAAGCGCTGATGAACGGTGTCACCGAGAGCCTGTTTGTGCACCTTAGGCCAGAAGGGAATCCATCAGGAGGAGAGAAACAAATAACATCGAAGTAAGTATACAGTAAGCTTATATAATAAAGAGGGTGGGGTTTACATTCTATACTTTTATGGCTTATAATATGGTGCTTCCTTTGCTTTCGTTCATTTCTTACTCTACTCTCGCACCGTGAGGACTCGTTTGTTTGGGACCAAGCAGACAGCTCGTTAGTCTTTCGGTGGTAAGGCACCACGAAAGCAGCTCGGATAAGCGCACCAGCCGCATCGCTATCGACCGGGAACTTTGCGTGAAATTCGTCGCTATCAGAAGTCGACCGAATTGCTGATCCGCAAGCTACCTTTGCAGCATTTGATTCGTGAAATTGCTCAGGACTTCAAAACCGACTTGCGCTTCCAAAGTTCCGCGGTTATGACGCTGCAGGAGGCCTATTCGAAGATACCAATTTGTGTGCTATCCCACAAAACGCGTCACACCATGCCCAAGGACATTCAGCTGGCCTGTCGAATCCAAGGAGAGCGTGCTATATTAGCTTAGCATATAATCAAATTTGATGGATTAGAGTTCAGAAAAGTTGTTTGCAGGCCAAACTGAAAGGAGTATTTTCGTTTGGATGCCATTCAGCATCGAGAAAATTCCGGAAAGATCTAATCGTTGCTGAATAATAATTTGCCAGTTCCCCGGGAATTGAAAAATACATTCATGCGAGTTTATTTTAATGTTTTATATCCATATAATACTGCGACCACATACATTTGGTTTTGTGATTTGTCAATCAAGAGCAGTTAGCAGGAAAGCTTCTGAAGATTATTCTTCAGAACAAGGTTTTTTGTATCCAATATTGGATGCATAAAACCTTGAGCTTCCAACATAACGCTCTCGTTTTCGAAGTCCCCCAAATATTCATTTATTCATTCATTCAGAATGGATTTAGATTCAACTTGAAACAAATGATCTCTAAATCAACGATAGTCCTACGTCACCCTTGCGGTTATACCATAGATATAACCCACTTCCTGTTTTTTCTGCTTCATTCTGTTTCAATTGTCGTTTAATTTAGCCTCCTCAAAACAAAACTTTTGATTTCGGTCTGTGAGACTAAGACTGTATTGTATCTATAACAACAAAATAGAGCTAACATTAATAAGTAATGTTATGTAATGTAGTAATGTAGTTCAAAAAATTAAAATAACAATACTTCATTGAAACTCGCATTCACAGTCTTCAAAGGCGAAGTTTTCTTCAAAAATTTAGTTTTTATTGATTTTCGTAACCTTATGCTGGATGTTTCCAGCATTTTCAAAGTCATTGAACAAATGATATTCCTGGAGAAAACATTGTTTAAGTTGTTCCTCGTGACATTTTTTGCTTTGTTACATGTTATGATCGAACCACTGGATGTGTTCATATAAAACAGCTAACAACCTGAGAGAGCGGGTAGCTACACTGAAATTCACTTGCTAGCATCTTTTCTGGAGCAGGCAGAGATGGAACTCAGTACAATCTCAATGTAGAGTTATACCTGGTAGTGTTTTCTGGATTGCCAGACTTCAACATGCAGCTGTTCCTGCTAGCTAGGTAGCTTTTGGTAGGTATGTTTTCCCAATGTGTACCCACTACGAGGTAGATTTAAGGCTTCTGCAGTGCTGACAGCTATAAAAAACGGATGATCTCGGTACATACATTCATTCTCATTCTCACATTCAAGCTCACGATTCTCTCGTAACTTAAGTGCATTAATTCGTATATTCGGTTGTGATCATGGCTCAAAACTATATCAATCAGCTCCCGGTGGAGGCATTCTATTTAATCTTCGATAAGTTAAAAATCAGAGATCAGTTTTCTGCCATGCGTACTTGTAAACTATGGTACGATATTCTGAGTAGCAATCGGTACATTCGGAAGCATCAGTTCAACATCTCCGTAGCCAACCTTTGCAGTGACGTTGATATACAGGTTTCTGACAGGATGAAACGCTACCCCGCGTACACGATTTCGGATGCGTTGGTTCCAGCCGAGCGACAAACCTGCTTTTTGGAAGCGCTACAAAAGTTCCTATCCCACGAGGAGGTGATGTTCAACGTTGAGGATCTGAATTTCGAAATGTGCCATTTCTCGCTAGATGATGTGTTTGGAAGCTTGCAGTGCTGGAACTTCCCGAACCTGAGGAAAATTAGCTACAGTGCTTCAGTAAGAGTTAACCGCGTTGAAATTTCCCACAGCCTTGTAAAGGCACCGAATTTGACAAAGCTACAGTTGGAAGACATGGGCCTGACGATAAGCCCATTCCTGCAGATGTTTAGCACCCAGATCGAGGAGCTTGATGTGAAGTTCCAGGACCAACAATTGTTGTTCAGTATAATTGGGTCCGGCACATTTACAAATCTACACAGCCTGACGCTCAGTACTGCGAGTGGTTTCCATTTTGCTAGACCTTACGGACCCTACGATTCTCACGACAGATATCTTCAAATCTTCGCTCAATTGAAATATTTGAAAATATGTGACGACGATAGCTCGTTCTGTGCAACTTACAAAGATATTTTCCAAGTCGCTAAAAATTTAGAGACATTGATAGTCCACGGAACCGCCATGCGTGATGACTCCTTCAACGCAATAGGTGATCTCAAAAAGCTAAAGGAGCTATGCTTGCGTGTTGACATACACAGCCACAGGTCGGTTAACAAGTTATCGCTGCCACTACTTGAAAAGATGTCAACATACGTTGATTCATTTGTGCCGTTTGAAAGTGCCCCGAAACTGAAACGGTTGTGCATTGAGAACGAATACATTTTCAAAGTGAGTGCAAGATCGGTTGCCGCGAACTCAAATCTAATAAGATATTTGCGTATCATTAATCAACAATTGGAGGAATTGCATCTTAAGGAGATGGTTTTGGAAAATCCTCTAATCAATCAGATTTGCGCATTGAAGAAGTTAACAACGCTGAAGCTGACCGCGGTCAATGTGGTGAGTAATTTTACATTACATAAAAAACTGTGTTTTCTGATTCTATTTTCATTCTATTTTTACAAACAGAAAGAGGCGCCAATCTACAGAATTCTATCCGAACTGCCGCAGCTTGAATACTGCCGCTTCAGGAACTGTAATGTGGAGACGAGAGTTTCGTTTGACAATGTATTTGGCCGTGCGCGTGAGGAGAATGCCGAGGACAAAGAGAATATGGACTTGTTCAAGAAGTTGGAGCTTATGTACCCACATTGTCTCATTGAAAGCGATACGTTTGACCTCAGCAGAGACATTCCAGATCTATTCTGCGCTATAACGGGCCTGCGACCCGAGCTCAGTTCTGTGGAAAATTTCTCCTCGCGATCAAACATAAGTGATATTTTGAGATCGTTTTGATAATATGTATCAAAAAACCGTAGTGGAGTATAGGAGAAAAGAGATGATCATAAGTGAAATTAATACATTGATGTAAATATTTATTCGTAGGCGACAAAGTTTATAAATTAAATAAACCACACAAAAAAGACAGAACTGTGCATGAAATATTGAAAAATTCAATTGAAAATATCGTCCTGGACGATGGTATTTTAAAACTCATTTTTGAACGTAACTTCACAATGATTGCATTGTTATAGATTGTTAGTGATTGTGATTGGGAGTGAGCTGATGACCATACTGTGCATTTCCAATCACAGACTTGATTGCGATGGCACAGTATTTTCTTTTTTTTAACACCCTCCGCTATCCCCCACACCAAAGAGCTCGAATGAGCCTCCTGGTAGTGGACACAACTATCTCAGCTCGAACTGTGCAGCAAAAAACTAATATGTAACAAAAAAAAAATCTAATCTATATCTATCTTATATATAAAATTCTCGTGTTCGTGGTCGAACTCTTCTGAAACGGCTCGACCAATTTTAATGAAATCATACTCAAAAAACTTGGTAGGCATGAGAATAGGTCGTAAACTATATATGATACAGCTAGGATAGCGATCACTGTATATTTAATACCAACTTGGGTGAGCCTATGGAAGAATTTTTTTCTGAATTTTTTTTTTGTATTTTTTGCATAAATTTGGTTTGAAAATCGTTTGGTTTATATAACCAATTTTCACCCCTATCTCCTATTTTTAATCACGATATTTATATTTTTTATACAAACAATATCAAAAACAGGACGATTTTTTTTACATTGTTGAAAGCCAGATGCCACTTCGTCCTCTTCATCAAGCTTTCACTTGATGCTTTCACTTCATCAAGCTAATTTCACATACGCAACTAACCTCAATTCGACTAAAGCTAGGTGCATCGCCGGCGAGCTGGAAACCTTTTTGGATGAGCACAATGAATTATTGAAATTATTCTGAACACACACATGCTCGGAATGCGAAGTAACAGTCTCGCTATTGTAGTCAATCCTGATAAAATAAAACGGCTGGAGGACACGTGTGTAGATCTAATGCGCTACAGTTACTTCAATCATTATAAACATCATTACTCCTTTTGAATTAATATTTTCAAACATGAGGTTGTAGGAGACGAATCAAACAAGAGAGTGTGATTATTATGTGTGTCGTTTGATGAATTGACGCAGTCAGGACAATGTCTTGAGGTGTGCCAATAATCTAGCAAAATCTAGCCCTCCTTCAGCAAAATCCAGCCCTTCTTCAGCCGAAAGATCCGCCATCTCTCTCAATGGTGTGATCCACCAAGGACTCTACGGAAAAAATTAAGATAGTCCCTAATTTGTGTTCTTTAATAGGAAACCACATTCACAAAATGTTTCTGATAATGATTTAATATTATGAATAAAGTTTTGGCGGAAATTCAAAGAGATTTATAGAAGAAATTTTAAGTTAGGACTGTCTTCTAAGTATTCAAACAACTTAGAGTAATGATTTTCAATCAAATTTTAGCAATTTAGAATTGCTTTCGAGCCTGCTGATCTGATCGAGAGTATATTAACAAATTGCGAATATGAAAACGTATTAATTATTTTGATGTTTATTTTGCGCCAAGTCAAGATTGCCACATTTTATAGCACGAATGAATTGAGGTCGATCGGATTCCAGAATGCAAAAGACGAATCGTTCGATCCGATCCAGATTCAAAGCAATCGTATTCCAAAATATTGGTGACTGTTCGATATTGTTACCACAAACATGGTTCATAGCCTACGTGGTGATCTAAATCTTGTATCACCATGCATTGCAGATGGAAAATGTACAAGGCGTTTTCCAAAAAGCATGAACGGGACTCAGCACACTATCAATACATAAGTATTTTTTATTGAACATATATATATATATATATATATATATATATATATATATATATATATATATATATATATATATATATATATATATATATATATATATATATATATATATATTAGGCTGTCAAAAAAGTCCTACGGTATTTCCGCGAGGTGTCGTTGTAAGCGCGTAGTTCTAGTTGTATTCATTGTATCGAGTCATACTATAGATTGTTGGAAAGGTATTTTTGCGCGCTGTAATATAGTCCTTGACAGTGTTTTGTTTGGTTAAGTCGTTCGTGAGTTATTGTGTCGCAAATATGGAGCAAAATAAAGAGAAAATCCGACATATTTTACAGTACTACTATGACAAAGGCAAAAATGCATCTCAAGCTGCCAATAAAATTTGTGCAGTTTATGGACCCGATAGTTTCCATTTCCACCGCACAACGATGGTTTCAACGTTTTCGTTCTGGTGTAGAGGTCGTCGAAGATGCGCCACGCTCCGGAAGGCCTGTCGTCGAAAATTGCGAAAAAAATCGCTGAATTAGCCGAGACCGGCATAGTAGCAGCCGTAGCATCGGCCAAGAGCTGGGGATAAGTCATCAAACCGTTATTAACCATTTGAAGAAGCTTGGATTCACAAAGAAGCTCGATGTATGGGTGCCACACACCTTGACGCAAAAACATCTTTGACCGTATCGACGCATGTGAATCGCTGCTGAATCGCAACAAAATCGACCCGTTTCTGAAGCGGATGGTGACTGGCGATGAAAAGTGGGTCACTTACGACAACGTGAAGTGCAAACGGTCGTGGTCGAAGGCCGCTGAAGCGGCTCAGACGGTGGCCAAGCCCTCATTAGCGGCCAGGAAGATTCTGCTGTGCGTTTGGTGGGATTGTCAAGGAATAATCTATTATGAGTTGCTTCCCTATGGCCAAACGCTCAATTCGGACTTCTTTGATAAACAGAGGCCGCATGGTCTTCCATCAGGAAAACGCCAGGCCACACACTTCTTCGGTGACGCGCCAGAAGCTCCGGGAGCTCGGATGGGAGGCTCTTTTGCATCCGCCGTATAGTCCGGACCTTGCACCAAGTGACTACCACCTGTTTTTGTCCATGGCGAACGAGCTAGGTAGTCAGAAGTTAGCCACAAAAGAGGCCTGTGAAAATTGGCTATCCGAGTTTTTTGCCAATAAGGAAGTGAGCTTCTATAACAGGGGTATTATGAAGTTGGCATCTCGTTGAGAACAAGTCATCGAACAAAACGGCGCATATTTGACTTAAAACAGATGATTGTAACTAATTTTATGAACAAATGAAAATTCAAAAAAAATACCGCAGGACTTTTTTGACAGCCTAATATGTGTATGGAACGAACGAACTTGACTTGGAGAACACATATATTTTTTTGCAATCCACTCAGTATCGGTATTGAATGAAATGATTTGACTAATAATACAGTACAACAGTTTTATTGTAGATAAATATTGTAATGAAACAGACAATGTACTAAAAACTAGAAAATAAAATAAGTAAAAAAAACTTTTTAAGTTAAACGGTTCCATTGTGATTAAACATAATAATGTACTAAAAGCTAGTAAATAATTAGGCAAGTAGCAGTTAGCAGTTATCACACCTCTCCTTCATTAGTCTAGGACATTTATAACACCAAAATAAACACGTTGGGCACGTTGGATTTCCATTATCCACAAGTAGCGAATTCATCATATGTCCCACGTCCCAATTTTTTTTACTTATTTTATACTTTTACTCTAAGAAAACACAAATTTGACCCTTCAGCAGACGAAAAAGCAGTTTTTCTGCTGAAGATGAAATGTTTTCTGCGAACGCTAGTTTAGGTGTAGGATTTCGTTATTTCGCCAGAAAATCCATTTTCACCTTCAAACAAAGATCAATTCTGCAAGCGCAAATAGGGAATGGACTAACAACGCTTATCATTATGTAATTTTCGAACATATGGGTATTCAATTTTCCGAACTTTCCGACCTTCTTTTAGAATTTTTCAGAAAAATTTCCGACTATTCTCTCCACTATATTGATCTATGGACAGAGAAATACAACAAAAGAAAGACGGTTCAAATCGGACTATTCCTTCTTCGGGGTCTGCGCTTAGCAACATATTTGACCTTCCATTTTTATTCATATAGATCAGGGGTGGCCAAACTTTTGGGTATTACGGGCGACTATTTGCGCAAATGTTAGGCTGCGGTCTACCAAACGTTGACTGTTTAAAAAAGTCATTGGAAAATGAATGCAGTACAGTAATTTACATTTTTATAGGAGGCGATTTGGCGTAGTGGTAACATCCATGCCTCTCACGCTAAAGGTCACGAGTTCAATTCTCACTCCCGACATTCTTCCAAAAATGGAAGTAAAAAGTGACGAACCAGCCAAATGAGTTGAAAATCACTATAATACAGATAAAAAAAAAATTTACATTTAATGCGTCATGCGGAGAAACCACTCAGTGTCGCATTGGAGGCGATTTTGACCTGTAATCGGACATTTCCGATGCGAGTGATACAGTGTCGACGTCTGGTGGCCACTTTCAATGTGGGGCCATAATTTGGGCCCCGAACTCGATGTTTACAAAAATGTCCAATTAGAGGTAAAAATGTCCAATTAAACGTATCACATTACAGGCCTGTCCAATTAGCAAAATGTCGCATTAAACGTAAATTACTGTACTAGACAATAAAACAAAGTTTCAATTCTCTTGTACTCGCGCGTAACTCGTATAACTCGTATACTCGTGCACGGTGTCACAGACCGTGCGCGTTTTAATAATTTAAGACAATATGTTTTGTATTTTTAGGCGTTATTTGTATTTATTTGAAGTAAACAAATACAGTGATTCATCTCTAACTGGACATACAAAGGTACCACTCAGTGTCGCATTAGAGGCGATGGTGACTTGTAATTGGACATCAAATACAAATACAACACGATTTGAAAAACAAGTAAAAATAGGGAAATTATTGAAACTCTAACGCATAATCATTAAAAAAGTGTGCAAAATACATGATCTAGTGAAATGGTTGGAAAATGGTTGAAAACACTCCTAAAAATGTATCGTGTTGTAGAAACTTGCGCAAAGAATGTTTACAATAAGTGTCCAATTAGATGATTAAATATCCAACTATCCCTGTTGCATTACAGGTCTGTCCAATAAGCTAGATGTCCAATTAGAGGAGAATCATTGTATAATTGAATGAAAAAAAAACCAAAAAATATATTTTTTTTTTGACGTAGGACTACGTCTTTCCTTTCTATACCGGGGTGTAAAATCAAAGTTTCGAAAACGAAAGCGTTACGCCGGAGACCGAGATTTTGAGCGTTAATAGCTCTTAAACAATTGAACGAAATGGTATGATAAACACTTCATTCGAAAGATAAAATGTCTACGCGTTATATACTTGTTACTTTTTCATCCAAAAACTTGTTTCAATAGCCTTAAAATTGCTTTCAAAACAGGCTATTGAAATCTCCAATCGGTATATAAGCGAGCGCCGCTCTGAAACCCACTCAGTTATAATTGAACAGCGATTGGAGCATGTTGTCGCTGTTGTGGTGAAGCTAACTTCGTTTATCTTGAAAGCGCTGATGAACGGTGTCACCGAGATCCTGTTTGTGCACCTTAGGCCAGAAGGGAATCCATCAGGAGGAGAGAAACGAATAACATCGAAGTAAGTATACAGTAAGCTTATATAATAAAGAGGGTGGGGTTTACATTCTATACTTTTATGGCTTATAATATGGTGCTTCCTTTGCTTTCGTTCATTTCTTACTCTACTCTCGCACCGTGAGGACTCGTTTGTTTGGGACCAAGCAGACAGCTCGTTAGTCTTTCGGTGGTAAGGCACCACGAAAGCAGCTCGGATAAGCGCACCAGCCGCATCGCTATCGACCGGGAACTTTGCGTGAAATTCGTCGCTATCAGAAGTCGACCGAATTGCTGATCCGCAAGCTACCTTTGCAGCATTTGATTCGTGAAATTGCTCAGGACTTCAAAACCGACTTGCGCTTCCAAAGTTCCGCGGTTATGACGCTGCAGGAGGCCTATTCGAAGATACCAATTTGTGTGCTATCCCACAAAACGCGTCACACCATGCCCAAGGACATTCAGCTGGCCTGTCGAATCCAAGGAGAGCGTGCTATATTAGCTTAGCATATAATCAAATTTGATGGATTAGAGTTCAGAAAAGTTGTTTGCAGGCCAAACTGAAAGGAGTATTTTCGTTTGGATGCCATTCAGCATCGAGAAAATTCCGGAAAGATCTAATCGTTGCTGAATAATAATCTGCCAGTTCCCCGGGAATTGAAAAATACATTCATGCGAGTTTATTTTAATGTTTTATATCCATATAATACTGCGACCACATACATTTGGTTTTGTGATTTGTCAATCAAGAGCAGTTAGCAGGAAAGCTTCTGAAGATTATTCTTCAGAACAAGGTTTTTTGTATCCAATATTGGATGCATAAAACCTTGAGCTTCCAACATAACGCTCTCGTTTTCGAAGTCCCCCAAATATTCATTTATTCATTCATTCAGAATGGATTTAGATTCAACTTGAAACAAATGATCTCTAAATCAACGATAGTCCTACGTCACCCTTGCGGTTATACCATAGATATAACCCACTTCCTGTTTTTTCTGCTTCATTCTGTTTCAATTGTCGTTTAATTTAGCCTCCTCAAAACAAAACTTTTGATTTCGGTCTGTGAGACTAAGACTGTATTGTATCTATAACAACAAAATAGAGCTAACATTAATAAGTAATGTTATGTAATGTAGTAATGTAGTTCAAAAAATTAAAATAACAATACTTCATTGAAACTCGCATTCACAGTCTTCAAAGGCGAAGTTTTCTTCAAAAATTTAGTTTTTATTGATTTTCGTAACCTTATGCTGGATGTTTCCAGCATTTTCAAAGTCATTGAACAAATGATATTCCTGGAGAAAACATTGTTTAAGTTGTTCCTCGTGACATTTTTTGCTTTGTTACATGTTATGATCGAACCACTGGATGTGTTCATATAAAACAGCTAACAACCTGAGAGAGCGGGTAGCTACACTGAAATTCACTTGCTAGCATCTTTTCTGGAGCAGGCAGAGATGGAACTCAGTACAATCTCAATGTAGAGTTATACCTGGTAGTGTTTTCTGGATTGCCAGACTTCAACATGCAGCTGTTCCTGCTAGCTAGGTAGCTTTGGTAGGTATGTTTTCCCAATGTGTACCCACTACGAGGTAGATTTAAGGCTTCTGCAGTGCTGACAGCTATAAAAAACGGATGATCTCGGTACATACATTCATTCTCATTCTCACATTCAAGCTCACGATTCTCTCGTAACTTAAGTGCATTAATTCGTATATTCGGTTGTGATCATGGCTCAAAACTATATCAATCAGCTCCCGGTGGAGGCATTCTATTTAATCTTCGATAAGTTAAAAATCAGAGATCAGTTTTCTGCCATGCGTACTTGTAAACTATGGTACGATATTCTGAGTAGCAATCGGTACATTCGGAAGCATCAGTTCAACATCTCCGTAGCCAACCTTTGCAGTGACGTTGATATACAGGTTTCTGACAGGATGAAACGCTACCCCGCGTACACGATTTCGGATGCGTTGGTTCCAGCCGAGCGACAAACCTGCTTTTTGGAAGCGCTACAAAAGTTCCTATCCCACGAGGAGGTGATGTTCAACGTTGAGGATCTGAATTTCGAAATGTGCCATTTCTCGCTAGATGATGTGTTTGGAAGCTTGCAGTGCTGGAACTTCCCGAACCTGAGGAAAATTAGCTACAGTGCTTCAGTAAGAGTTAACCGCGTTGAAATTTCCCACAGCCTTGTAAAGGCACCGAATTTGACAAAGCTACAGTTGGAAGACATGGGCCTGACGATAAGCCCATTCCTGCAGATGTTTAGCACCCAGATCGAGGAGCTTGATGTGAAGTTCCAGGACCAACAATTGTTGTTCAGTATAATTGGGTCCGGCACATTTACAAATCTACACAGCCTGACGCTCAGTACTGCGAGTGGTTTCCATTTTGCTAGACCTTACGGACCCTACGATTCTCACGACAGATATCTTCAAATCTTCGCTCAATTGAAATATTTGAAAATATGTGACGACGATAGCTCGTTCTGTGCAACTTACAAAGATATTTTCCAAGTCGCTAAAAATTTAGAGACATTGATAGTCCACGGAACCGCCATGCGTGATGACTCCTTCAACGCAATAGGTGATCTCAAAAAGCTAAAGGAGCTATGCTTGCGTGTTGACATACACAGCCACAGGTCGGTTAACAAGTTATCGCTGCCACTACTTGAAAAGATGTCAACATACGTTGATTCATTTGTGCCGTTTGAAAGTGCCCCGAAACTGAAACGGTTGTGCATTGAGAACGAATACATTTTCAAAGTGAGTGCAAGATCGGTTGCCGCGAACTCAAATCTAATAAGATATTTGCGTATCATTAATCAACAATTGGAGGAATTGCATCTTAAGGAGATGGTTTTGGAAAATCCTCTAATCAATCAGATTTGCGCATTGAAGAAGTTAACAACGCTGAAGCTGACCGCGGTCAATGTGGTGAGTAATTTTACATTACATAAAAAACTGTGTTTTCTGATTCTATTTTCATTCTATTTTTACAAACAGAAAGAGGCGCCAATCTACAGAATTCTATCCGAACTGCCGCAGCTTGAATACTGCCGCTTCAGGGACTGTAATGTGGAGACGAGAGTTTCGTTTGACAATGTATTTGGCCGTGCGCGTGAGGAGAATGCCGAGGACAAAGAGAATATGGACTTGTTCAAGAAGTTGGAGCTTATGTACCCACATTGTCTCATTGAAAGCGATACGTTTGACCTCAGCAGAGACATTCCAGATCTATTCTGCGCTATAACGGGCCTGCGACCCGAGCTCAGTTCTGTGGAAAATTTCTCCTCGCGATCAAACATAAGTGATATTTTGAGATCGTTTTGATAATATGTATCAAAAAACCGTAGTGGAGTATAGGAGAAAAGAGATGATCATAAGTGAAATTAATACATTGATGTAAATATTTATTCGTAAGCGACAAAGTTTATAAATTAAATAAACCACACAAAAAAGACAGAACTGTGCATGAAATATTGAAAAATTCAATTGAAAATATCGTCCTGGACGATGGTATTTTAAAACTCATTTTTGAACGTCACTTCACAATGATTGCATTGTTATAGATTGTTAGTGATTGTGATTGGGAGTGAGCTGATGACCATACTGTGCATTTCCAATCACAGACTTGATTGCGGTGGCACAGTATTTTCTTTTTTTTAACACCCTCCGCTATCCCCCACACCAAAGAGCTCGAATGAGCCTCCTGGTAGTGGACACAACTATCTCAGCTCGAACTGTGCAGCAAAAAACTAATATGTAACAAAAAAAAAATCTAATCTATATCTATCTTATATATAAAATTCTCGTGTTCGTGGTCGAACTCTTCTGAAACGGCTCGACCAATTTTAATGAAATCATACTCAAAAAACTTGGTAGGCATGAGAATAGGTCGTAAACTATATATGATACAGCTAGGATAGCGATCACTGTATATTTAATACCAACTTGGGTGAGCCTATGGAATAATTTTTTTCTGAATTTTTTTTTTGTATTTTTTGCATAAATTTGGTTTGAAAATCGTTTGGTTTATATAACCAATTTTCACCCCTATCTCCTATTTTTAATCACGATATTTGTATTTTTTATACAAACAATATCAAAAACAGGACGATTTTTTTTACATTGTTGAAAGCCAGATGCCACTTCGTCCTCTTCATCAAGCTTTCACCCCATACATACGCAACTAACCTCAATTCGACTAAAGCTAGGTGCATCGCCGGCGAGCTGGAAACCTTTTTGGATGAGCACAATGAATTATTGAAATTATTCTGAACCCACACATGCTCGGAATGCGAAGTAACAGTCTCGCTATTGTAGTCAATCCTGATAAAATAAAACGGCTGGAGGACACGTGTGTAGATCTAATGCGCTACAGTTACTTCAATCATTATAAACATCATTACTCCTTTTGAATTAATATTTTCAAACATGAGGTTGGAAGAGACGAATCAAACAAGAGAGTGCGATTATTATGTGTGTCGTTTGATGAATTGACGCAGTCAGGACAATGTCTTGAGGTGTGCCAATAATCTAGCAAAATCTAGCCCTCCTTCAGCAAAATCCAGCCCTTCTTCAGCCGAAAGATCCGCCATCTCTCTCAATGGTGTGATCCACCAAGGACTCTACGGAAAAAATTAAGATAGTCCCTAATTTGTGTTCTTTAATAGGAAACCACATTCACAAATTGTTTCTGATAATGATTTAATATTATGAATAAAGTTTTGGCGGAAATTCAAAGAGATTTATAGAAGAAATTTTAAGTTAGGACTGTCTTCTAAGTATTCAAACAACTTAGAGTAATGATTTTCAATCAAATTTTAGCAATTTAGAATTGCTTTCGAGCCTGCTGATCTGATCGAGAGTATATTAACAAATTGCGAATATGAAAACGTATTAATTATTTTGATGTTTATTTTGCGCCAAGTCAAGATTGCCACATTTTATAGCACGAATGAATTGAGGTCGATCGGATTCCAGAATGCAAAAGACGAATCGTTCGATCCGATCCAGATTCAAAGCAATCGTATTCCAAAATATTGGTGACTGTTCGATATTGTTACCACAAACATGGTTCATAGCCTACGTGGTGATCTAAATCTTGTATCACCATGCATTGCAGATGGAAAATGTACAAGGCGTTTTCCAAAAAGCATGAACGGGACTCAGCACACTATCACATAACACACTATCAATACATAAGTATTTTTTATTGAACATATATATATATATATATATTAGGCTGTCAAAAAAGTCCTACGGTATTTCCGCGAGGTGTCGTTGTAAGCGCGTAGTTCTAGTTGTATTCATTGTATCGAGTCATACTATAGATTGTTGGAAAGGTATTTTTGCGCGCTGTAATATAGTCCTTGACAGTGTTTTGTTTGGTTAAGTCGTTCGTGAGTTATTGTGTCGCAAATATGGAGCAAAATAAAGAGAAAATCCGACATATTTTACAGTACTACTATGACAAAGGCAAAAATGCATCTCAAGCTGCCAATAAAATTTGTGCAGTTTATGGACCCGATAGTTTCCATTTCCACCGCACAACGATGGTTTCAACGTTTTCGTTCTGGTGTAGAGGTCGTCGAAGATGCGCCACGCTCCGGAAGGCCTGTCGTCGAAAATTGCGAAAAAAATCGCTGAATTAGCCGAGACCGGCATAGTAGCAGCCGTAGCATCGGCCAAGAGCTGGGGATAAGTCATCAAACCGTTATTAACCATTTGAAGAAGCTTGGATTCACAAAGAAGCTCGATGTATGGGTGCCACACACCTTGACGCAAAAACATCTTTGACCGTATCGACGCATGTGAATCGCTGCTGAATCGCAACAAAATCGACCCGTTTCTGAAGCGGATGGTGACTGGCGATGAAAAGTGGGTCACTTACGACAACGTGAAGTGCAAACGGTCGTGGTCGAAGGCCGCTGAAGCGGCTCAGACGGTGGCCAAGCCCTCATTAGCGGCCAGGAAGATTCTGCTGTGCGTTTGGTGGGATTGTCAAGGAATAATCTATTATGAGTTGCTTCCCTATGGCCAAACGCTCAATTCGGACTTCTTTGATAAACAGAGGCCGCATGGTCTTCCATCAGGAAAACGCCAGGCCACACACTTCTTCGGTGACGCGCCAGAAGCTCCGGGAGCTCGGATGGGAGGCTCTTTTGCATCCGCCGTATAGTCCGGACCTTGCACCAAGTGACTACCACCTGTTTTTGTCCATGGCGAACGAGCTAGGTAGTCAGAAGTTAGCCACAAAAGAGGCCTGTGAAAATTGGCTATCCGAGTTTTTTGCCAATAAGGAAGTGAGCTTCTATAACAGGGGTATTATGAAGTTGGCATCTCGTTGAGAACAAGTCATCGAACAAAACGGCGCATATTTGACTTAAAACAGATGATTGTAACTAATTTTATGAACAAATGAAAATTCAAAAAAAATACCGCAGGACTTTTTTGACAGCCTAATATGTGTATGGAACGAACGAACTTGACTTGGAGAACACATATATTTTTTTGCAATCCACTCAGTATCGGTATTGAATGAAATGATTTGACTAATAATACAGTACAACAGTTTTATTGTAGATAAATATTGTAATGAAACAGACAATGTACTAAAAACTAGAAAATAAAATAAGTAAAAAAAACTTTTTAAGTTAAACGGTTCCATTGTGATTAAACATAATAATGTACTAAAAGCTAGTAAATAATTAGGCAAGTAGCAGTTAGCAGTTATCACACCTCTCCTTCATTAGTCTAGGACATTTATAACACCAAAATAAACACGTTGGGCACGTTGGATTTCCATTATCCACAAGTAGCGAATTCATCATATGTCCCACGTCCCAATTTTTTTTACTTATTCTATACTTTTACTCTAAGAAAACACAAATTTGACCCTTCAGCAGACGAAAAAGCAGTTTTTCTGCTGAAGATAAAATGTTTTCTGCGAACGCTAGTTTAGGTGTAGGATTTCGTTATTTCGCCAGAAAATCCATTTTCACCTTCAAACAAAGATCAATTCTGCAAGCGCAAATAGGGAATGGACTAACAACGCTTATCATGATGTAATTTTCGAACATATGGGTATTCAATTTTCCGAACTTTCCGACCTTCTTTTAGAATTTTTCAGAAAAATTTCCGACTATTCTCTCCACTATATTGATCTATGGACAGAGAAATACAACAAAAGAAAGACGGTTCAAATCGGACTATTCCTTCTTCGGGGTCTGCGCTTAGCAACATATTTGACCTTCCATTTTTATTCATATAGATCAGGGGTGGCCAAACTTTTGGGTATTACGGGCGACTATTTGCGCAAATGTTAGGCTGCGGTCTACCAAACGTTGACTGTTTAAAAAAGTCATTGGAAAATGAATGCAGTACAGTAATTTACATTTTTATAGGAGGCGATCTGGCGTAGTGGTAACATCCATGCCTCTCACGCTAAAGGTCACGAGTTCAATTCTCACTCCCGACATTCTTCCAAAAATGGAAGTAAAAAGTGACGAACCAGCCAAATGAGTTGAAAATCACTATAATACAGATAAAAAAAAATTTACATTTAATGCGACATGCGGAGAAACCACTCAGTGTCGCATTGGAGGCGATTTTGACCTGTAATCGGACATTTCCGATGCGAGTGATACAGTGTCGACGTCTGGTGGCCACTTTCAATGTGGGGCCATAATTTGGGCCCCGAACTCGATGTTTACAAAAATGTCCAATTAGAGGTAAAAATGTCCAATTAAACGTATCACATTACAGGCCTGTCCAATTAGCAAAATGTCGCATTAAACGTAAATTACTGTACTAGACAATAAAACAAAGTTTCAATTCTCTTGTACTCGCGCGTAACTCGTATAACTCGTATACTCGTGCACGGTGTCACAGACCGTGCGCGTTTTAATAATTTAAGACAATATGTTTTGTATTTTTAGGCGTTATTTGTATTGATTTGAAGTAAACAAATACAGTGATTCATCTCTAACTGGACATACAAAGGTACCACTCAGTGTCGCATTAGAGGCGATGGTGACTTGTAATTGGACATCAAATACAAATACAACACGATTTGAAAAACAAGTAAAAATAGGGAAATTATTGAAACTCTAACGCATAATCATTAAAAAAGTGTGCAAAATACATGATCTAGTGAAATGGTTGGAAAATGGTTGAAAACACTCCTAAAAATGTATCGTGTTGTAGAAACTTGCGCAAAGAATGTTTACAATAAGTGTCCAATTAGATGATTAAATATCCAACTATCCCTGTTGCATTACAGGTCTGTCCAATAAGCTAGATGTCCAATTAGAGGAGAATCATTGTATAATTGAATGAAAAAAAAAAACCAAAAAATATATATTTTTTTTTGACGTAGGACTACGTCTTTCCTTTCTATACCGGGGTGTAAAATCAAAGTTTCGAAAACGAAAGCGTTACGCCGGAGACCGAGATTTTGAGCGTTAATAGCTCTTAAACAATTGAACGAAATGGTATGATAAACACTTCATTCGAAAGATAAAATGTCTACGCGTTATATACTTGTTACTTTTTCATCCAAAAACTTGTTTCAATAGCCTTAAAATTGCTTTCAAAACAGGCTATTGAAATCTCCAATCGGTATATAAGCGAGCGCCGCTCTGAAACCCACTCAGTTATAATTGAACAGCGATTGGAGCATGTTGTCGCTGTTGTGGTGAAGCTAACTTCGTTTATCTTGAAAGCGCTGATGAACGGTGTCACCGAGATCCTGTTTGTGCACCTTAGGCCAGAAGGGAATCCATCAGGAGGAGAGAAACGAATAACATCGAAGTAAGTATACAGTAAGCTTATATAATAAAGAGGGTGGGGTTTACATTCTATACTTTTATGGCTTATAATATGGTGCTTCCTTTGCTTTCGTTCATTTCTTACTCTACTCTCGCACCGTGAGGACTCGTTTGTTTGGGACCAAGCAGACAGCTCGTTAGTCTTTCGGTGGTAAGGCACCACGAAAGCAGCTCGGATAAGCGCACCAGCCGCATCGCTATCGACCGGGAACTTTGCGTGAAATTCGTCGCTATCAGAAGTCGACCGAATTGCTGATCCGCAAGCTACCTTTGCAGCATTTGATTCGTGAAATTGCTCAGGACTTCAAAACCGACTTGCGCTTCCAAAGTTCCGCGGTTATGACGCTGCAGGAGGCCTATTCGAAGATACCAATTTGTGTGCTATCCCACAAAACGCGTCACACCATGCCCAAGGACATTCAGCTGGCCTGTCGAATCCAAGGAGAGCGTGCTATATTAGCTTAGCATATAATCAAATTTGATGGATTAGAGTTCAGAAAAGTTGTTTGCAGGCCAAACTGAAAGGAGTATTTTTGTTTGGATGCCATTCAGCATCAAGAAAATTCCGGAAAGATCTAATCGTTGCTGAATAATAATCTGCCAGTTCCCCGGGAATTGAAAAATACATTCATGCGAGTTTATTTTAATGTTTTATATCCATATAATACTGCGACCACATACATTTGGTTTTGTGATTTGTCAATCAAGAGCAGTTAGCAGGAAAGCTTCTGAAGATTATTCTTCAGAACAAGGTTTTTTGTATCCAATATTGGATGCATAAAACCTTGAGCTTCCAACATAACGCTCTCGTTTTCGAAGTCCCCCAAATATTCATTTATTCATTCATTCAGAATGGATTTAGATTCAACTTGAAACAAATGATCTCTAAATCAACGATAGTCCTACGTCACCCTTGCGGTTATACCATAGATATAACCCACTTCCTGTTTTTTCTGCTTCATTCTGTTTCAATTGTCGTTTAATTTAGCCTCCTCAAAACAAAACTTTTGATTTCGGTCTGTGAGACTAAGACTGTATTGTATCTATAACAACAAAATAGAGCTAACATTAATAAGTAATGTTATGTAATGTAGTAATGTAGTTCAAAAAATTAAAATAACAATACTTCATTGAAACTCGCATTCACAGTCTTCAAAGGCGAAGTTTTCTTCAAAAATTTAGTTTTTATTGATTTTCGTAACCTTATGCTGGATGTTTCCAGCATTTTCAAAGTCATTGAACAAATGATATTCCTGGAGAAAACATTGTTTAAGTTGTTCCTCGTGACATTTTTTGCTTTGTTACATGTTATGATCGAACCACTGGATGTGTTCATATAAAACAGCTAACAACCTGAGAGAGCGGGTAGCTACACTGAAATTCACTTGCTAGCATCTTTTCTGGAGCAGGCAGAGATGGAACTCAGTACAATCTCAATGTAGAGTTATACCTGGTAGTGTTTTCTGGATTGCCAGACTTCAACTTGCAGCTGTTCCTGCTAGCTAGGTAGCTTTGGTAGGTATGTTTTCCCAATGTGTACCCACTACGAGGTAGATTTAAGGCTTCTGCAGTGCTGACAGCTATAAAAAACGGATGATCTCGGTACATACATTCATTCTCATTCTCACATTCAAGCTCACGATTCTCTCGTAACTTAAGTGCATTAATTCGTATATTCGGTTGTGATCATGGCTCAAAACTATATCAATCAGCTCCCGGTGGAGGCATTCTATTTAATCTTCGATAAGTTAAAAATCAGAGATCAGTTTTCTGCCATGCGTACTTGTAAACTATGGTACGATATTCTGAGTAGCAATCGGTACATTCGGAAGCATCAGTTCAACATCTCCGTAGCCAACCTTTGCAGTGACGTTGGTATACAGGTTTCTGTCAGGATGAAACGCTACCCCGCGTACACGATTTCGGATGCGTTGGTTCCAGCCGAGCGACAAACCTGCTTTTTGGAAGCGCTACAAAAGTTTCTATCCCACGAGGAGGTGATGTTCAACGTTGAGGATCTGAATTTCGAAATGTGCCATTTCTCGCTAGATGATGTGTTTGGAAGCTTGCAGTGCTGGAACTTCCCGAACCTGAGGAAAATTAGCTACAGTGCTTCAGTAAGAGTTAACCGCGTTGAAATTTCCCACAGCCTTGTAAAGGCACCGAATTTGACAAAGCTGCAGTTGGAAGACATGGGCCTGACGATAAGCCCATTCCTGCAGATGTTTAGCACCCAGATCGAGGAGCTTGATGTGAAGTTCCAGGACCAACAATTGTTGTTCAGTATAATTGGGTCCGGCACATTTACAAATCTACACAGCCTGACGCTCAGTACTGCGAGTGGTTTCCATTTTGCTAGACCTTACGGACCCTACGATTCTCACGACAGATATCTTCAAATCTTCGCTCAATTGAAATATTTGAAAATATGTGACGACGATAGCTCGTTCTGTGCAACTTACAAAGATATTTTCCAAGTCGCTAAAAATTTAGAGACATTGATAGTCCACGGAACCGCCATGCGTGATGACTCCTTCAACGCAATAGGTGATCTCAAAAAGCTAAAGGAGCTATGCTTGCGTGTTGACATACACAGCCACAGGTCGGTTAACAAGTTATCGCTGCCACTACTTGAAAAGATGTCAACATACGTTGATTCATTTGTGCCGTTTGAAAGTGCCCCGAAACTGAAACGGTTGTGCATTGAGAACGAATACATTTTCAAAGTGAGTGCAAGATCGGTTGCCGCGAACTCAAATCTAATAAGATATTTGCGTATCATTAATCCACAATTGGAGGAATTGCATCTTAAGGAGATGGTTTTGGAAAATCCTCTAATCAATCAGATTTGCGCATTGAAGAAGTTAACAACGCTGAAGCTGACCGCGGTCAATGTGGTGAGTAATTTTACATTACATAAAAAACTGTGTTTTCTGATTCTATTTTCATTCTATTTTTACAAACAGAAAGAGGCGCCAATCTACAGAATTCTATCCGAACTGCCGCAGCTTGAATACTGCCGCTTCAGGGACTGTAATGTGGAGACGAGAGTTTCGTTTGACAATGTATTTGGCCGTGCGCGTGAGGAGAATGCCGAGGACAAAGAGAATATGGACTTGTTCAAGAAGTTGGAGCTTATGTACCCACATTGTCTCATTGAAAGCGATACGTTTGACCTCAGCAGAGACATTCCAGATCTATTCTGCGCTATAACGGGCCTGCGACCCGAGCTCAGTTCTGTGGAAAATTTCTCCTCGCGATCAAACATAAGTGATATTTTGAGATCGTTTTGATAATATGTATCAAAAAACCGTAGTGGAGTATAGGAGAAAAGAGATGATCATAAGTGAAATTAATACATTGATGTAAATATTTATTCGTAGGCGACAAAGTTTATAAATTAAATAAACCACACAAAAAAGACAGAACTGTGCATGAAATATTGAAAAATTCAATTGAAAATATCGTCCTGGACGATGGTATTTTAAAACTCATTTTTGAACGTCACTTCACAATGATTGCATTGTTATAGATTGTTAGTGATTGTGATTGGGAGTGAGCTGATGACCATACTGTGCATTTCCAATCACAGACTTGATTGCGGTGGCACAGTATTTTCTTTTTTTTAACACCCTCCGCTATCCCCCACACCAAAGAGCTCGAATGAGCCTCCTGGTAGTGGACACAACTATCTCAGCTCGAACTGTGCAGCAAAAAACTAATATGTAACAAAAAAAAAATCTAATCTATATCTATCTTATATATAAAATTCTCGTGTTCGTGGTCGAACTCTTCTGAAACGGCTCGACCAATTTTAATGAAATCATACTCAAAAAACTTGGTAGGCATGAGAATAGGTCGTAAACTATATATGATACAGCTAGGATAGCGATCACTGTATATTTAATACCAACTTGGGTGAGCCTATGGAATAATTTTTTTCTGAATTTTTTTTTTGTATTTTTTGCATAAATTTGGTTTGAAAATCGTTTGGTTTATATAACCAATTTTCACCCCTATCTCCTATTTTTAATCACGATATTTGTATTTTTTATACAAACAATATCAAAAACAGGACGATTTTTTTTACATTGTTGAAAGCCAGATGCCACTTCGTCCTCTTCATCAAGCTTTCACCCCATACATACGCAACTAACCTCAATTCGACTAAAGCTAGGTGCATCGCCGGCGAGCTGGAAACCTTTTTGGATGAGCACAATGAATTATTGAAATTATTCTGAACCCACACATGCTCGGAATGCGAAGTAACAGTCTCGCTATTGTAGTCAATCCTGATAAAATAAAACGGCTGGAGGACACGTGTGTAGATCTAATGCGCTACAGTTACTTCAATCATAACATCATTACTCCTTTTGAATTAATATTTTCAAACATGAGGTTGTAGGAGACGAATCAAACAAAAGAGTGCGATTATTATGTGTGTCGTTTGATGAATTGACGCAGTCAGGACAATGTCTTGAGGTGTGCCAATAATCTAGCAAAATCTAGCCCTCCTTCAGCAAAATCCAGCCCTTCTTCAGCCGAAAGATCCGCCATCTCTCTCAATGGTGTGATCCACCAAGGACTCTACGGAAAAAATTAAGATAGTCCCTAATTTGTGTTCTTTAATAGGAAACCACATTCACAAATTGTTTCTGATAATGATTTAATATTATGAATAAAGTTTTGGCGGAAATTCAAAGAGATTTATAGAAGAAATTTTAAGTTAGGACTGTCTTCTAAGTATTCAAACAACTTAGAGTAATGATTTTCAATCAAATTTTAGCAATTTAGAATTGCTTTCGAGCCTGCTGATCTGATCGAGAGTATATTAACAAATTGCGAATATGAAAACGTATTAATTATTTTGATGTTTATTTTGCGCCAAGTCAAGATTGCCACATTTTATAGCACGAATGAATTGAGGTCGATCGGATTCCAGAATGCAAAAGACGAATCGTTCGATCCGATCCAGATTCAAAGCAATCGTATTCCAAAATATTGGTGACTGTTCGATATTGTTACCACAAACATGGTTCATAGCCTACGTGGTGATCTAAATCTTGTATCACCATGCATTGCAGATGGAAAATGTACAAGGCGTTTTCCAAAAAGCATGAACGGGACTCAGCACACTATCACATAACACACTATCAATACATAAGTATTTTTTATTGAACATATATATATATATATATATATATATATATATATATATATATATATATATATATATATATATATATATATATATATATTAGGCTGTCAAAAAAGTCCTACGGTATTTCCGCGAGGTGTCGTTGTAAGCGCGTAGTTCTAGTTGTATTCATTGTATAGAGTCATACTATAGATTGTTGGAAAGGTATTTTTGCGCGCTGTAATATAGTCCTTGACAGTGTTTTGTTTGGTTAAGTCGTTCGTGAGTTATTGTGTCGCAAATATGGAGCAAAATAAAGAGAAAATCCGACATATTTTACAGTACTACTATGACAAAGGCAAAAATGCATCTCAAGCTGCCAATAAAATTTGTGCAGTTTATGGACCCGATAGTTTCCATTTCCACCGCACAACGATGGTTTCAACGTTTTCGTTCTGGTGTAGAGGTCGTCGAAGATGCGCCACGCTCCGGAAGGCCTGTCGTCGAAAATTGCGAAAAAAAATCGCTGAATTAGCCGAGACCGGCATTGTAGCAGCCGTAGCATCGGCCAAGAGCTGGGGATAAGTCATCAAACCGTTATTAACCATTTGAAGAAGCTTGGATTCACAAAGAAGCTCGATGTATGGGTGCCACACACCTTGACGCAAAAAACATCTTTGACCGTATCGACGCATGTGAATCGCTGCTGAATCGCAACAAAATCGACCCGTTTCTGAAGCGGATGGTGACTGGCGATGAAAAGTGGGTCACTTACGACAACGTGAAGCGCAAACGGTCGTGGTCGAAGGCCGCTGAAGCGGCTCAGACGGTGGCCAAGCCCTCATTAGCGGCCAGGAAGATTCTGCTGTGCGTTTGGTGGGATTGTCAAGGAATAATCTATTATGAGCTGCTTCCCTATGGCCAAACGCTCAATTCGGACTTCTTTGATAAACAGAGGCCGCATGGTCTTCCATCAGGAAAACGCCAGGCCACACACTTCTTCGGTGACGCGCCAGAAGCTCCGAGAGCTCGGATGGGAGGCTCTTTTGCATCCGCCGTATAGTCCGGACCTTGCACCAAGTGACTACCACCTGTTTTTGTCCATGGCGAACGAGCTAGGTAGTCAGAAGTTAGCCACAAACGAGGCCTGTGAAAATTGGCTATCCGAGTTTTTTGCCAATAAGGAAGCGAGCTTCTATAACAGGGGTATTATGAAGTTGGCATCTCGTTGAGAACAAGTCATCGAACAAAACGGCGCATATTTGACTTAAAACAGATGATTGTAACTAATTTTATGAACAAATGAAAATTAAAAAAAAATACCGCAGGACTTTTTTGACAGCCTAATATGTGTATGGAACGAACGAACTTGACTTGGAGAACACATATATTTTTTTGCAATCCACTCAGTATCGGTATTGAATGAAATGATTTGACTAATAGAATACAGTACAACGGTTTTATTGTAGATAAATATTGTAATGAAACAGACAATGTACTAAAAACTAGAAAATAAAATAAGTAAAAAAAACTTTTTAAGTTAAACGGTTCCATTGTGATTAAACATAATAATGTACTAAAAGCTAGTAAATAATTAGGCAAGTAGCAGTTAGCAGTTATCACACCTCTCCTTCATTAGTCTAGGACATTTATAACACCAAAATAAACACGTTGGGCACGTTGGATTTCCATTATCCACAAGTAGCGAATTCATCATATGTCCCACGTCCCAATTTTTTTTACTTATTTTATACTTTTACTCTAAGAAAACACAAATTTGACCCTTCAGCAGACGAAAAAGCAGTTTTTCTGCTGAAGATGAAATGTTTTCTGCGAACGCTAGTTTAGGTGTAGGATTTCGTTATTTCGCCAGAAAATCCATTTTCACCTTCAAACAAAGATCAATTCTGCAAGCGCAAATAGGGAATGGACTAACAACGCTTATCATGATGTAATTTTCGAACATATGGGTATTCAATTTTCCGAACTTTCCGACCTTCTTTTAGAATTTTTCAGAAAAATTTCCGACTATTCTCTCCACTATATTGATCTTTGGACAGAGAAATACAACAAAAGAAAGACGGTTCAAATCGGACTATTCCTTCTTCGGGGTCTGCGCTTAGCAACATATTTGACCTTCCATTTTTATTCATATAGATCAGGGGTGGCCAAACTTTTGGGTATTACGGGCGACTATTTGCGCAAATGTTAGGCTGCGGTCTACCAAACGTTGACTGTTTAAAAAAGTCATTGGAAAATGAATGCAGTACAGTAATTTACATTTTTATAGGAGGCGATCTGGCGTAGTGGTAACATCCATGCCTCTCACGCTAAAGGTCACGAGTTCAATTCTCACTCCCGACATTCTTCCAAAAATGGAAGTAAAAAGTGACGAACCAGCCAAATGAGTTGAAAATCACTATAATACAGATAAAAAAAAAATTTACATTTAATGCGACATGCGGAGAAACCACTCAGTGTCGCATTGGAGGCGATTTTGACCTGTAATCGGACATTTCCGATGCGAGTGATACAGTGTCGACGTCTGGTGTCCACTTTCAATGTGGGGCCATAATTTGGGCCCCGAACTCGATGTTTACAAAAATGTCCAATTAGAGGTAAAAATGTCCAATTAAACGTATCACATTACAGGCCTGTCCAATTAGCAAAATGTCGCATTAAACGTAAATTACTGTACTAGACAATAAAACAAAGTTTCAATTCTCTTGTACTCGCGCGTAACTCGTATAACTCGTATACTCGTGCACGGTGTCACAGACCGTGCGCGTTTTAATAATTTAAGACAATATGTTTTGTATTTTTAGGCGTTATTTGTATTTATTTGAAGTAAACAAATACAGTGATTCATCTCTAACTGGACATACAAAGGTACCACTCAGTGTCGCATTAGAGGCGATGGTGACTTGTAATTGGACATCAAATACAAATACAACACGATTTGAAAAACAAGTAAAAATAGGGAAATTATTGAAACTCTAACGCATAATCATTAAAAAAGTGTGCAAAATACATGATCTAGTGAAATGGTTGGAAAATGGTTGAAAACACTCCTAAAAATGTATCGTGTTGTAGAAACTTGCGCAAAGAATGTTTACAATAAGTGTCCAATTAGATGATTAAATATCCAACTATCCCTGTTGCATTACAGGTCTGTCCAATAAGCTAGATGTCCAATTAGAGGAGAATCATTGTATAATTGAATGAAAAAAAAACCAAAAAATATATATTTTTTTTTACGTATGACTACGTCTTTCCTTTCTATACCGGGGTGTAAAATCAAAGTTTCGAAAACGAAAGCGTTACGCTGGAGACCGAGATTTTGAGCGTTAATAGCTCTTAAACAATTGAACGAAATGGTATGATAAACACTTCATTCGAAAGATAAAATGTCTACGCGTTATATACTTGTTACTTTTTCATCCAAAAACTTGTTTCAATAGCCTTAAAATTGCTTTCAAAACAGGCTATTGAAATCTCCAATCGGTATATAAGCGAGCGCCGCTCTGAAACCCACTCAGTTATAATTGAACAGCGATTGGAGCATGTTGTCGCTGTTGTGGTGAAGCTAACTTCGTTTATCTTGAAAGCGCTGATGAACGGTGTCACCGAGAGCCTGTTTGTGCACCTTAGGCCAGAAGGGAATCCATCAGGAGGAGAGAAACGAATAACATCGAAGTAAGTATACAGTAAGCTTATATAATAAAGAGGGTGGGGTTTACATTCTATACTTTTATGGCTTATAATATGGTGCTTCCTTTGCTTTCGTTCATTTCTTACTCTACTCTCGCACCGTGAGGACTCGTTTGTTTGGGACCAAGCAGACAGCTCGTTAGTCTTTCGGTGGTAAGGCACCACGAAAGCAGCTCGGATAAGCGCACCAGCCGCATCGCTATCGACCGGGAACTTTGCGTGAAATTCGTAGCTATCAGAAGTCGACCGAATTGCTGATCCGCAAGCTACCTTTGCAGCATTTGATTCGTGAAATTGCTCAGGACTTCAAAACCGACTTGCGCTTCCAAAGTTCCGCGGTTATGACGCTGCAGGAGGCCTATTCGAAGATACCAATTTGTGTGCTATCCCACAAAACGCGTCACACCATGCCCAAGGACATTCAGCTGGCCTGTCGAATCCAAGGAGCGTGCTATATTAGCTTAGCATATAATCAACGGCCCTTTTAAGGGCTCCAAATTTGATGGATTAGAGTTCAGAAAAGTTGTTTGCAGGCCAAACTGAAAGGAGTATTTTCGTTTGGATGCCATTCAGCATCGAGAAAATTCCGGAAAGATCTAATCGTTGCTGAAAAATAATCTGCCAGTTCCCTGGGAATTGAAAAATACATTCATGCGAGTTTATTTTAATGTTTTATATCCATATAATACTGCGACCACATACATTTGGTTTTGTGATTTGTCAATCAAGTGCAGTTAGCAGGAAAGCTTCTGAAGATTATTCTTCAGAACAAGGTTTTTTGTATCCAATATTGGATGTATAAAACCTTGAGCTTCCAACATCACGCTCTCGTTTTCGAAGTCCCCCAAATATTCATTTATTCATTCATTCAGAATGGATTTAGATTCAACTTCAAACAAATGATCTCTAAATCAACGATAGTCCTACGTCACCCTTGCGGTTATACCATAGATATAACCCACTTCCTGTTTTTTATTAAATGAGCTTTATATTTTTCTCAACTATCCTTTTTCTGGGCCGTGACAGCCTATATTAAGAATACATGCATAAATTCAAACACAAACCTGTTGCTAAATAAGAGATGTCAATGATGCGCTTCCAATAATTGGCCAATACTGTTCCTCCTCTTCCAAATAAACAAGCTGTCGACTCTTCGGACATAATCCAGTATCGAACTATTACGTTACATTGTTTCCTACTTAATAGACCTTGCCATTCGAACGATTGCTTCGGCAGGCTCGCCGTAACAATCCCGCAAAGATGCAGAAAACCGCGCCAACGGAACGCCAAACGAATGCACATAAAGTGTGTTCAGAAAGTCCGATAAAAGTCGTTCCATAACAAACGCTGCTGCAGCTGCCATTCCGCTAAATGATCTTCCCACCCGCGAGATCACATCCAGCAGCAGCAGCAGCAGCAGTGGCACCAACCGAGACTCCTCCGCACTGTCCGAAGGTACCTTGGATCGTGTGTGCAGCAGGGCATAGCGCACTCGCGAAATTGATAACAAATGGCAAAACCATCGAACCGATTCGACCGCTCCCGACCAGCGGCTCCCGAAGTAGGCTGACGCTGTTGAAAGGAGAGAATTTATTAAAGACCAGTCGGCAGTAGGCGCTGCTCCATCCCTCGTTCATCCCGAAGGAATGCGCAGCCTTTTAAAAGATATTTCAAGTCGTTTCAGCCCACCCGCGCCCTTTGCACTGACGTTGCCCGGCCAATATGCGTAAGGTTACTTTTGTTTTATTTGTTTTCCTTTAATTTGAAATTGAATTTCGCTGTATTAATGTAAATATTTCCTCTGATTATAAATTGATTATTGTTTTATTGGTGTTACATGTATCGTTCTTAAGAGGTTCCCCCCATCCAACGATCGTCGGTTTGAAGTGTGTTCAAACGCAGTGCCCTTGCCCTAACTCCTCCGAAGCGCGCGGGTCGATATGCGATATCGTAGTTATTTGCCACCACCGCGCCACCACCAACACCGGCCTTAGTCGCCTCGCGATCCGGATACAAATATAGCCGCGTGGAGTGTGTAGGGGGAAGTTCTGCCTTTCTTTCCGCAATCGCACCAAGCGGAGTGAGTTAAATGCAACAGATTTTTTAACTGACTTTCCAGTATGTGCGTTTTAAAATTGTTATCCCTTTATTGAATTGCCTTTTGAACATTTTGCACCCAAACCCTGCTGTTGTTGGATTGGGTTTGGGTTGGGTTCGGTTGGGTCGAGTCCGGGGAATTGTTGGCTGGGAACTGATGGCGTGGCGTGGCAAGTCGAACCGGCAACGGAACCCACATAATCGAAACATGTCCAGTTGTGAGTGAAGTTTACATCGTGAATCGTGTGTGAGAGAGGGAGTTGTTACGGGAAAATAATAGTTCGGACGAGAGCTTGTTGGTAGTGTTGATAAATTATACACAATTTCCCTAGGTCAGAAGGTGGTGCAATGTTGGACCAAGGAACAATTAAAAAAACATTCTCCAGGTTTATGTGATGTGGTTCAGTTTGACACAACACAGGCGTTATTTTCGCAATGCTGAAATTGATCGAGTGAAAAAAATATCGTCAGTGCAGCGTTGAGCTCATAGTCCGATGTTTTGCCCATCTACTCTGGCTTACGTTTGACAGCAGGCGGATTATCTACGGGAGGTGCCACAGGAGTTGCTATGTTGCACTATGCATTGGGAGATTATTTCGAATAAATCGTCCGTAATCTGAAATTACAATCATTCCGGCCGAAGTACGGTTCGGCAGGTAGGATATTTATTGCGTGATCATCTTATCGGTTGTATTTCTATTTTTCAATACAGATGGAGCAATAAATCACTTTCTGTGTAATAATCAATTGCTGCCAGTAGTATTTGGAAAATATTTATGGTTTGCGTGTTTCCATTCTGCTTTCATAGTTTAATGCTCGTTTCGCTTCGTGGAGACGAAGCTGAAGTTCAAAACAACCATCAGTTCCTAATAGCTGTCATTAGATGAAGTTGTATTTCAGGTTCCCATCAAAACATAATTTAGCTATCATGGAATTTTATCAATTACAGTGAATGAAATGCAGAAAAGTTGCGACTGGCGTGTTCATATTAAGACCATTGTTACATTCGGAGACGATAGAAGGCAATATAAATAGTCTGATATTTTTCTTGTTTTTGACATTTCTCGATAATATTCAGTTGACATACACAATAATAATACATAACATCTTATTCGCATTGTGGAGAATGTAATGTGATAAATTGTCTTTCAACACACGAGTTTGCATTACTTTCAAAACTTGGACAAAACAAAAGTTTTGCAGAAGTTCATCGATTACTTGGAGAATGTTACGGTGATTGAGCTCCATCGCATATAACACCTAAAATGTGGTAAAGACTATTTCAAAATAAGGATTTAAATGTCAGTGACAAACCACGCAAGCAATTGCACACAAAATCGGCCAAAACAGCAAATTTTGACCCGATTTTCTCAGATTTTTTTGAAACTTCATACTTGTGATGGAAGCTACCCAAACTCACAATTTTCATTTATATATGAACAATTCTAATTACGATTGATTTTTGAAGAGAGCGTTACCAAAATCATTGATCTCTCTTTCAAAAAACCTGACTCATAATCCAGATGTCTGATTAAAATATGAGGTTTCACTTTTCAGTTGCTGGAAAACCATTTAGCTATTTAGGAAAAATAATATTTCGAATACACTGTTGAAAAACCTTGCTCAAAAATTGAATTTAGTTTTAAAAACAACGATAACAATGTGGTCGTGTCTTGGATACAACTGTTTTGTTTTTGACGTAGGACAACCGTGTTTCATTTCTATACTGCGGTGTAAGTTCAAAGTTTCGAAAACGAGAGCGTTACGCCGGAACAATAAGAGCGTTAATATCTCTTTGCTGCCTGAACGAAATTGTATGATAACCATTTCATTCGAAAGATAAAATGTCTTCGCGTTATATGCTTTTTAATTACTGACCCAAAAAATTGTTTCAATAGCTTAAGAATTGTTTCGAAAACAGGCTATTTAAATCACACAAATTTGTATATAAGTTGGCGCCCGTTCCGAAATTTATTCGGTAGTGATTGTAAAGTGACGGGAAGGTGATTCCAATCCCATTTCTTTTCTGCAGCCGGACCGAATGAAGCCTTTATTTATTATTTGTGCTGGGTATTTTCGAGGAGAAATCGATTCCTCCTTTGAGCGTGAATAATTCTTTTCCAACTAAACGAAGTGGTATTATAATCACTTGGTTCGACGAATGAGTTTACTTGGTTTTTTATTTATATCATAATACTGAAACGATTTTTGCTACGAATGGATTTTGATGATCTGCATAGCAAATTGAATCGATCGTAGTTTCTCTAAAATTTGTTTTATATGCTTGCAATACGTTACGATTCTCTAATCCGCAAATCGTTGAAAGTTTAAACTTACTAACGTAGGTAGCACTCCCATTTTCCCACATGTTCAGAAAATTTTGTGCTTACCTGTCCGCACCTTTTTAATGAAGTACTAATGAAACTGTGAAGCCCAGTTCATTCACGATTCATCAGTCATCCGGCTATCGACCAGACGGTAGCGATTCTCCAGGTTTCCCAAATGGCCATTCTCAAGGTCGAAGGTTAGTTTTAGTTTTCCTAATTGGCCTTTTACATAGCGCTAGTGGCGAATGAACTGAAAAAGTTCAGTCTCAATAATTCTACAGTGCAGTGCATCGTTCAAAGTGGTTCGGGGTGAGTTCATATACGAAGAAGTTGATAGATTTACATTAGTCTTAATTTTATTTTTTATTTATTCACAATTGCATCCCATTATGATAAGATCTTCACATCTTCTTCCCCGGAGTTCTGAGCACTCGGCGTTCGGAAACGCCAAGTGCGTGTACATCCTCATCGAGCATCGTCAATTCTTCGTGCCTGTGTCAAGGGCATTGCACAATGGTCCAATGTACTTCTCTAGACAAAAACTGTCTTCGACAAAGTTGTTACATATGATAGAGCGCTCATTTTCATGTTGCTAAAAATAGGGTGACCAATATTTTCGATGAAATAAAAAATCTAATTTTCTTATCTCTATAGATAGAGCTAAACATACTTCAACAATGTTGTAGTACTAATTATTTGAGACATCTTTGTAGAACAAAGTTTCTCTTGAAATAACCGATATAGCGCCTTTTTTCTAAGTTGCGTTAGGGTCACCATTAAAAAACTGTTTTTTTGCTCTAACTTTCATATTTCAAATTCCACATACAATCTGTCTTCGAAAGACTTTTAGAACATAATGATACAAACATTTTTCAATGCAGAACTTGTCAATATCTCAACTTCACTCAAAGTTATTGATATTTCTTCCCAAAAAAACGCTCTCTTCAATTGTTCGCCATTCTTTCTGGGGCAAACCAAAACAAAGTTTATTGGCGGCATTTGAAAGAGAAGAGTTCACTCTACATAATGTGTGATTTTCAAAACTATGTTATTTTTCGTGTTTGAGTAAATTAAATTTGAAATCATGAGTTTTTGGGTGAAAACTATTAATAACTTTGAGTAGGATTAGGATATTGACTAGTTCTGCACCGCAAAATGTTGGTCTTGATAAGCTCTAGAAGTCGTACGAAGACAGCTTTGATGTAGAATTCTAAATCTAAAAGTTAAAGCAAAAAAACCCGCTTTTTCATGGTCACCCTAATGCAACTTAGGAAAAAAGCGCTAAATCGATTTTATTAAAAGATAGAAAAAAGCTTTGTTCTACAAAGTTGATTAAAATAATTTGGGCTACAATATTGTCTAGCTATGTTTGTCTCTATCTATAAAGATAAGAAAGTTAGTTTTTTTTATTTCATCTATTTTTTTGGTCACCCTATTTTTGATAACATAAAAATGAGTGCTCTATCATATGTAACAACTTTGTTGAAGACAGTTTTTGTCTAAAGAATAAATATCTCCCACAAAGTTGTATTTTAACTAAGTTGCATTAGGGTAACCATGAAAAAACCGGTCATTTTACTCTAACTTTTATATTTAAAATTCTACATCAAAATTGTCTTCGTACGATTTTCAGAGCTTATCAGTACCAACATTTTGCGATGCACAGTTTGTCAATATCTTAATCCTGCTCAAAGTTATTGATGGGTTTTCACCCAAAAACTCATGATTTCAATTTTAATTCACTCAAACACAAAAAATTACATATCTTTGAAAATCACATATTATAGAGAGTGAAGTTTGTTCTTTCAAATTCAGTCAACAAACATTTTTTTTATGTTTGCCCCAGAAAGAACGGCAAGCAATTGAAGAGAGCGTATATTCTGGGAAGAAATATCAATAACTTTGAGTGAAGTTGAGATATTGACAAGTTCGCCATAGGAAAATGTTTGTATCAGTATGTTCTAAAAGTCTTTCGAAGACAGTTTGTATGTAGAATTTGAAATATGAAAGTTAGCGCAAAAAAAACAGTTTTTTTAATGGCGACCCTAAGGCAACTTAGAAAAAAGGCGCTATATCGGTTATTTCAAGAGATAGAAAAAAAACTTTGTTCTACAAAGATGTCTCAAATAACTGGGACTACAACATT
This sequence comes from Toxorhynchites rutilus septentrionalis, assembly GCF_029784135.1. NCBI lineage: Eukaryota > Metazoa > Arthropoda > Insecta > Diptera > Culicidae > Toxorhynchites > Toxorhynchites rutilus. The sequence continues at coordinate 35,813,912 of NC_073746.1, forward strand.
GTTGAACTATGTTTACCTCTATCTATAGAGATAAGAAAGTTAGATTTTTTATTTCATTGAAAATTTTGGTCACCCTATTTTCAGCAACATGAAAATGAGCGCTCTGTCATATGTAACAACTTTGTCGAAGACAATTTTTGTCTAGAGAATAACTGTCGAGCTCTAAGTGCTAATTTCCACTTGAATGAATCTCCTGGACCATTGTGCATTGGTTAGACTAAAATGAAATCGCGGGGCGTGTGATGAAACCATTTACTTTGGATAATGGAAATACGACGATGGAATACGCAGTTTAATAACGTCAGCAGAGATAAAGGTTTGTCCCAAACATCAGATCGATCAAATCGGGTCAAATTTCTATTGATATGGGACAACCCTTAAGACATACAAACAGGACACACTGAGTGAAATCATTTAAAAATATGATTGGCTTTGTAACTGTGTGACTGCGGCCATCTTTGATTTGCATTTTTCATGAGCTACTCCTAGTCAAGTCCTTCATTTGATACCCATATTGATGGAGTATTGAAAACAAAATTATATGCATTGCCATTTTGTAGTGGTTGGCCGTTTTGGATTTGAATTTTTCATAAATAACCGTATTCTACTAGTCAAGCTCTTTTATGCGATACCCATATGGAAAAATATATATGGCGCCATTTTGTGGTGGCGGTTATTTTGAATTTGCATTCTTCATAATTAACTGTGTTCTACTAGTCAAGCCCTTTTATTTGATACCCATTTTGATGGGGTTTTAAAAAAATTATGTATCACCATTTTGTGGTGGCCATTTTGGATTTGCAGTTCTCGTAAATAACTGTGTTCTACTAATCAAACCCTTCCTTTTGATATCAATATTGATGAGATTTTAAGAAAATTTGAAATCCGTTATTTTGTAGCGGTCGCCATCTTGGATATTCAAAATCGTGGAATATGCAGTTTCATAATGTCGTCAGAGATAAAGGTTTGTCCCAAATTTCTATTAATGTGGGTCAACTCTCGGACAAATAAACCTGTTACAAACATTCAAACAAACAAACATATAAACATACAAACAGGCAAAGCTAAATAAAGGTCTTCATCACCACACCGACATTGCCACTTTTCCGGGCGACCGGTTGCAGGACATAATTATTGAAGTCCCCGAGAATGTTGATACATATTGCACTGAAGTCGCTTTTTACGCGAATTTTGGAATTTACGCAGTTTTTCTCACGCGGATTTCGCGGCGCGTATCAACTGCAAAAGAATGTAATGCGCTAATTGATGTGACTTTTCACGAAATAAGTTTGTATTGTATCATTGACTAGTAGTTGAGAAATAAAAGGAGTAACAGATATCATGATTGTAGCATGCAAAAAAAATTAAGTTAATCAATTGTTAGAATATGGGTTACATTTTGAACTAATAATTCACTGTTTTGTTAGATTTTTACACGGATTTTGGAATTTACGCGGTTTTTTACGCCGATTTTGGGATTTACGCGGTTTTTTACGTGGATTTTGGGACTTACGCGGCTTATGCATGATAACGAAAGTAAACGAGAATGAAAGCTGTCGCATGTTTGGAGAGTATGCTTGAAACTAACCCCAAGTAAGCCTCGGGTAATCGTTGCCTCAAAACTAACCTTTTTTTATTTTAAGTTAACTTTTTACTATAATTGACGTTTGGCCAAAATTTGCCCTATGGGATAGCTGAGCCTCATTTATGTTAATAAAAAAAAAACACTCATAAATTAATACAAGCACTCCCCAAGCAAACAAAAATCGGTATTTTTCTTATTATTTCTGATATCACTTTAGAATGCATTGAATTATGTTATAAAACCATTTTTCAGGTTCGGTGGCCCTGGAAAGCGCCAATGGGTTCATTTTTGTTCTTGTGGTGTCGAAATTTATGTCCTTACTAGCTGACTCGGCAAACTTCGTCCCGCCCAAAATTTGTTTTTTGTTATCAATACCTTCAAACATTCACGTTTTCTTACTTTGAGCAAGTTCATGGCTCCAATCGCAGAACTGTTCATTGATTGATCTTCTAATCGATCCCATTGAATTTACCTTTTACTATAAAGTTCCTAGTATTTCTAACAAAACTCATCATTATAATATCAGATTATTTTCAGACGCAATTCTTGTTCAAAGATTTTTCTACCACTTGCAAATAACATGTTTTTTCCGTTACATGGAATAAATGTTTTATACGGAAAATATGATGATAGAATAAAGACAGCCCTAAATCGGAAAATTCCTTCCTGATTGGGAATTTAATATTCCGAATTTTCCCTTTTTCCTTTAGAGTCTTTCGAATATTTTCAATTGTCATGTTTGGTTGGAATATTTTTGGTTGAAATATGTGTAATATTTTTACAAGGGAAGGGGATTACGATGCCAGGTTTCGCTTGCATTTAAATTATATTCCGCTGTTACTCCAAAACTTTCAAAGCCATGGGGAAGATTCCGAAAGTTTAAATATGAGTTACACAAGTTTTGATCGAGTGGAGGTGATCTGGCGTAGTGGTTAACATCCTTACCTCTCACGCTGAACGTCTCGAGTTTGATTCACACTCCCGACATTCTTCTTTCGGAATGGAAGTGAAGCCGTGGTCCGAGTGATGAACCAACCAAAGTGTCGAAAGTCACTGTAATACAGAAAAAAAAATGTTTTGACCGACGAACAACACAAAAAAAATTGCGAAATTGTGTTTGTTAGGTACAACAATATTTCAAGAATCCCAATCGCTAAAAATCATATGTTGACGCCGGCCAAACGGCCACATCGACCCCAAGGCCAGATCGCTTCAGAAGTGTAATCTGGTATAAACTTTTGAAAACCGATGAAACCGAAAATGGTGAACGTTACTGAAAACGAATTGAACTGCGCTCTGTTTCAAAAATAACCGGAATATATATTTCAGTGGTGGCCAAACTTTTGTTTACTCCGGGCGACTAATTGTTCAAATGGTAGGATGCGGTCTACTAATGTTGACTGTATCAAACAGTCATTAGAAAATGATGAAAATGAAAATGATCAATAAAACAAAGTTTGCACTAGGATTGGGCGATCTTGCATAGATATTCAGGAGATCAATCTTTTCCTCTTTCCGATTTTTTTGATCGATTCTTTGTACTCCAAAAAATCGCGAAAATCGATCTTTTCTTTTCGATCGTTTCGATATTATTGATCGTGGAAATCTTTTTGTAAGTTTGTTTTTTTCAGTGAACATTGATTTTGACCGTTCGAGTGCGGAGGATAGCGCTCCTCTAGGAATCACCTTTTAACAAACGATTTCGTCTTACGGGAATATATTAGGGATATAAATTGAAAAAATCTAGATACTATAGCTGAATGCTCATCCATTTTTCGATGGATTTAAGAAATGGTTTCAAGTACCCCCTTTTAGCAAAAGCTTTTCTAAATACACTCAAATTCATCCACATTTTTGGCATTTTCTCACAAAATTTGCTCCACATTTTAATGATTAATCTCATCAAAAACCATCTGACAAGAAGCAATTTTGTAAGTTTGGTCATGACTGTTCGCGCACGGATAACAATTTTCGGACACTTTTCAAACTTCAAACGCACTTGCGTGAATTCAGATTCTGGTTTATTCGCGAACACTATGAAATGCAGAATGAAGAATTATCTGCAGACTGAACAGCTGTTTTGTCTATTGCTGTTATTTACGTTATAAACAATAGACACTCACGTAAACAAACTCAGCTGTTCGATAGCACAATTAGGGATGCTCGATATTAAGTTTCTCGATATGTAACAGGATCAAAAATGACAAAACTAGTTGATATAATTTATATTTACACCATCTCATTCACTTGGGTGACAGTGAAAAGTTTTACGAAATTGGATGGTGACATCAAGTCCAGCTGAAGCGTTCCTTCCTGGAACTGAGACTACTACCAAGATTTCGACTAAATGCCAGACGTATAACACGGGTGGATTTTATGGGATTATTGTCAGTGGAGTTATAGATGAATATCAGTTGCTGGAATTCTAATAATAATTTTCAATTGATTTATTTAATTAAATGATTCCATAACGGCACACAATAAATGCACTGGAAAATACAAATTGTGTCACAGACTGTGCGTGTCTCTGTAGTTTTGCTATTGTTTTTTTTTTTGCTGATGCTATTTTTAGGCATTATTACCGAGGAACCACTCAGTGTCACAATAGAGGCGATTGTGACCTGTAATTGGACTTATCAGCAAACACAACATAATGCGAAAAATAAGTTAAAACAGGAAAATCTAACAAATCATTACTAAAAAAGTGTGCAAAACAGATTATCTAGTAAAATAGTTGAAACACTCCTAAAAATTCATCGTGTTGTTGAAACTTGTGTGGTTTTTAAAAACGTCTAATTAGAAAATCAGATCAAAATATCCAATTATTTGCGTCGCATTACAGGTCTGTCCAATTGGAGGCGAATCACTTTTTCTAATTAAATGAAAAGTAACTAAAAGTATAAGAACTATCAATTGGAAATATTGGCCCCTATTATGTAAATTGAATCGAACAATCAATTCGATCCCTATATTTATCACTATCATTTTGTAAAGCGATATAATCTTATCGAACTTACTCGAAACTTTTTTTTGCTTGAAACGTCTCCGAAATGTTTCTTAAAGCAAAGCATCAGGAATGCAACAAGCTTTCACCCAACTGTATTTATAACAGTAAAATAAAGCTAACAAGTAAATTTCTGTTCAATTAGAATTACATAATAGGGCCAAATATTTAATTTTAGAAATGTATAATTTCTCATTCATCACTGTTGTTCTATTAATGACCATGTTTTTTGAGAAAAATAATCTGCACAATTAATTCACATTACTTAAAATTTACTTTTAAAATTAAAATAACAATACTTCATCGAAACTCGCATATGCAGTCTTCAAAAGCGAAGTGTTCTTCGAAAATTTAGTTTTCAATTGATTTTCGAAACCTTATGCCGGATATTTCCAACATTTTCAATGGGTCATTTAACAAATCATTGAAGTTATTCCTTGTGACAATTCTTTACTTTATTACAAGTGGTCGAACATATGAATGTATTAATAATAAAGAACTAACAATCTGAAAGAAAATATAAAACCGAAACTTTAATGAAGGAATATCTACCCTTACAACTAATTTGTTTTATTAAGGTTAGCATAAACATCTTATAAAATTACCACGGCAAAAGGTGGAGGGATATTTATTCCATTGCACTTGTAGGTGACACTACCCTAGACCAGCTGGCGGGCGCCTAGGAATACCTACGCGGGCGACCGGTAGACAGCGGACTACCGTTTGGCCATCCCTGACATATTTTCACCGATGGGAAACGCATTCGCTGGGTAGTACATCCATTATTATGAAAATGTGCGAAAATAGTTAAAAACCAATTTTTGTTTTTAAGATGGGGTAAAAGTTCGGCTTCCAATGGCCATTACTTCGAATAAAATATTTTGAATCACTCTAGAACATGTTTATTGTATCTATAATTAGGAAAATCTGGTTCCATATGCAAACACTTTGAACACTTTATTGCGAAAATGTTGGTTTTTAAACTATAATTTCGAAGATTGTTAAACACGTGTTCAACAATCAATGCTTCATGAAGTAAGCCACCTTTCTCCTCACATCAGTCAATTTTCTCACCCAAGAATTTAGTCGCACAATATTTCACTTTAATAGTTCAAAACTCAGATCAACAACAGGATAAGACACGACAAAAATGTCATTTGTTGTGCTCGGAAAGTCACCAGTCGGAACCAATCACAAACTTTCCCCTGTCACTAATCTCCGCGTTCTCAGCGCGAAGCGGAAGTTTCCAAAGAAACAAATGACTGTTAACATCCTTTTAATTTAATTCCAACAATATCAATCAAAATTAAAAGCAATCCTGCAAGAAGGGCCGGGGTAAGGCACGGCCGAATGGAACAGAAATCCCCGCAAAAACACGCATCTCTCCCAATTTAAATCAGAAAATCAATGATTCGGATTAAATATTTAAAAGCAAACATAAATTAAATCTTTAACTTTCGCTCATCTTCTTCTTGCTCCTGCCCAAGCAACCAGCTAATACGATAAGATAACGGAGTCTTTCCTCGCTGATGAATCGAAAGGGAAAACGGGTGGGAGTCGAGTAGGGGTGTGGAATGTTTGTGTTTTAGCTTCCTTTGCAAGGATCTCTCAGCAGCAAAGCGATGAGCTCAGTTTCGAAATTGATTTTTAAACTTCTTTCCTCCACCCGCACTCATCCTTCTTTGCAACGTTTCCACCAAGTGGGCAAATGTTTCCAAATCGATGCGCGAATCGAAAACAAAAACATTTGATTATTTTCGGGTAATGAGCGGCTGTCCGCCCGCCTGTCGATTGCTTAAAGGCTCTTGACTTTCTCTCGTCTTCGTCTAATTTGCTATGATTTGCTACGATTGTGCAGATGAGTAGCCCCCCGTAGTCATCCCGTTTCCCTTTGATATATGTGCGAGCGAATTCATTTGTTTTCCGGAAACGGCTAATTTATCGGAGGGGAATATCGAGCTGAGATTTCTGTGGAAGGATTTTCTCGGAACGGGGGGAGGGTGTGGGACACGGACTGAAAAATGAAGGTATTCCGTGGGATGAAGATTTGCGATTATAATCAATTTACAATACGCTACGGCTGCACGCATAACGCCCCCGCCATCCGTTTTCGAGTGTACTTCTCTAATTTGTCTGTTGTAGACCATTTTTTACCGGCTCAACCCCATCGCTCGAAACGATCTCCCAAATTAATTCGACTAATCTCTCCCTCCTTCGGTAAAGACGGCCGGACTGGGCTGAGTAAGTGCTGCAAATTGTTTCCACTTCAGGGCTATTGGGCCAACTTACGGAGCTTTACTTGCTCGGTTCACTCAAATAACTCCTCGAAGAGTACGGATGAATTTTCAAAGAATAGGACGCTATTTAGCACACTTTGAATGAGTGGTAATTCGATCGACAGTTTCGATTATATAGGGTAATCAGAGTTTCATTTATAAAGTCATGGAGATCCGGAAAACTGAAATATATAATGCTTTGCTTACGTTTCGTAGTTACTTGTAAGTTTTTCCCGGATCGCGAATGTTCCTGCTTTATATTCTTCTAAGCCTGTATAAATTGGTCATTTCTTTTTATATTATTTTCAATTATTTTTACCGTTTTCTCATTGAATATATGTAATTAATTTTTATATCATTTCAGGTCCGTAAACTGCCAAACTGCTGCCCGGAACAGTCTGGATAGTTTAATTTAATTTTGTACAATTGATGATAATTCAATGAATTGTCGAAATCGAGTAGTCTAATAACTCATTAATTCATACCTGATCTATCTGTTCGAAGTCTTATCATCAATCAATTTTGTTTCGATTGGCCCGATTTACGATTTCCTCAACATCAAACATTAAAACCAAAGTGCCCGGGGCAAAATGGCATCGCAAATACATGCAAGTTGGGGGAATTTCTATTCCCACCGAAATGTGTTCCCTAGCATGACGTTTGCCCAAATTATTTACTCACACGATAAATATGTTGAATTCGATTGAATTCGAAAATTGTTTCATCCAATCAATAATTTGATCAATACAAACAAAAGCATACAGTAGTACCACGTCAACCTTGCGGTTATATCGTAGATATAACCCACCCATTTTTTTTGGTCAAAAATCGACTTTCTGAGACTTTACTTCGATGTTTAATATGGGACTTCCTGCGAAATGTTGATTTGCGCGATAGAATACCCTATGCAAAATAATACCCTCGTTCGGCAGCACGACATCCAGTTTAGCCGAAACTTCTAGATGGTTCTGCATTAGTACATTTGCTTCCTCACTCCTCACTGGTCTCCAACCAATGAGCTATTCCGTGAATGTATCCGCTATCTGTTCTATTGACCATACTGAAGGTGCGTATACGCTGTGCATGAAGACTTAACTGTCAACGGCCGGACCCTTTTGACATAGGACTACGTCTTTCAGTAAGGCTGTGCCTAATCAAAATAACGTGTGTCTGTTCTATGGACACTGTTGAGAGAAGAAAAAATGCAACATAGGTTCCAACTGTTTGCAACCTATTGGGTATAATAGAAGCTGTACACGATTCCTATTCCACAAATATGATTCGACTGTCACCCAGCTAGGAACCAATCGGCAGCGGGCATCCAAAATGACTTCAATGAATGTTGAGAGTTTAGGCAATTTAGTTTTCAAAATTAACCTTTTTTGAGACTAGAGGCGAATAAATGGCAAAAGTTTAAAGCCTCTATGGTTCTATACACTCTCTCCTCTCTCTCTCTCTCTCTCTCTCTCTCTCTCTCTCTCTCCCCCTTCCTCCCTAACAATCTACAAATAGACCTTAAAAAAATTAAAAAATACCCGAACACTTTACTTTATTCCTAAAATCGGAAATAAAATTACGGAAATTAATTATTTTTCGTCCTTCCACACAGGGGTCACCCCTTTGAACATATTTATGAAATGTCAGTTATATATATATATACATATATGTATATATACATAGAAAAATGGATCTCTGTCTGTCTGTCTGTCTGTCTGATTCTTATGGACTCGGAAACTACTGTACCGATCTACATAAAAATTGGTATGTAGGGGTTTTTTGGGCCGGGGAAGATTTTTGTGATAGCTTGAGACCCCTCCCCCCTCTCTAAGGGGGGGGGGCTGCCATACAAATTAAACACGAATTTCTACATTACTCGAGAATTAATCAAGCAAATGAAAACAAATTAGGCATGTGAAGGTTTTAGGGTACAACAAATGTTTTTATGGTGGTTAGACTCTTCACCCCCTCTCTAAGGTGGGGGGGTGGTGGGAGTGGCTACCATACAAATGAAACTCAAATTTCTGCTTTACACGAGAATTAATCAAGCTAATGAAACCAAATTAGGCATATTGAGGATTTAGGGTACTATAAATGTTTCTATGATGGTTAGACTCTCTCCCCCTCTAAAAAAGGGGGCTGCCATACAAATGAAACACAAATTTCTGCATGACCCTATAACTAATCAAGCAAATGATACCAAATTAGGCATGTGAAGGTTTTAGGGTGCAACAAATGTTTTTATGGTGGTGGTGGGATGATGGGATGGCTTAACTCGAAAGCTAATCAGGCACAATTTGAGATGTGAGTGTTTCTGGGTATGAGAAATGTTTCTATAATGGTATGCCACCCCTCCCTCCTCTGGAATGGAGAGGGGGTCCCATAAAAATATCCTATATCTGCTTCTATCTATACCAGTGCTGAAAATATTCACGTTCACGACATTCAAATTCGGCGAATTTCTGCCTTCCTTGTATTGATAACCTACTGCTCAAGCGAGAGTCGATAAATATGAAACAACACTATCAATGAACCCCAGTGGAATGAACATCAACATCAGCTTGCCATTAAGTTCATTTTTCATTTGCATCTTCCTTTTCGTCATGGTATTCGTAATTTAAGATCATTGCGTGTTAGTGAAAATCAAAGCATAAAGTTCAGCGTCACCAATTGAGAGTGAAATCGATTAATGGTAAAGGATGTCAGTTCATCACAAAAAAGTCACAGGAGGGTTGTGTCCAAGACACGACCGCATAGTTGACGTAGGATTCCGTTAGGCTATCTGCTGCACGCTGATTTTGGATATGTTTGAAAAATTACATTGTTAAACTCTTCGATAATGATTTGGCTCCGTTTTGTCTGGTTGTTAGGTATTGTTTGTTCACTCCACCAGTATCCATAACCGAGTGATAATGATAGAAGGATGGTGATTAGTCATTAGATGGTGCGTATCATAATTAATTAAGTAAGTAATTTCATTCATAACTTTTTATTTTCTGAGTATTTATTCAACCCATTTCCTTTTCACTTTAAACCCAACGGAACACGATGCTACATGCCTCAATGCGAATTTCAATTGGGCTAACAGCACCCAATACGTATGTAGAGCATATGTGAAATCACTTTTTCGAATATTCCTTCATTTTTCCAATTTTGCTCGTCGCATGAACTTCCATGGGAGAAAAAAAAATCGTTTCATATTTCAAGTCATTTTAACACAATAGCTACCATACACAATTTTACACTTACAGTTGTGCTAAAAGTTTTACGAAGCAACCAACATAAAAGTTCCAAATTTAAATATTATTTATATTCTATCAAGCATAAGTTCTATTCAGTTCATTGAAACATCATTCTTCAATCGAAAGATTCTTATTGGAACGAAAAAACACTTGTTCATCGCTCCCAACTTATTCGCCAGCACGTATGCAATCAGCAATGCCCACGCTAGCTAAAATGAGCACTATCCATTTGTGCGCGTCGTTAGTTAAACTATCGAGGGTATTCACATGCTGACTTCTCCCAGACACCATGGATTTGAAATCTCTGTTAGGGAACACATGTCGGTGGGAAAAAAATCTCCCCCTACTTTCATGTATCCGCAATGCCAATTTCCCCTAGGCAGCTTGGTTTTGATGTCTCTGTTTGGGACCCGCCGCATATGTCGTCAATTTCGACCTATCAGAAGTGGGTATTCCTGTTAGGATAGGGGTTGAGATTTTTCAATTGTTCGATAGTTAGTTGCATGACATATATTATTTCATTCAATGTAAAAAATTGTTATGGAGTGCCGAAATTGATTGACGCAAAAATCTCATCAATCCATCATGAAATGACTGAGAAATAAGCATTTGAAATTGGACAATTTTCACGGTGCGCTCGATTTTCGATTTTCAATTTGTACCCCAATATGTTCCCGAAAGACGTAATCCTACGTCGAAAAATCTTGTTTTTGGCGACTTCGGCAATTGAATGTCACGATTGCTCGGAAATTGCATACAACACCATTTATATGTGCAATGGGTGACACGTTTTCAAGAAAAATTCACTGCAAGCGATGAAGATCAACTTAACGTTCGTGATAATCACCTGAAATTAATGACAGTCATGAAAGTGCCTGAATGCAGGCTTTTCGAAATTCGTTCATGCTGTTCTCGATCAATATACCAGACAAAGTTCACGCGTCTCGACTCTTGTGTTATACTCATTATGACAGATACGGCGTTGAGTTGCAACAGAAGAGAAATCATCCGATACTGAGAAAAATCTAATTCCTTCATAAGTGAATAAATTTTGATAATTTGTGGCACTGATCTATACCAATAAAAAAGTATCGCCGAATTGTGTCTGAAAATAAACTGATATTATAATGATGAGTTTTGTTAGAAATACTAGGAATTTTATAGTAAAAGGTAAATTCAACGGGGTCGATTAGAAGATTAATCAATGAGCAGTTCTGCGATTGGACCCATGAACTTGCTCATAGTAAGAAAACGTGAATGTTTTAAGGTATTGATAACAAAAAACAAATTTTGGGCGGGACGAAGTTTGCCGGGTCAGCTAGTAAAAATTAGTTAATAAATATAATATAAATATAATATAAAAATATATTATATAGAAAACCACCAGCATAATTGCGTTTGGAAGAATAGTTTTGTAATCGTTCGAAATTACAAAACTCTTCTTCTTTCATCACAATTTTGCTGGTGTCTTTTATTTTGCAAATTACTTGTTTCAAATCGCTACTTCCACTCGATAAATACTGTGCATTCCACCTAACTTTGAAATGTGCAACATTTTATCCAACTCAGCGGTCTTTGACGTCTCTATTTTCCATCTTGTCATGTCAATCCAATTCTCGGGATCGGCCGATGACTTCCCAGCAGTACATAGCGAAAATGCATGTCCACTACTGAACTAACATAATTACCTTTCTGCATTGCATGGAAGCACCGAAAACCACAGAATGCTATCGTATGTCGTTGCGGGCAAACCGTTTTGAAGTTGGTTCCATTGCACGAAACTCGGTTTCTCCCGGAGCCCGTCATGATATGTATGAAACTGTAGCCAAACCACGAGAAATCATTTCAAAACAAACTAATTACAGCCGAAGCATGGGGACTCACATCGCATGCAAACACTCTGGTTCAGGTTGCAGCCAGTAGTTTTTGGACAAAATTTTTCGAAAACATTGCCTTCCGCCGTCAAAAACTTGCAGTTTCAGAAATGACCGTGCCACCGTGCCGTGATCCTCCTCCTCCTCTTCATCCTGGTTAGGATCATCATTCTCATTGTCGTCACACGATCAGCAGCAGGCGGCGGCTGAAGTGGCACCTTGTTTTCATTTGTGAGGAAGCCGACTTTTTCGAAAACCATCCCTGCTTACTGTGATGGAACTGTTTCGCTTTTACTGCTCTGCTGCTGTTGGTTTTTTAGGTCTGTTTAGAGAGCCGTTGCCGTCGCCGTCGTCGCCGCCTTTGATTCCTTTGCCGCTGTTGCTGTTGCTGTTGCTGTTGCTGCTGACCACAAGCGTTTATCACTCGCAAACCGCAAGAATATAAACAGCTTACGGAATGTGCATGTTTCCATTATTAAACGGTACGTGTGTGATGTGTATTATGTCAGATTTCATTTCGCTTTCGGTTCAACTCCCCCCCCCCCTCACCACCTCGGTCGGCTTTTTCTGCTAATATATTTTTCTCCTGCTGCTGCCGTTGACGCGTTTCGAACCCAAGCTGCGAGTGAGATAATTGGGTTTGCGTTCTGACCCCACCAGCGATTGCCGAGTTGACGTCCAGCCGGGATCGACTAGTGATGGTGGTGATGGTGGTGGTGTCGGCGATGATGTAACTTTAAATATAAATGTGGAATGTGGGCAGGAATCTGAGGTTTTCCCAGCAGCCTTCCACCTATAACGGACGAGGGAGATAAATCTTTCGCATTCGCAATTTACATCGACGCAAAAAAAAAGGATAAACTCACGCACTAAAAATGTATTTCCTGTATTCAGCCGGCCCTCGTTTTCGGTTCTTTTGGCTCGTGGTTTTCATTATTTATGTTCATAATTAGCATACTTCATTAGTGGCCAGCAGGGCTGCAATTTCGGGAACCCCATTGTGTGGTGGCCAACAATCGACACCGGTCGTGTAGAATCTCACAGCATTTGGAGATTCAGCCGTCAGCTATCGGTGTAAACAATTTTGCGGTCGCATTTTGATGAATGACATCTGATATCGTCGAATAATATGACCAACCATCGACCGACCGACCGACCTGTTCGGTTGCAATTTGATTGATAAGACATGTGCTCCGGGTGCTTATCAGCGGTACAACCACCAAAGTCTCGGATCAGCAGGACCCCATATTAAATATCACTGATTTCCGCAGTTATCATCTTTTATTCTCCACCGATACGTATGGACTGTGTAATTATTGATCCGTTGGGGGTGTCAGGACAAACGGCAAGCGAATATGTAAACACACGTCGCAACCGCAAAGTGACTGTTAATTAATTTTGAAACAAGCGTATTGTTGATGGTTTTAAAACCGTAACGTGAGTCGGATTATGGGGCTTTCTGTGGACTAACTAATGGACTGATTCCGGACAGTGTGCCAGGGGAATTATTATTGTGATGATCCATTCCATCGTGACGTTTTTATCCCATACTATCTAACCGGGCAAACTTCGTCCCGTCCAAAATTTATTTTTCGTTATTACATCCACGTTATGACGTAGAACTCCGTCTTTCAGGAAGGGTGCCAAATCAGAAAACAGGTCATATTTTTATGAAATAAAGTGAACCTTAATATCTATTTTCACAGCGAACATTTGCATACCAATCGAATTCGAAATTATCTAAGCTTTGCTTGATATGCTATACATTACGATTCCCTAATTTCTTAAAGTGTTAAAGTAATGAGAACTGGAAGCATTCCCATTTTCCCATACATTTGTTCTGCCGATTTGCGTGCTTCCCATACCGTACCGTCAGAAACGAGCAACTAATACGATTCTGTTCGTTTTCAACTTGTTTGGTGTAAATAAGCCATCCACGATTTAAACCCACTCCACTTCTCGTTTGATAGTCCACGGAGCAACATCGTTGTTGGCGAGCATCGAGCGAGAAAAGATTCTTTCCCTGTCGGGAAAGACAAGGGAAAGTGGACTATGGAGTAGAGTTTCTATCCACTGATTAAATGGAATGAAATCACGATGCGAGCGGATAAGCAAGTACAACTTATACCTAATGTTGATTTCACACACATAGACACACGCAGCTCGATACAAGAATAGAAGATATTGCGAAACGGCAGTGCAATTTCATTCACATTCACTACACACTCTCGAAGGAGAGGAAGCCCTCTGTTTCAAAGTGTGCTTCGACAAAGAAAGTGTCGGCAGCATACGGGAATTTTTTTGTGCTAGTGCGGATATTGAAAAGTATCCAGAGTTTTGGAATACGGACACACACTGCATTTATTTAAATACAACGTATCTTCCATGGAAGTATGCTTCCAAATCCCAGCAAGAAACTCATACTGTTGCATGTTCTGGGGCTCTATCCCACCTCAAGCGGAATATATGAGCAATGGTGTTTATAGTTTAAGATCGATCCGAGTGAGAAGGGCAGAATCTGGTGCGAGTTGGCAGTCGGAAACAAATAATCGAAAAGCTGAAGTAGTAAAAATAACTAAGTAACTAAAAATTTCAAAAATTTCGCTGCATTCTAAAATAACATCCGAAGTGAGGAACAAGCGAATTGAATAATAGAATTCCGTGGTTCCACGTTGAAAATGCGGTCGTGTCCTAGATACAAACCCTTACAATTTTTTTACTAAGCGCACGTTCATAGGTCCAATCGCAGAACTGTTCATTGATTGGCTAATTACCTTTTACTATAAAATTCCTACTACTTCTACCAAAACTCGTCATTATAATATCAGACTATTTTCAGACACAATCATCGTTGAAGATTTTTCAACCACTTGCAAATAACATGTTTCTCCGTTACATGGAATAAATGTTTGATACATAAAATATGATAGAATAAAGACAGCCCTAAATCGGACAGTTCCTTTCTCGAGTTTTGCTCTTATCATTACATTCGGTGATCCATTATTTTTTAGAAGAAGATATAAGAGTGTGTTTAATCACACCTTCAGAGAGAGGGGAGGAGTGTGTATCTACCATAGGAACGTTTCGTGCCCCCTAGAACCTTCACATGCTGAATTCGGCTCCATTTGCTTGCTAGTTTTTGAGTTATGCAGAAATTTTTGACGTAGGACTACATCTTACATTAAGGGTGCCATATCAGAAAACAGGTCACGTTTTTATGAAATAAAGTTAACGGTAATAACTATTTTTGCTGCGAACGGATTTTAACGGTTTGCACACCAATCGAATCGGAAGATTTCAAAGATTTGCTATACATGCTATACATTACAATCCCATAGTTTGTATACGATTTAAATTGATGAAAATTGGAAGCATTGCCATTTCCTCATACATTTGTTCTGTCCATTTGTGCACTTTCCCGAACAGAGCTGTCAATATATAGCAACTTATGCAGCCGCTAGACTAGAAACAACGAAGGAGGATAGCGAAAAGAGAATATTTGCGAAGTAAACGAAGTAAACGAACACCCTTGCATAGAATGTAAGCTGTCGCTAGCATATATGTATTGCATATCCTCTGTGGAAAATTCGCTGAATCTTCCTGTGCCCGAAACAACAACGGTCGCTAATTGTGCTCGTTTCGTGCTGTGCTGTGAACGATGGCGAATATTTCACATGAAGTGTGTTTTGATGTTTCATTTTTATCACTGCAACTGTGTTCATCTGTTAGACGCGTATTTGATGCTTGTTGAATGGCGATGCACGGAATATGCCTCTGGTTATTGTGACATTGCGACATATGACCAATTAGTGTTTTGTTCTCGCAAAGGAAAGAAAGAATCGTTGCTTCTCGAAATGATCTTACAAAACCACGCAAGCCATTAAACTTTTTGAGGGTCCTCGGAACTTTTTACTAAAGAGTTATTTATGAAATTTCGACGTATTTGCAAATAATATCCGAAATGATAAACCAACAAATTAAAATAAAAAATATTGCCTACGTCCTACGTCCTAAGCGCTCGGATACAACCCCTCGATTTTTTTTTAATTCATTTGTATGGCAGCTCCCCCTTAGAGAGGGGGGGTGGAGTATCTAACAACCATAGAAACATTTATTGCACCCTAAAACCTCCACACGGCAAATTTCGTTTCATTTGCTTGATTAATTCTCAAGTAATGCAAAAATTTGTGTTTCATTTGTATGGCAACCCCCCCTTAGAGAGGGGGGAGGGGTTTCAAACTGTCACGAAAATCTTACCCGGCCCCAAAAACCCCTACATACCAATTTTCATGTCGATCGGTTCTGTAGTTTCCGAGTCCATAAGAATCAGACAGACAGACATCACTCCATATATATATATACGACCTTCCTTCAGGATTTTCCGAAAATTATCCGATTTTTCTCTCCACTATTATATTAATCTACGCGAAGTGACGAATACAACAAAATACAGGAGGCTAAAATTGGATCATCCCTTTTTCGGGTTTTCCGCTTACCAACAGATTTGCCTTACATTTTTATTTATATAGATAGATATACCGTTCTGAATAATATTTCGGACAGCTTCATATTTCGGACACTTTGAAATGTTTAATGATGATCTATATATACAAAAGTCTCGTGTCACGGTGTTTGTTACCGAACGCCTCCAAAACGGCTCGACCGATTTTGATGAAATTATGCACAAAAAACTTGGCAGGCATGAGAATAGGATGTAAACTACACTCGACAAAAAAATTAGAGGAACAGAGTGCGAAGTCGGAAATTTTAAGTGATCTTTGACAAGCTGTATCTTCGTGAAAAAGCAACGCAAATCGATGAAAGGCACATAATTTTAAGGCTACAACGTCTACTACGTACGTTACGTACATATTTTTATCTTGGTGTGTGTAGGTGTAGTCAGAGCTGCAATTTGTCATTGTCACTGCATATATTTGGGCTACTATGACGACCATTGCAACATTACCACCAAACGACGTGCAACAAAATATAAACCGACAAAACAAATTCCTCACTCTTCGATACTAAATAGTTTGTCAGAGTGTGTTGACGACCAAAGCATGTTGCAAGTCAGTGCCATATGATCGTCAAGACGGGAAATACTATGTCACTTGATGCAATGGAAGTTTACACGTTTACCAGGGTGCATTTGTTTACGTTGGGCTACCTGAATTCCATTCTTACACGTTATCGCGTGTTCGACATAGTATTTACTTCAGTAAATACAACAAATAACCTGCATTCAAATGAATGATTAGCATTGAAGTAATATAAGCCTAACGGTATTTTAAACCATGAAGCTACAAAGAAACATCAATAAACGACAAGAATTTTGGGGAAAATAGAAAATATCATAAAAGAGGTTGTTGAAAATTATTTCAAGCCAATTGATTAAAGTTCTATTACAATTTAACCAGCCTTCAATGGTTGTAGACAATTTTTAAGACATTCGTGTATGTTAATTTTATAGAGATTTTTATAAATTATAGAGACTTTCAGCGGTAGGCTGGTTCATCTTTTATTTCATAGTATTAGTAATTGTACAGAAATCCAAATTGTGCTTAAAACCGTTAGAAACCGTTATGCAAATAGAGTGTTCGAAAGGGCCTGGCCGAGTAAGGGAGTAAAAAGTGCCCCCAAACCAAATCATAAGCTGTATGGCAAATATTGTATGGGATATTGAATAAAAAATTTTGGCGGTTTATTTGAACCCCTATGTGGTTTAACATAGGATGTATAGTGAAAAACATAGTTTCTCGTTTATTCCACGCCATCCTCAAAAGCTTCGAGATAAAAATTTAAAAAAAAACTATGAATAGGTTATACCTACGATATAACCGCAAGGTTGACGTAGGACTGCCGTTGGCTTAGTAATCGATTGTATTATTTTTTCAAATAGCAATAATCCCACCTCAGATGTTCCTCATTGGCTACGATATCGCCGCTGCGTAGAGCTATCTTTTGTGTGTATTGATTAAATTATTGATTAAACTAGTGAATGAATGAAACTATTAACGAATTCGATTGCTAACAAATCCCAATTTAAGTCAATTCATGCATTATAGAAGTAGTTATCACATCAAATAGTTATCAAGATTTTGCCTAATCATCAAACGGTATGCGTAGAAGTTCAGTGAGCTGACGACATGAAAAGATATCTTCTAATGCAATCTAGAATGATCGAGCCAAAGTGTTGCATTGCACTTTGAACTTACACCCCAGTATAGAAATGAAAGACGTAGTCCTACGTCAAAAAACTGAATGTGCATCTTACTGTGTATCGAGGTGTATCGAGAAAAATTATCAAAAAATTTTTTTATCAACATTGAAGTAAAGGCAAACCTTTTTTCGTTCGGGGGATAAGGTCCGCACAAAAAAGTCGCATAAAAAATCGTGCAAAACTTCACCAGCAGCTTTAAAAAATCGTGTTCAGTTCAAATTTTGAAAAATAAACTTTTTTTTGTGCGGTAGATAGGGACCGCATAAAAAAAAGTTTCAAAAGAAAATAACTTAAATCTTCGCCAATCACCGTTCAATTTCCTTTTGTTTGACTGCTTTGCGATGAGACACTTTGGCTTTTCGGTTGCGCGTGGCTGTTTTGTGCTTTTAGTTGCATGTCGAAACGTGTTGCTGTTAGAAATCATGTCATGCAAAAACTTAGAAAAACTTAGAGCATTTGATGGAAGGAGGAGAATGATTTCAGAAGTGGATAACTGAGACGCAAATATGCTTTTTTCGCACTGAAATGCATATTAACCATGGAAAAAAAACTAAATGGACGATAACTTCGTCAAATATGCTTGTTTTCGTACACCGCATAAAAAAAACGCACAAAAAAACCGCACAAAAACAGAAAATGGCACAAAATAAATTCGCACAAAAAACGGACAAAATCAGATTTTACTGTACTGAAAAAGTATTGAAATTCTGATTTTTTTTTGGGATTTAGAGATTCAGTAGATATGTGTGATTTTTTTCTGATTTTTTTCAGTGTTGCGCGGTACAAACAAATATTTGGTTTATATTTCCAACGGGTTGGCTGGGTAAGTGAGTAGAAAGTGCCCCCAAACCAAATCACCAGTTGTATGGAAAATATCGTATAGGGGTACCATATATTTGAGTCCTTATATAGTACACCATAGGATCTATGGTGAGAAATGCACCTTTTTGTTTTTTTCACGCCATTCTCAATAGCTTTGAGACAAAAATATGGAAAAAAAAAACTGAAAATACATCGTACTAAGGTGTATCGATAAATATCTTCAAACAATTTTTTCATCAAAAAATGTAATAATAAAAAAAAATAAATATGCGGTACGAAAAGATTTTATATATTTTCTGACATTTCGAAATTTTGAAAGTACTGAATCTCAGAATCAAAATAAAATAAAAATTCAATTTAAAATAAAAATAAAAATTATTTTAATTTTTTTTGAATATTTGATTTTTTAATGAAAAATTGTTTGAAAATATTGATCGATACAAAGAAGATGTACTTTCAGTATTTTTGTCTCAAAGCTATTGAGAATGACGTGAAAAAAAAAAGAAAAGGTGCCTTTTTCACCATAGATCCTATGGTGTACCATATAGGGACCCAAATATATGGTACTACTGCCAAAATGTTTTTTTTAAGTACTCTATACAATATTTTCCATACAGCTGGTGATTTGGTTTGAAGGCACTTTTTACTCCCTTACCCAGCCAGACCCTTTGGAAATATAAAAAAATATTTTTTGTACCGCGCAACACTGAAAAAAATCTGAAAAAATTCACAAATATCTAGAAACACACATTTAAATATGAATTAGAGTAGTACTGAATCTCCAAATCACAAAAAAAACTTTCAAAACTTCAATATTTTTTTAGTACTTCAATTTTTGATAAAAAAAATTTTTTTTTTATAATTTTTCTTGATTCACCGTAGTAAGATGCATATTCAGTATTTTTTTCAAATTTTCATCTCGAAGCTTTTGAGGATGGCGTGAAGTAAACGAAAAAGTACGTTTTTCTCTATAGATCCTATGTTAAACCACATAGGGGTTCAAATAAACCGCCAAAATATCACATTTAATATCCTATACAATATTTGCCATACAGCTGGTGATTTGGTTTGGGGGCACTTTTCACTTTCTTACCCGGCCAGACACTTTATCATTAGTTCGACGCTCCTAGAGGTGAATCAGCCTTTGGCAGAAAATCTATTTAATAAAGAAATAAAAAAAAAATTAGTTCGACACCGTTCAAGAATTGTTATCAGCTTCTCAAACGATTTCACTTTTTGAGAGAAAAAACATCATCAGCACCCACTCAACACATTTTTCGTTACAAAATGTAATAAATTCTCCAACAACCTGACACCCGACACCAACCACCAATGGGACAGCAGCAAAAAAGAAAAACAACCATCAAAACCAGAAGTCAATCAACACCTCCCTCGGCCGAACAGCATTCAGCGTACCGAAACAAATTGAAGCAAATTTGAAAACTCCAAAAACGTCAATACCACTCAAAAATATCTCCTGTGTGTGAATACAAAAACACTGCACTCAGCAAAAGGCGTCCGGAAAATGATAAATGAAAATGAAAAATGAAAATAAATTGTTTCCCCCTCTGCCCGACTCGAATTCAATCGTATGATTCCTCCTCTTGCTCCCTGCACCCTGCACTCGGTGCGGCTTCAAATGAGATATCCCTTCGGCAGGACGACGGACAGCCCATAGTCAAACAACACGCACGCCTCTCATTGGGGGAAAACAGCAATTAAAATATATACATTTACGTCCCAGGAGATAGAGGGACTGGACGGGGCAAAAATCACGTCCCCGCATCGACAACAATCGTGGCAAACCTTTTCCACGATACATACATGGCGTTTGAGAGGCCGGATGTGATTTGGGTGGAATTTAGGTTTCCGCCGGGTTGTGCAAATGGAAGATCTCTCAACATAAATGCATTTAGGATAATCAAATCTATCACTTGGCTGTGATTTGATTTGAAAAGTAATCATTCCGGGCATCAATTCAATTACGCACGTCATATGTGCGGGGGAATTGATTTCTGGCCCTCGCTCCGAAGAGACAAATTGACGTTTCCTTTGAGTTTTGCATATCAACTGTTGACCTTTTCTGCTCTGGAAAAGGTGAAGAGATGGATTTCCTTTGATTTCATGCTTCTTTGCTCACGGACGTTGTGAATTAATTTAATTCAAAGTGAAGAAAGATACAAAAAAAAAACAAACAGGAATCCTAATGGCTTAATTAGTCGTGTACATACAATTCAATTAAAGCTTAAACACATTAAACGGTTCCTATTTAAGGAGTGTCGGCAAAAAGAATACGGCAATGAAAGAAACAAGGAAGGCACCTACCTACTAGACACAGTTGTTTTTCCATTTCCGAGCTCATAATCGTAGTCGTTAGCAAACAAATGGTGCTGCTCACCCCTGCCCCATCCTTTTTTTTTCCTGCCTTGGTACCGTGACTTCAAACCTCTCCCATCGGGTGGAAGGGGGGTGTGTATCTGATGGCCCCAATTCCGCTTCTGCTTCTTAATTTCCACTGTCAACGGAAACAAGAAAAACGCACCAAGAAACATACGCCCCTTAGAGAGAGAGATCCACCTTCCCCGTCACAGTTAAGCCAAATCGGCACAGAGTGAGTTAATTTAATTTGAATAATTATTTTACACTGCCATTTCTCGTTTGTCTTTAATCTAGAGCAAAGTGACATTAAAACTGCGTGTTGCCCCGGTCCTGGCCCAGGATGAAAGACAAAGGCCACTGAATGCGAAGACGAAAACGACTACGACAACGAAGACGGGGACGAATTAATGCGAAAGATAAACACATTTTATTCAGCTAAGGTTAAAATCCGATGATAGGCATTTTGGGCAGAACTTGTGAGATGTAAGTTTTGTGTGACTCGATGGCGTGAGACGGGGTTGCAGAGGCGGAGGCTCACTTGAATGCGGTTTGATCTCAGTAGGTCAAAAGGCACGCGGCCGAGATGAGCTGGGAGGACTCGTAAGATCCCATCGTTTTTTGACGATTCGGAAAGGGTTACTCGAAATTGGGAATGTTAATGCCGGAGAATTTAGATTAGGTTCTAAAGTTGTTGAAACATTTGGGGAGCTCATAAAAACCTACTTTAGAAAGCAATTATCAAGTGTCGGGACAGAAGAAGATCGTGCTGTGATTGAGATTGCGAATGGTTGACATCTTCCGTTTACTTCCCATGTCGAAATTTAACCATAATCAAATGAAAGCGTCAATTCGCTGGTACATACAGATTGAAAAGAGTTTGATGTAATCGAGGTAAGAACATAGCACAGGGTGCGCCAATATGAATGCATGAATTATTTTTTCAAACAGCAAATCGAATTACAGAAAAACTAGAACCAGAAGTGAAATTGCATATCTATGGCGACTTCAATCAAAATAAAGTAGACTTCATTCCCGATAACGATAATGAATGCATTCTATTTCCAGTCGTCGGGGAAAATGAAACCCTTCATTATACAGTGGTAGACATTCGTTTAGCCGCACCCTATTTTTCCTCAATATTTTTAAAAATAAGTCAATTATTTGTACAGTTTTGTTCATAAAAGACTATTATTGTTTATTTCCATCGAATTCATTCTAAAAAAAAGTATAAATTCACTTTTTGTTTTGTAAGTAATTCAAATATGTGGAATCAGGGTGGACATTCGTTTAGCGGCATTCTAAAATTTCAATAAAAGAAAATTTGTGCGGCAAATTTCGAGTCCAATCGGTAGCTAATATTTAGTATGTCCACCTCCATTTCGGATCACTTTGAAAACTCGATTTGGCATCGAGTCAGACAACTTTTAAAGTGTTTCCATATTGATTATAGCCCAACACTCCTGAATTACTGCCTTGAGACTGGAAATGTTGTCAAATTGTCATCCGTCTGCATAGTCCATCTCGGCCAAGATTCTCCATAGGTTCTCTATGGGATTGCAATCGACTGCAAGCAGGTCATTCAAGAAGCGGAATGTCCTTCTCGGCAAACCATGCCTTCGATTGCTTGGAAACGTGGATCTATGCATAATCCTGCGGAAAAAACGACATCCTCGGTAGCGTTATTCTCAATATGGCCAATCCAAACGTCCTCCAGTAGTTGAAGATATTTTTCAGAGTTCATTCGGGTGAAAATGAAACAAATGGGAAGCTTGCTGTGATAGGAAACGGCTCCCCACACTGTCAAACTTCCGCACCCAAAGTTTCGCTTCGATCTCACGACATGCCGTTGACTTGAATTGTACCAATAGCAACTATAACAGTCCGGACCATCCAAATTGAACTTTTTTCGCTGGAAAATACAACATTTCTCCATTCTAGTTTCCATTCCATGTATTGCCGGGCGAAAATGAGATGGTTCTGCTTATGAGTGGCGGTCAGTTTCGGCTTCCCTTGAAGTTTCTTCCATATGATGTGCGCAATATGCCTCTTCGTTACTGGAACAACCGATTCTGCCTTAATGTTTGAGCACGACATCGTTTCCTGGTTGCTTCGTGTCTTATTCGACCTTTAAGACGCAAAGTAACTTTGGTGTTCCCATTTGTTGGTCGTTATATCCCATATTTCTGGCACTATTCAAAGAAATTCCGTACCACTTTCTCAGATCGACCAATTTTTGTTACGATCGAGCGATTAGAAAACTTTTGTTCACTGAATATCTTTATTATTTTTCGCCCCTCTTCCGTCAATAGAATACATTTCGCAATTCCTTTAAATTCTACGTAAATCACTAATCTGACCAACTTCTTACGTTGCACATCTAATATTTATCTTGTATTATGCGAAAACTCGATTTTTATGCCCTGCGGCTAAACGTATATCTTGGAAAAAACGACGTTTGAATGTTCATATCCACCGATGGCACCTTGTGTGTGTGATTGTGACGCACGCATTCCTCGATCGAAATTTGTAATCTCTTTGCGAATTTCTTTCAGAAAGTATATACCACATTTTCCGAAGAAAATCGCGATCGGGACTACTTTTCATTTTTACCGGAATATCCAAATGACATATCGGTAAACTATCTTTCACAACAAGAAATATGCCATGCATTGAAGAAATTAGACGGAACGGAAGGACCAGGACCTGGTGGAATAACATCTGCAAATCTGATGTACGTAATTATCGTGGAATTGCCATTATCTCTTGCATTCCTAAACTATTCGAAGCAATAGTGAATGAAAAAGTCTTTCAAGCAGAAAAAAACATGTACCAAATATTGTAATACGTCTTCGAAATCAAAATGTAGAGAAATGTGAAACAGTTAGAGATCTAGGCGTCGCCATGGACTGTAAACTCACATTCATAGAACACTACAACTCTGTAATCAATAAGGAAAATAGTGTGTTAAGCTTTGTCAAACGCTTCTCACATAACTTCCAGGACCCATACACAATCAAGCTTTTTTTTTCACATACGTAAGGCCCATTCTGGAATACTGTAACATCGTTTGGAACCCGTATATGGTCGTACATGAAGAACGCATTGAGTCAGTCCAGAAACAGTTTCTCTTATTTGCACTCCGTAAGTTGAACTGGACCTCATTCCCAGTTCCTTCATACGAAGCACGCTGCATGCTCATAAACATCCAAGCACTAAAGGAACGCCGTAAATTTTCAATGCTTTCTTTTGTTAATGATCTAATTTCGCAACGAGTACAATCAGCCGAATTACTAGAAAAATTAAATTTCTATGTACCTGGGCGTCAACTAAGAACACGCAATTTGTTTCTAACCAAAACATCCAGAACAAGTTATGCAAACAACGCTCCTATCAATCGCATGATGCGTATAAATAATCAGCACTGCGAATTAATTGACACAACAATGAATAAAAAACAGCTGAAAAGAAACATGTACCGTAGGAATAATATTTAACTTAAGAAAACATTCTAACATTAATATATAAGTATGTAGTCTACATTTGTTTGGCGAAAATGAATAACTAAAAAAAAATTAGATTTTGAGATATTTTAACAAACTTTTGAGGTTTTTGAGGTCTGTACATATTTAGTTTTAGGAATCACAAATCATTATTGGCAGTATTTCGTTGTAATCTTGTAAAAATGCACAAAAAACAAGTGATTAACAGTTTTTTGCTTGCCCAAAAACGCAAAGAGAGATTGCGGATGTTTTCGGATGACGTTTGGTCGCTGTCTACTATATCAAAAACTCTTTTCGGTAGGAACGAATTCCATGCCAACATGCCAACTGAATACTTGAAATATTCAAAAAAGAATTAGACTCCCTTTTGAAAGGGCCAAAGTTTTGACGTAGGACTACGTCTTTCATTTCTATACTAGGGGGTAAGTTCAAAGTTTTGAAAACGAGAGCGTTACAACATGATTTTGAGCATTAATACCTCTTTGCCAACTGAACGAAATGGTATAATGACCATTTCATTCGAAATATAGAATTTTCACGCGTTATATGTTTGTTAATTATTGACCCGAAAACTTGTTTCAATTGCTTAAAAATTGCTTTGAAAACAGGCTGGCGCCTGCTCTGAAATCCATTAAGTGACGATTGTGAAGCGGGTGTAGGATGTTCTCGCTTGCTCACCTATGTAGTATGCTCTTCTCTCCTAATCCCATTTCTTTTCTGCAGCCGAACCGAACGGAACCTTTGGCGAGAAACTAATAATATGTTGACATTGGCTATGGCTCCGCTATCAAGGAGAAAACGGAATGTTTTATATGATGTAGAGAATATTCCACCATATCACAGAAACAACAGTGTTTGATGGAAGCAGGAGTTATAATATCATTTTTAGACGAATGCCAGAATCGATCAATGATTCTAGTTGGCAGGGATATTGTTCTGGCTATGTTCGAGAAGAAATCGTTTATTTCTTTGAGCGTTAATAATTTTTTCCAGCTAAAAATCGTTTTCTCGAGGCCTGTAGGCATCCGTGGCGGCGGCGACCTCCTCATTCGACTCAAATTTCTGCCCAGCGAGTGACTTTTTCAAGTTTGGAAACAAAAAAAAGGCACACGAGGTCAAATCTGGAGAATGCGGTGGATGGGGCAGCAGTTCGTAGTGCAATTCGACCAATTTGGCCATCTCGATGGCGGAATTTCCATTTTTCCCGTTTTTCTAAAATCCACTGACACCCCCTCTTCCACTCACGATCAAAACAGAACTACCGGTTCAGCTGAAATTTTGACAGTAGCCGTTTACGAGGATGTACTACACGATAAGTAATCTCTCTTGCGGTACTGACACCATCGGGCGATGAGGCAGACCGCCCTCGTACATACAAAATACTGAATAAACGCTATGTTATAATTTAGAATTGTATAATTTTATCAATATTTCAGTACTGTTAGTATTTGAACGATATCAGGGATGAATTAAAAGGCCTTATTCCCGTATGAACTTTACCGGTGAAAACGAAATGAATGGTATCCGCGATGATAGCGGTACGGTGTCGACATCTGGATACGAAAATAATTTACACAAGGCTTACTCTCTCTTTACCAGATTAGCCGGCCCGAAGGTTGTTTCAAATTGCTAAAATCTGAATGAAAATTGAAATGAAAAAAATTTTGACTTAGGACTACGTCTTTCATTTCTATATCATTTCAAAGTTTCGAAAACGAAAGCGTTACGCCGGAGACCGAGATTTTGAGCGTTAATAGCTCCTAAACAACTGAACGAAATGGTATGATAAACACTTCATTCGAAAGATAAAAAGTCTACGCGTTCTATACTTGTTACTTTCTGATCCAAAAACTTGTTTCAATAGTCTTAAAATTGCTTTCAAAACAGGTTATTGAAATCTCCAATCGGTATATAAGCGAGCGCCGCTCGGAAATCCACTCAGTTCTAATTGAACAGCGATTGGAGCATGTTGTCGCTGTTGTGGATAAGCTCTTCGTTTACGATGAAAGCGCGAATGAACGGTGTCATCAAGAGCCTGTTTGTGCACCTTAGGCCAGAAGGGAATCCATCAGGAGGAGAGTGATGCCACAAACGGTTCCCCGGGAAGATCTCGAAGCAGCCGCTACACACACACATACACACATACACGCGCGGCTCAGTCGCCGAAAGTTCCGAGCTCAGAGAGTTAATTCCCCTCTAGTTTGCCTTCCAAATTGCCATCGTAAACCACGCCTTCTCTCGATTCAATCACGCACAAAAAGCATACTTAAGCGATATTCTGGTGGTGAGACACATTCATTTTTCGTGAGGACATCGACAAGACAACATCGTTGCTGAGGGTGCTGGACGGCGAAGGATCGAGATCTGCCCTGAAACGCAAGCAGTTTGTTTGAAACTGGGAGGGAGCACAGAGAAGCCGATCCTTCAGGAGAAGAGAAGGTGACCATCGAAGCAGCCGCTACACACACACATACACGCACGGAATTCTTTCCGTTTGGATGCCATTCAGCATCGAGAAAGATCCGGAAAATTATCTGCCATTTCCTCTGGGATTTCAAAAATACATTCATGTGACAGAGTTTATTTGAATGTTTTCTATCCATGTAACACTGTGACCAAATACATTTGGTTTTGTGATTTTTCAATCAATCGCAATTAACAGGATAGATTATTCTTCCCCATCAGTAGGATATTTCCGTATCCAATATTGGATGCATAAAACCTTGTGCCTCCAACGTAACGTAACATTCATTCAGAATGAATTCAGATTCAACTTCAAACAAATGATCTCTAAATCAACGATAGTCCTACGTCACCCTTGCGGTTATACCATAGATATAACCCACTTCCTGTTTTTACTTGGCGTTATTTATTTAATTAAAGCACGTTTTTATCACCATAACTTATCCTATTTTCTTTACACTTACTGATATTCCCATTAAAACTTAGGGGTAGTGGGGGCAAATTGGTCACCTGCTTGTTTGGTAGTATAACTATTGACTATAGATGCCGTATTGATATTCACCTTATGTTTGAAGAATTCAATGACTTTTGAGTCACCCTTTACTCCAGTAGATCTGTCGTATGTCAAAAGATAAATAAATAATTTTACCATCTTGGATTAATTTTTTTAATTTTCTATATAACTTCTATTTTATATGAAAAAAAAATTTAAAAAACATATTTTAGATATTGCTAATTAAAGTTTTTTTTGTAAATAAAAAAAAGATTACCATTGTTCTTCTCAGTGTATATTTTTTCACGTTTCAACATCGATACTCTATAACTCTTTCTAAGACACAATTTCGGTACAACTCATAGTTTTTGAGATATAAATTATTAAAGATTTCTCTTACTAAAATCGATACGCCCTTTTCAAAAGTTACACTTGAGTCGAATAATTTCCAATTGTTGTGGAAAACTCATATTTCCTCCAACCAAAACGGAATACAAACATTTTCGAATCAAAAATACATGTTTTTTGAATCTGCAGTTTTAGGTCGATTTTATTCCGAATTGCTCTATATGATCGAGGCCGACCTGTACTTAAAAAAATTTGGTCAAAGAATGACATGTACAAAAATGTGTAAATTTACATGATAAAATACCATAAAAATTTCTTTAAAATCACACTGAAAAATGAAATTATTTTAAAAAATTTAAATTAATTTTCTCAAATTTTTTATTTATTTATTTTTTTATTTTTTTTTCACATTAAATATATGAATAGCCGTACATTCACTATTTACCCATTCCTGTGTGTAAATTTTCGAGTTTGATATGTTCTTAGCGTGTTGCTAAGTAGAAAAATATATCAAAGCAAAATATATCAATCGCTATAATTTACACATTAAAATGTTGCGAGTTAAACATTAATAGTAATGTTTTCAAAGAAAACATGAAAAAGTTGTTATGAGGAAAACTTTTTCCCTGTAATAGTACCCTTCTTCCGATGTATGGGCGACTTGTTGATAATTATATGGGCTATTCATATAATTTATGTTCAAAATTTTTAATTTGTACGTGAAAGGGTTGATTTGGTTAATATTTTTGATTGAAACCTTGAATAATTTCCTATATTTCATGTTTTGACCAAAATTTTGTAGGTATTGTAGTATTTGAGTTATATTTTTTTGTAAAAATTAGTACAAAAAAGTTTGGCCCTTTCTTACAAGTAGTCTAATTCCTTTTTGAATATTTCAATCATGCAAAGTTGCTCAAATGATCAATGTTACCACACCCACAATGTTTCACTGTAATCTGTGGTATTGCTGTCAATCACCAGTCGAGTTGGCATGAATTTTTTATATGGTATTAGTCTTCAAAAGCACGAAAGTGGACGTCCGTAATGTACGCGTACTCAAAAGATGGTTCGATCGATCAATTCCAATATTTTGCATAATCCGGTACTTTCCGGATTGCAACATCCACAGAATGACTAGATCAAAGAGATTATTATCGCGAAAACGAGAATATTTTTGACGTAGGACTACGTCTTTCCTTTCTATACCGGGGTGTAAAATCAAAGTTTCGAAAACGAAAGCGTTACGCCGGAGACCGAGATTTTGAGCGTTAATAGCTCTTAAACAATTGAGCGAAATGGTATGATAAACACTTCATTCGAAAGATAAAATGTCTACGCGTTATATACTTGTTACTTTTTCATCCAAAAACTTGTTTCAATAGCCTTAAAATTGCTTTCAAAACAGGCTATTGAAATCTCCAATCGGTATATAAGCGAGCGCCGCTCTGAAACCCACTCAGTGATAATTGAACAGCGATTGGAGCATGTTGTCGCTGTTGTGGTGAAGCTAACTTCGTTTATCTTGAAAGCGCTGATGAACGGTGTCACCGAGAGCCTGTTTGTGCACCTTAGGCCAGAAGGGAATCCATCAGGAGGAGAGAAACGAATAACATCGAAGTAAGTATACAGTAAGCTTATATAATAAAGAGGGTGGGGTTTACATTCTATACTTTTATGGCTTATAATATGGTGCTTCCTTTGCTTTCGTTCATTTCTTACTCTACTCTCGCACCGTGAGGACTCGTTTGTTTGGGACCAAGCAGACAGCTCGTTAGTCTTTCGGTGGTAAGGCACCACGAAAGCAGCTCGGATAAGCGCACCAGCCGCATCGCTATCGACCGGGAACTTTGCGTGAAATTCGTCGCTATCAGAAGTCGACCGAATTGCTGATCCGCAAGCTACCTTTGCAGCATTTGATTCGTGAAATTGCTCAGGACTTCAAAACCGACTTGCGCTTCCAAAGTTCCGCGGTTATGACGCTGCAGGAGGCCTATTCGAAGATACCAATTTGTGTGCTATCCCACAAAACGTGTCACACCATGCCCAAGGACATTCAGCTGGCCTGTCGAATCCAAGGAGAGCGTGCTATATTAGCTTAGCATATAATCAACGGCCCTTTTAAGGACTCCAAATTTGATGGATTAGAGTTCAGAAAAGTTGTTTGCAGGCCAAACTGAAAGGAGTATTTTCGTTTGGATGCCATTCAGCATCGAGAAAATTCCGGAAAGATCTAATCGTTGCTGAATAATAATCTGCCAGTTCCCCGGGAATTGAAAAATACATTCATGCGAGTTTATTTTAATGTTTTATATCCATATAATACTGCGACCACATACATTTGGTTTTGTGATTTGTCAATCAAGTGCAGTTAGCAGGAAAGCTAATATTGGATGCATAAAACCTTGAGCTTCAAACATAACGCTCTCGTTTTCGAAGTCCCCCAAATATTCATTTATTCATTCATTCAGAATGGATTTAGATTCAACTTGAAACAAATGATCTCTAAATCAACGATAGTCCTACGTCACCCTTGCGGTTATACCATAGATATAACCCAATTTAATTTAGCCTCCTCAAAACAAAACTTTTGATTTCGGTCTGTGAGACTAAGACTGTATTGTATCTATAACAACAAAATAGAGCTAACATTAATAAGTAATGTTATGTAATGTAGTAATGTAGTTCAAAAAATTAAAATAACAATACTTCATTGAAACTCGCATTCACAGTCTTCAAAGGCGAAGTTTTCTTCAAAAAAATCAATTTTATTGATTTTCGTAACCTTATGCTGGATGTTTCCAGCATTTTCAAAGTCATTGAACAAATGATATTCCTGGAGAAAACATTGTTTAAGTTGTTCCTCGTGACATTTTTTGCTTTGTTACATGTTATGATCGAACCACTGGATGTGTTCATATAAAACAGCTAACAACCTGAGAGAGCGGGTAGCTACACTGAAATTCACTTGCTAGCATCTTTTCTGGAGCAGGCAGAGATGGAACTCAGTACAATCTCAATGTAGAGTTATACCTGGTAGTGTTTTCTGGATTGCCAGACTTCAACATGCAGCTGTTCCTGCTAGCTAGGTAGCTTTGGTAGGTATGTTTTCCCAATGTGTACCCACTACGAGGTAGATTTAAGGCTTCTGCAGTGCTGACAGCTATAAAAAACGGATGATCTCGGTACATACATTCATTCTCATTCTCACATTCAAGCTCACGATTCTCTCGTAACTTAAGTGCATTAATTCGTATATTCGGTTGTGATCATGGCTCAAAACTATATCAATCAGCTCCCGGTGGAGGCATTCTATTTAATCTTCGATAAGTTAAAAATCAGAGATCAGTTTTCTGCCATGCGTACTTGTAAACTATGGTACGATATTCTGAGTAGCAATCGGTACATTCGGAAGCATCAGTTCAACATCTCCGTAGCCAACCTTTGCAGTGACGTTGGTATACAGGTTTCTGTCAGGATGAAACGCTACCCCGCGTACACGATTTCGGATGCGTTGGTTCCAGCCGAGCGACAAACCTGCTTTTTGGAAGCTCTACAAAAGTTTCTATCCCACGAGGAGGTGATGTTCAACGTTGAGGATCTGAATTTCGAAATGTGCCATTTCTCGCTAGATGATGTGTTTGGAAGCTTGCAGTGCTGGAACTTCCCGAACCTGAGGAAAATTAGCTACAGTGCTTCAGTAAGAGTTAACCGCGTTGAAATTTCCCACAGCCTTGTAAAGGCACCGAATTTGACAAAGCTACAGTTGGAAGACATGGGCCTGACGATAAGCCCATTCCTGCAGATGTTTAGCACCCAGATCGAGGAGCTTGATGTGAAGTTCCAGGACCAAAAATTGTTGTTCAGTATAATTGGGTCCGGCACATTTACAAATCTACACAGCCTGACGCTCAGTACTGCGAGTGGTTTCCATTTTGCTAGACCTTACGGACCCTACGATTCTCACGACAGATATCTTCAAATCTTCGCTCAATTGAAATATTTGAAAATATGTGACGACGATAGCTCGTTCTGTGCAACTTACAAAGATATTTTCCAAGTCGCTAAAAATTTAGAGACATTGATAGTCCACGGAACCGCCATGCGTGATGACTCCTTCAACGCAATAGGTGATCTCAAAAAGCTAAAGGAGCTATGCTTGCGTGTTGACATACACAGCCACAGGTCGGTTAACAAGTTATCGCTGCCACTACTTGAAAAGATGTCAACATACGTTGATTCATTTGTGCCGTTTGAAAGTGCCCCGAAACTGAAACGGTTGTGCATTGAGAACGAATACATTTTCAAAGTGAGTGCAAGATCGGTTGCCGCGAACTCAAATCTAATAAGATATTTGCGTATCATTAATCAACAATTGGAGGAATTGCATCTTAAGGAGATGGTTTTGGAAAATCCTCTAATCAATCAGATTTGCGCATTGAAGAAGTTAACAACGCTGAAGCTGACCGCGGTCAATGTGGTGAGTAATTTTACATTACATAAAAAACTGTGTTTTCTGATTCTATTTTCATTCTATTTTTACAAACAGAAAGAGGCGCCAATCTACAGAATTCTATCCGAACTGCCGCAGCTTGAATACTGCCGCTTCAGGGACTGTAATGTGGAGACGAGAGTTTCGTTTGACAATGTATTTGGCCGTGCGCGTGAGGAGAATGCCGAGGACAAAGAGAATATGGACTTGTTCAAGAAGTTGGAGCTTATGTACCCACATTGTCTCATTGAAAGCGATACGTTTGACCTCAGCAGAGACATTCCAGATCTATTCTGCGCTATAACGGGACCCGAGCTCAGTTCTG
This sequence comes from Toxorhynchites rutilus septentrionalis, assembly GCF_029784135.1. NCBI lineage: Eukaryota > Metazoa > Arthropoda > Insecta > Diptera > Culicidae > Toxorhynchites > Toxorhynchites rutilus. The sequence continues at coordinate 35,846,929 of NC_073746.1, forward strand.
TGGAAAATTTCTCCTCGCGATCAAACATAAGTGATATTTTGAGATCGTTTTGATAATATGTATCAAAAAACCGTAGTGGAGTATAGGAGAAAAGAGATGATCATAAGTGAAATTAATACATTGATGTAAATATTTATTCGTAAGCGATAAAGTTTATAAATTAAATAAACCACACAAAAAAGACAGAACTGTGCATGAAATATTGAAAAATTCAATTGAAAATATCGTCCTGGACGATGGTATTTTAAAACTCATTTTTGAACGTAACTTCACAATGATTGCATTGTTATAGATTGTTAGTGATTGTGATTGGGAGTGAGCTGATGACCATACTGTGCATTTCCAATCACAGACTTGATTGCGGTGGCACAGTATTTTCTTTTTTTTAACACCCTCCGCTATCCCCCACACCAAAGAGCTCGAATGAGCCTCCTGATAGTGGACACAACTATCTCAGCTCGAACTGTGCAGCAAAAAACTAATATGTAACAAAAAAAAAATCTAATCTATATCTATCTTATATATAAAATTCTCGTGTTCGTGGTCGAACTCTTCTGAAACGGCTCGACCAATTTTAATGAAATCATACTCAAAAAACTTGGTAGGCATGAGAATAGGTAAACTATATATGATACAGCTAGGATAGCGATCACTGTATATTTAATACCAACTTGGGTGAGCCTATGGAAGAATTTTTTTCTGAATTTTTTTTTGTATTTTTTGCATAAATTTGGTTTGAAAATCGTTTGGTTTATATAACCAATTTTCACCCCTATCTCCTATTTTTAATCACGATATTTGTATTTTTTATACAAACAATATCAAAAACAGGACGATTTTTTTTACATTGTTGAAAGCCAGATGCCACTTCGTCCTCTTCATCAAGCTTTCACCCCATACATACGCAACTAACCTCAATTCGACTAAAGCTAGGTGCATCGCCGGCGAGCTGGAAACCTTTTTGGATGAGCACAATGAATTATTGAAATTATTCTGAACACACACATGCTCGGAATGCGAAGTAACAGTCTCGCTATTGTAGTCAATCCTGATAAAATAAAACGGCAGTGTCGACGTCTGGTGGCCACTTTCAATGTGGGGCCATAATTTGGGCCCCAAACTCGATGTTTACAAAAATGTCCAATTAGAGGTAAAAATGTCCAACTAAACGTATCACATTACAGGCCTGTCAAATTAGCAAAATGTCGCATTAAACGTAAATTACTGTACTAGACAATAAAACAAAGTTTCGATTCTCCTGTACTCGCGCGTACCTCGTATAACTCGTATACTCGTGCACGGTGTCACAGACCGTGCGCGTTTTAATAATTTAAGACAATATGTTTTGTATTTTTAGGCGTTATTTGTATTTATTTGAAGTAAACAAATACAGTGATTCATCTCTAACTGGACATACAAAGGTACCACTCAGTGTCGCATTAGAGGCGATGGTGACTTGTAATTGGACATCAAATACAAATACAACACGATTTGAAAAACAAGTAAAAATAGGGAAATTATTGAAACTCTAACGCATAATCATTAAAAAAGTGTGCGCAAAATACATGATCTAGTGAAATGGTTGGAAAATGGTTGAAAACACTCCTAAAAATGTATCGTGTTGTAGAAACTTGCGCAAAGAATGTTTACAATAAGTGTCCAATTAGATGATTAAATATCCAACTATCCCTGTTGCATTACAGGTCTGTCCAATAAGCTAGATGTCCAATTAGAGGAGAATCATTGTATAATTGAATGAAAAAAAAACCAAAAAATATATATTTTTTTGACGTAGGACTACGTCTTTCCTTTCTATACCGGGGTGTAAAATCAAAGTTTCGAAAACAAAAGCGTTACGCCGGAGACCGAGATTTTGAGCGTTAATAGCTCTTAAACAATTGAACGAAATGGTATGATAAACACTTCATTCGAAAGATAAAATGTCTACGCGTTATATACTTGTTACTTTTTCATCCAAAAACTTGTTTCAATAGCCTTAAAATTGCTTTCAAAACAGGCTATTGAAATCTCCAATCGGTATATAAGCGAGCGCCGCTCTGAAACCCACTCAGTTATAATTGAACAGCGATTGGAGCATGTTGTCGCTGTTGTGGTGAAGCTAACTTCGTTTATCTTGAAAGCGCTGATGAACGGTGTCACCGAGAGCCTGTTTGTGCACCTTAGGCCAGAAGGGAATCCATCAGGAGGAGAGAAACGAATAACATCGAAGTAAGTATACAGTAAGCTTATATAATAAAGAGGGTGGGGTTTACATTCTATACTTTTATGGCTTATAATATGGTGCTTCCTTTGCTTTCGTTCATTTCTTACTCTACTCTCGCACCGTGAGGACTCGTTTGTTTGGGACCAAGCAGACAGCTCGTTAGTCTTTCGGTGGTAAGGCACCACGAAAGCAGCTCGGATAAGCGCACCAGCCGCATCGCTATCGACCGGGAACTTTGCGTGAAATTCGTCGCTATCAGAAGTCGACCGAATTGCTGATCCGCAAGCTACCTTTGCAGCATTTGATTCGTGAAATTGCTCAGGACTTCAAAACCGACTTGCGCTTCCAAAGTTCCGCGGTTATGACGCTGCAGGAGGCCTATTCGAAGATACCAATTTGTGTGCTATCCCACAAAACGCGTCACACCATGCCCAAGGACATTCAGCTGGCCTGTCGAATCCAAGGAGAGCGTGCTATATTAGCTTAGCATATAATCAACGGCCCTTTTAAGGGCTCCAAATTTGATGGATTAGAGTTCAGAAAAGTTGTTTGCAGGCCAAACTGAAAGGAGTATTTTCGTTTGGATGCCATTCAGCATCGAGAAAATTCCGGAAAGATCTAATCGTTGCTGAATAATAATCTGCCAGTTCCCCGGGAATTGAAAAATACATTCATGCGAGTTTATTTTAATGTTTTATATCCATATAATACTGCGACCACATACATTTGGTTTTGTGATTTGTCAATCAAGTGCAGTTAGCAGGAAAGCTTCTGAAGATTATTCTTCAGAACAAGGTTTTTTGTATCCAATATTGGATGCATAAAACCTTGAGCTTCCAACATAACGCTCTCGTTTTCGAAGTCCCCCAAATATTCATTTATTCATTCATTCAGAATGGATTTAGATTCAACTTGAAACAAATGATCTCTAAATCAACGATAGTCCTACGTCACCCTTGCGGTTATACCATAGATATAACCCACTTCCTGTTTTTTCAAATGTAATGAATCTTTTTTGGAATTAATTCTGCGTCCAACACTCGTACAGATTGATTCATATCATCTTACAATTTTGACTGTACATTATCTAGAATCACATATTTCTATTAAAATATGTTTTTAATCCATTCTTGAATTCAACTGTTTCATTTCCTCTCTACATTTCTAACACCAACAGTCCAAAACCATAATTATTAACTCCCAGCTGTCATCCACCGCATTCAACATTAATAAATGTGGACCAAACATCCCTCAGCAAGGCAAACAACGCGCGCGCAAAAAAAAAACTTACAAATCCTCTTACCGGAAAGATACAATTGTACAACAATACCCGAAAACCCATCATCTTTCCATCAATACTTGAAAAACCGGTACCCCCTTCAGCTGTGTTTACCCCGCATTGCAACTTTCTGCCAGAGGAAACGAACAGAGAATGGAAAAAAGAATAGCAGAAAAAACAGTAACATAAACTACATAAACACCACCCGAAATGATACACACCACTTAGCAAAATCCTAAAGTGCCCGGCGGCAAAAATTTCAATAATTCAATTAGCTCATGAAGCGTGAAAATAATAAATAACATTTTTCGAAGGGTTAACGCCAGTTGCTAAATCTTGTTTATTTATGATAGAATTCAGAACTTATATTTTCAAGAAATACCCTTTCTCCGTTCTCACCCGGCTCATCCCCGGGTTCAGAGGTTACTCAGAGTGAGTGTGGTTGTGGGAAAAGGAAAACGTTATAACCTACAACCTATAGCTTGTACCCATTGTGTACACACCTTGGCCGCGTTGTCTAGGCTTGCCAGCCATGGACCGATGATGGCTTGGAGCGATTTGAAAAAGTGCTAAACAGCGACCAACAGTAACGAAGAATTCATCCGTCTCTTCCTCTTGTTGGCTGGAAAACTGAAAAGTAAACTTTCCGTTCGGCCGCGGGCGATTCGATCATTCTCTCTGTGTCTCCCTGGCCGGAAATGGATACAACGGTGGGTTGCGCTCCTAGCGGCAGGGAAGTGATAATTTGGTAAATGATTTATTCTAAATTATAAGTTCTGTTTGTTCTAGGTACTCACGGAAGGCATTTTTGTCTCAGCATTGCATTGAAAATGTATCAAACCCATTTCCTATAACCTCATGACTATTTTTTTCAGTCAAAGCCCAACCGGACTAAATTTCAAGTTTAACATTAAACCTACCGATGTTTCATGTATACCTATTCCTACCACAGCGGGTCAAGTGAACCTTTATGAATAGTTGGTGAACAATGGCTCGATTTATATAGTTTTGTTGAGAAACGTGACATACCATCTTTCTCCTATATATTTATACATTTTGGGATAACAATTATTAGCTAAATAATGAAATTACAATTTTTGAAACACAAAATAGCACTGTAGCTTGGAATGGTTACTGTTACCTCGCTTGGATAGTCAGCAATACAATTAATTCTAATCATTCACTACTCATTCACAAATACAACTAAATATATAAAGCAATAGCAAAAATATGTAATGCAATGATTTTGTTCCACAATTCTTTCAGCTCCATCGAACTTCATTTACTAGTGTCGCATAGCAGTCAAATTTTGAGTTGTTTGAAAATCGAAAAATCATCGATGTGTGAGTGCGATTATACATGGAATTTGGATTTCAAAAAAAAAAAGTTGATGCCAAATGTCTTCAAATAGCATAAATGGACGAGATCCATCGTCATCTCGAAAAAAAAATTGGCAAAAAATCGACTCTCTGAGACTTAGTCGTTTTTTCGGAACACGAGGCAAAACGTATGTTTCAGAGCGTGACCGGAATAAATCGCAGCAGTGAACAACTGAAACAGAAAAAAAACACTTAGAAAAAGTGTAGTAAGCTAGAAATATTGAGGCGCAGGAAAAACATCATGTGTATATCGTTTTGTCTCATATTTCGAACAGTCTCAAATAACGAACACTTCATTTTTAAATGTAAATTTACTACACTTCAATGTTATAAATAATTGAATAATGAAAGCCTGACATTCTTCGAGGTATAAGCTACATTTTAACATCATTTACAGGCATTGATTTAGCCTATGATTTAAAATATTAAATATTTGCAAAAAAGTGACAGTCAAAACCAAAGATAAAATGCTTGCGTTAGCAAATTGCGTAAAAAAATGGGTGGGTTATACATATGATATAACCGCAAGGTTGACGTGGGGCTACCTTAGCTCAGCAATCATATGTTTATATTGATTGAATTTTTGATTGAATGAAACAATTTCCGAATTCAATTTATTTGCTTTGTGAGTAAAAAGACTGAATAAATAACATGAAAGGTCAATTCAAACATTGTGATAGATTATGTTTTCCGTTACAAGTAAATTTAATGACAGTCCTTTTACGTTTGGTATGATTCCTAGGACAAATTATATGAACGGAAGAATTATAAAACGACTATTTTATTTTACATTTCCCTCTGAAGTTAGCATCTCTCAAATGTACGTACTTCTCAAACCGCAAATTTGCTGAATTTGATGAACTTCAGGCACTCAGTTTGGATTTTGACATGTACGTCGAACGCATATTGTTTAATCAATAGGCGTTATCGAGCAAAGGTTATAAACCTTTTGCCTAATCATCAAATTATATGCGTAGAAATTCAGTGTGTAGAGGATACAAAGGTATATCCTTCAATGCAATCTTGAATAAACGAGCCAAAGCGTTGTGTTCGTAGCAGCTTTTGTAATCCGTATTTGGAAAACGCTTTTCGGAGTGCAAAACGCCTCTAGTGTCTGCACAATTTTCCCACGTTCCTAAGTTAAGAGGACCGTGTTAGGGAAACATATTCTGGACTGTACGAAGGCAAGCGAGTATAAAAGTGCTCGCATTTTGCATTTACTTGCAAAGCCGACACCAATTTTCATACGCTCCATGGATTTGAAGTCCGTGTTAGGGAAACACATTTCAGTCGGAACAAAAAAAACCTTAGTTTTGGAATCTCTGTTAGGGAATTCATTTCGGTGGGAACAAAAGCTCTCCCTACTTTCATGTATTTGCAATGCCGATTTCTCCAAAGCTGCTTGGTTTAGATGTCTGTGTTAGGGAACATATTTCGGTGAGAACAAAAGTCGCCCTACTTCCAAGTATTTGCAATGCCGATTTCCCCAAGGATGCTTGGTTTTGATGGCTGTGTTGAGGAAACCGTAAATCGGGCCAATCAAATCGAGGCAGTTAGGGCGTTTAGATAACGCTTAACATTTTACAGTTATTCAATTGTTTATCTAAAGAAAAATAACATTTTAGTAATTGCGATAGATGCGTAGAAATATTCCTCATCAATTGATGCAAACATCTTTACGATCCAGTAAGAAATGTTTGAGGTATAAGCATTCGAAATCTTGCATTTTTTCCTGCATGCTCTGTGTTTAGGTTTTCATTTTACCCCCCATATATTCCGGTTAGACGTAGTCCCACGTCAAAACAAGCATCGTTATTTTTTTAGTTTTTGTAGTTCTTTTAATTTCTTTTTTTTCATGTTAAGCGCTAGAAAAGATGAGAATCTACAATAAATGGATGAAAAAATGATATTTTATGCAGAAACTAGCTGACCCGGCAACATGGAATAAGTGTTTGATACAGAAAATATGATAGAATAAATACAGACCCTCTTCTCCCCTTAGAGAGGGGGAGGAGTGTCTATTCACAATAGAAACGTTTCGTGCCCCCTAAAATCTTCACATGCCAAATTTGGCTCCATTTGCTTGATTAGTTTTCGAGTAATGCAGAAATTTGTTTTTCATTTGTATGACAGCTCACCCTAAGAGAGGGGGGAGGAGTGTCGAACCACCATAAAAACTTTTTCTTGCATCTTAAAACCTCCACATGCCAAATTTGGTTTCGTTTGCTTGATTACATCTCCAGTGATGCAGAAATTTATGTTTCATTTTTTATTCTAATTGCTGTTTATATGTTCGATCGGTAAGAATCTCGTTACGAATCTACTACAGTGATAGACTTTCGTTTAACCGCACTTGGAAAAAACTTGAAACACTTACAAAACAACTAGAAATGTTCTTTTTATCGGGATACTTATTTCCTGTAGTGATAGTATATTTAAGTCACTTTTATTGAAAGGACGTGCGTCACAATCACACACACAAGGCTGCATCGGTGGATATGAACATTCAAGCGTTGTTTTTTCCCGAGACATACGTTTAGCCGCAGGACATGAAAATCGAGTTTTCGCATTATCTGTGTTTTTTGAAAAAAATACTTGGGAATGTTCAATTTACAAGATAAATATTATACAGATTTGGATAATCCAAATATTGAAAAAACTAGTCTTCTTTGAAAAAATATTCAATTTGCAAAAAAAATGGAATCCTTTTCGCATAGATCTCGTCTAGTCGCATAGGAATATCGAACGAAGACTAAATCATGTTAACTTTAAAAATAATAATTAAAAAACGATAAAAAAAACACACCTCTGATTTTTGGATATGTTATGTAAAAACTCAGCTTTCAAGAAAAAATATAAAAATATATAGCGCCCTTGGTCCCGAACCATGTAAACTAGAAAAAACGAACACAATCGATAATTACGAAAACCAAATCAAATTTTCTTGCGAATAAAATATTCTTCCTCAAAAGGCTAGCTTATGCGCTTTAATTTGATATATCGATCATCTGAAGCGGTCCAGTAGTTCAAAAGTTATGAATTTTTTGAACAAATGCATTTTGGCTGTTCGGAAATTGAGACAAATGTGATTCATATAATTTTTAGTGTTTCACCATGAAAATATATTTGTGAATCACTTTTTTTGGAGTCAAATAAAAAAAGGCTCTATTGTATCCAAAAATCAAATTAATTTCGCGATAAAGTACCATTTTGAGTAATGAGACACTGTTTAATGGCCACCAAAGCCGGAATTTGAGACAAAACGGTAAATGCCTCACATTTCTATTAGAAATTTATTATCTCGTTTTCGTTTTTCGAAATTAAATTGAGGTCAATGTAATGGGGACACGTTAAATGAATAATAATGAAAATATTAATAAAAAATCTGTATTCAACAATACACTGCTTTTCAGGAGTTTTCAGGAGGCAGTTTGATGGTTTGGGGAGCATTTTCTCAAAAAGGTCTGGTTTAGATAGCTTACCATCAACACGAATGAACAGTCATAAGTTCAACGAAGTACTTCAGAATTATTTACTGCTGTTTTTGTATTAAAAACAATTTGAAAATTGGGCATCAATTCATAAAATCCGGAAGGTTATGGCATGGTTTAATGAATAGGGGCTTCAGATTCTGGACTAGTCAGCTTGTTTACCAAATCAAAACCCTGTCAGGGACTTATGAGGAGTGATCGTATGAATAGTAGATGCAGCTTCGAAGCAGTATGAGTGATTTGAAGAGCTTAAACGAGCAGTATCTTCTGCGTAGAACGAAATATACACTACAACATGTCGCAGCTTGGTTGAAACCACCCCGAATGGGTTATTTGAACTGATTGAGAACTAAAGGTGTCCTACGAATTAGAAACTTATTGTAATTCATGTGAAATTGACGTCAATGCCATTTTTAGGCGCCCCACGAAGAAACTGGAGTACCTCAAGATTCCATTTTAGTGTTCGAATTCACCTATGCGGACGACAACCTTTCAGTGGGGAACACGCATAGGGCATCAAGCATCAAGCATCAAGATCCGGGTAGCTATCAATGATATCGGTAAATGGGCTGTCAAACGAGGTTTCCCACTAAAAATTTTTTAACGGCTATGCGTTCGGGAGCCAAGATTTTTCATGTTTCTTTTCTTAAATGGTTACATCTAATCCCCCTCTCCCCTCTCCGTGGGCAAGCGTGAACATTTTCGTAACCCCTACCCACCCTAAAGTTGCCCGCGTGGTATGTGGACAGCCCCTTCGACGTTGAGGATGTCTTTGAACAATTGGTACACTGAATAGATTCCGAATTCCGAATATTCAACCCATTTGACTTACATTTGGGTGGTATTCAGTCAGTGAATTTGCTACTATGTGAAATTTTTATGATTTCGAGAAAAATGAACTTGAAGTTTAGTGCTTCAAGGGGTTTTCGTTGATCATTCAATACAATACAATTTCGATCTGTTATTTCTGTTACACGCTTGACTTTCCAGGTGTGATAAATGTTGTATGTAGCTTACAAAGCGCTTAACCTAATGCAATCTATAGCTCGATTTTTTTTTTATTTTGCGAAATTATCTATCTATTTTATACAATAATTTACTTCACATTTTAATTCAAATTACGTTTATGAAATATATGAATAGAATTCTACTCTGGTAGTAATGTTATAACTTTTGTTTTTTGTTTTTGTATGTATACAAAGGTTTGTATTAATTTGTGGGGTTCTTTTTATTTTTTTAAACTATTTATTTGTCAATTCATCAACGGGCTTTAAGGGCCCCAATGATGTACTTAAAAGTATATAAAAATCTAAATCTAATTTTAAATCTGAACATGAATCAAATGAAATCGTATTACAATTAATTACATCAAATTACAGTCATTTTTCTGTGAAAAAAGTCACAGGACGGTTGTGTCCGGAACACGATCGCATAGTTGACGTAGGATTCCGTTAGACTCACCAATGTAATATAAGATAATAACCAATACCGAACACAATTATCAATTTTTCTCATCAGTAAAAACATGTTATTTTAATATAGAGAAAACATATTTGAAATGAAAAGGTAATTTTATTTTATGATTTTTACTTTCTGAGTGTTTATTCAACCCAATGCGAATTTGAATTGAATTAGCAACCACTAATACTATATGTAGAGCAAATGAGAAATACCTTTTTCTAATATTTCTTCACTTTTCCAATTTGTCTCGCCGTATAAACTTTCCTTGGGTGAAAATGAACACAACAAAACAGACAGCTTAAACCAAATGACCCGTTCTCGAGCGGGAACACGAGAACATATATCAAGTCATTTTTAACACACCTGCTACCATATACAATTTCACACTTCCACTTGTGCTAATTTTTTCACAATACACGATCGGTCATTGATATGAAATTTCACGAAGCAACCAACATTAAAGTTAAAAATTTATATTTTATTTGCTAGAATTAATGGTATCACTCACCTTACTTGCAATATAAAAATGCCCCCGACTTGCATATATTTGCAATGCCGAATTCCCTCGGGCACCTTGGTTTTGATATCTCTGTTAGGGAATTCATTTCGGTAGAAACAAAAGCTCCCCCTACTTTCATGTATTTGCAATGCCGATTTCCCCCAGGTAGCTTGATTTTGATGTCTCTGTTAGGGACCCTCCGCATGTGTTGTTAATTTCGACCAATCAGAAGTGGGTATTTCCGTTAGGGTAAGGGTTGTGATTTTTCATTTGTTCGATAGTTAGTTTCATGTCATATATTATTTTCTTCAATATGAAAAATTGTAATGGAGTACCGAAATCGATTGACGCAAAAATTTCAAGAATCCATCATGAAATGACTGAGCAATAAGCGTCGACGTGCTCGATTTTCGATTTTCAATTTGTACCCCACTATGTTTCCGAAAGACGTAATCCTACGTCAAAAGAGCTAAATCTCCGACGTAGAATCGTTCGGGATAAATGGTAATCGAACAGCCTGGCTACCCTGTTGAGAAGTCTTTGCAGATCATTTAATCCACCGAACATGCCGTAGTTTGTACGTTGTGCAGGCAATCGTAACATCGAATTATTTCGGAGAGCGCGAGGTCGAACGTTGAAATTTATTTTGACGTAGGACTACGTGTAACCGGAAGATATAGGGGGTGAAATGGAAATCTAGGCACTGCACAAGTAGGAAAAAATGCAAGATTTGGAACGCTTATTGTTTATCTGGATATCGGGCCCTTGCCCTCGGTGTGGTTCTCCTGGATTGCGATATATCCACGATATTCGCACCTGGATTTTCGGCCCACTTGCTTTTCGCAAACAACGAATTCCAATATTTTTGGTATGGAAACACTTTATTTTTTATCAAAACGTAATTTCACACTCCAAAACTTTATTCTACAATACTATTTACAGCAATCTACTAACTCTTAATTCTTTGTAATTTGGTAAATTTCTCCACTCAATGACTATCCAACTATTCTCCTTAAGCTTGGGGTTAATAATAATTTCCTTTCTTTCCTATTGTTCACACTTTCCCATTTCATTTCTCAGTGTTTTAGTGTTCGTGAACCCAGGTACCCACAATATAAAAATCTAGCCCATGCCGCAAAACTGATCATGTCAGAGGAATCCGTCTCCATAAAATCGCAGTGTATCCAACATTCTCGGCCGCGCTGAAATTATCTAATTTCTGAAAAGACAAAACTCTCGCATACTAAACCGGCAGCCATGTTTTTTTTAAGTTTCGCAAGGTTGGCATGCTGGGGGCAACAAACATATTTTTTCCACTGGTCTCTTTAGTAGTCCAGTAGCTGTCCTCAAAGTGACTACTCTGACGACTCCGTCCATACCAGGATGCAGTTGAATGATGCGACCCATTTTCCAACGAGTTGGTGGTAAATTTTCGTCGCGTATAACTACAAGCTGACCCACAACAATTTGGATTGGCGGTTGCCATCGTTTTGTGCGCCCCTGCAATTGTGCCAAATATTCCGTCCTCCATCTTTTCCAGAAACACTGCAAAATTTTCTGAGTTGCTTGCCACTGCTTGAGTCGGTTCATCGGAATATCGGTCACACTCATCTCTGGCAATTGTTGCAAGCTAGTCCCTATCAGAAAATGCCCTGGAGTGAGTGGTTCCAGTTCGTTTGGATCTTCGGACATTGGGATCAAAGGTCTTGAGTTCAGGCAACATTCGACCTGAACTAGTAATGTGCTCATGTCTTCGAATGACAACACCGAATCCCCTAAAACCTTCATTAGGTGAATTTTTGCTGATTTCACCGCAGCCTCCCACAAACCTCCAAAGTGTGGGGCACTAGGTGGGTTGAAATGCCACTGAATACCCTCATTCGCACATTCTCTAGTTATTTTCTCTCGGTTATCAGTTCCTCTTAGAAATCTTGATAATTCCCCTAACTGGTTACGAGCTCCGACGAAATTAGTACCGTTGTCCGAAAAAATGTCCGAACATTTTCCCCTTCTTCCAACAAATCGTCGCAAAGCCTGGATGAAACGATCCGTAGATAGGTCAGTTACCATCTCCAGATGTACTGCCTTTGTACACATGCACACGAACACAGCGACATATGCCTTAGAAGCTGGTCGACGTGGTGCATGCCGTATGAAGACGGGTCCAAAGTAGTCTACACCCACCTTGATAAATGGTCTTCCGGGGGTCACACGCGCCGCTGGCAAATCTCCCATGAATTGCTGTATTTGAGTCGGCTTCAATCGAGCACAACGATTGCAGTTGTGATACACAAAACGGGCTAGATTCCGTCCTCGTAGCGGCCAATATCGTTGTCTCACTGTTGCCAAAAGCAGTTGTGGACCTGCATGGAGCAATTTCTTATGAAAATGTTCAAAAATCATCCTAGTTATAGGGTGCCGTGCTGGTAGAACTATCGGATGTTTCCTATTGACACTTTCTAATGAATGTTCCAGTCTACCGCCAACTCGGATCAAATTCTCTGCTGAGAGGGTTGGGTTAAACCATCGAAGTGGAGAGCTCTCTGTGACCGGTTCGCCCTTAGATAATGCCTTCCACTCCTTCTTGAATTCTTCCTTCTGCACGCTGCGAATTATAGCATATTCTGCCTCTACTAACTCCGATGTTGTGAGAAAATCCCGTGAATTCTCCTTCTTTCCTTGTTGTTTCAAAATGTTCATCAACCGGAGCCAGTATGCGGTACGCCTCACCAGGTCCGTGAACGATGAAAACTTGCTGAGATACCAAACCGTGAAAGTATCCTGCTGCAATGTCGCGCAACTAACCGCTGACTGACGGAACTCAGCTTCTGCCTCTGTTGTTTTAGCTGGAACTGGATGAATCGGCCAGTGCCGTTGGGATTCTCGTAGCCATGACGGCCCTTCCCACCAAAGATTGTTCCCAATAATCTCTTCAGGAAGCACGCCCCTTGAAATAAGATCGGCTGGATTCTGGCATCCTGGGATGTGGTTCCAGGTACGATTCTCCGCAGTCTGCTGTATTTTTGCCACCCGATTAGCCACAAAAGTTGTCCATGTGGAAGGGGTTGCCCTTATCCACTGCAGTACGCACGTTGAATCCGTCCAAAAATAAACCACTGGATTGATTTTGATAGCAGTTGAAATTTGCTCGGCTAGCTGCGTTGCTAGCAGCGCTCCGCACAACTCCAGTCGTGGAATGGATTGGGTTTTCAATGGCGCTACCTTGGATTTCGAGGAGAGTAGTGCTATGTGAGTTGTTCCCATCAAATTGCAACTTTTCAGGTAAGCACACGCTCCGTATGCCTTCTCCGAAGCATCTGAAAATACGTGCAGCTCAATGATGATTGGATCCGGTACCAAAACACAACGTTTTATGGAGATAGTGTTCAAAATGTGGAGTTGTCTGTGAAATTCTCGCCATTCATCTCTTGGTCTTGAGGGAATTGGACTATCCCAATCCAATTTCCTTCCATTCGCATCTTCAAATTTCCACAGTCGTTGCATAAAAAGTTTCCCCACTGTGATAACTGCGCCAACTAGTCCTAGAGGATCGAACAGTCCTGCGATAATAGATAATACCCTTCTTTTTGATAGCGTATCTGTTGGGTGTTGCTCCGGAACTGAAAACTGTAGTTTCAGTCCGTCAGTTTTTGGTAGCCAAGTCAAGCCTAACATTCGCACTGCTGGGTCTGGATCAAGTTCAACATGATCCTGTCTTCCCAACGCTAAATCTTCCTCTGGTACACCATGAAGAACTTCCTCGCAGTTGGAAACCCATTTCCGTAGCTTGAAACCTCCACTTCTCATTAATGCTTCAAGCTGAACCCTCAAATCTACCGCCTCCTTCACATTATTCGTTCCCGTCAATACATCATCCATGTACACATCCTCGTTTATTGCCTTGGCTGCTTGGGGAAAGTTGGTTTGCTCATCATCCGCTAGCTGTTTGAGCGTCCGTGTAGCCAAAAACGGTGCGGGTTTCGTCCCGTATGTTACGGTGGACAGCTCGTACGTTCCAATTTCTTGCTCGGTGTCGGTTCGCCATAGGATACTCTGTAGCGGCTGATCCCCTTCATCCATGATGATTTGACGAAACATCTTCTCAACGTCTGCTACCAACATTATCCGTTTTGTGCGACAACGGAGAATTATCGATCGAAGATCTTCTTGGATTACCGGTCCCGCCAATAATGCATCGTTCAGAGAAATTCCACTCGAAGTCTTGCAGGATGCGTCGAACACCACTCTAAGTTTCGTCGTCGTACTTGTTTGTTTGATTACTGGATGATGTGGAAGGTAACATCGTTTAATCAGATTATCTTGGTTCACGCGTACCCTACGCATGTGCCCCAGGTGTATATATTCCTCCATAAATTGGGTATATTGACAACGTAGCTCTGAGTCCCTTAAAAGTCTGCGTTCCAACCATTGAAAACGCCGTAGTGCTATGTCCCTAGATTCACCAATTTTATCCATGACATTCGCATCCTTTGGAAGAGAGACCTTATATCTTCCATTTGAATCTCTCCTAACCGTCCGAACGAACTGCTCTTCACACAGCGTTTCCTCTGGAGAATAATTATTTGGAATGACCACTTCTTCACACGACCAAAATCTTGTCAACAGTTCTTCAAGATTAACCGTAGACGCGACGTTACAGTGATATGACGCGATGCTCGATGAGATTACTGTTCCCGCTACCACCCATCCAAATACCGTTTCCGAGAGCTTGGGTAGTCCATCCCCTAGATGGATTTCCTTTCCTGGTTTGAAAAAGGTGAAGAATTGCTGGATTCCGAGAATTAAATCTACGGATTTCGATATAGCGAATGCTGGATCTGCTAGGGTTATGCCGTGTGGTATTTTCCAATTTGTGGTATCGATGCACGTAGATGGAAGATTTCCCGTGACTTTAGGGAGAATTAGGAATTCCAAGTTACATGAATACCCCCCTACCCTGGATCTGACCTCTGCCTTGACCGAATGCGTCACTCTCGTATTGACCTGACCGACACCTGATACTGCCACCTCAGCTCGATTACGTTTGATTCGCAAGAGTTGTGAAAATTGGTCTGACATAAAATTACACTCCGACCCCGAATCAAGTAGTGCTCTGGCTGGATACGTAATTCCATTCTCACCCACCACTAAGACTACCGCTGTAGCAAGTAATACGGACGATGTTCCCTTGGATGCTGTATTTGAGGTTACTACAATGGTGCCTGATGATGTGCTTGGTGTGTTATCCTCCACATTGTGTTGAAGTCCCTTGCTGCTGCTTTCCGTAGAGACCCTTATCTCCGACGTACGCTTAGCTGGTTGGACTTCTTCCGGCCGGAAGCATACTAAGGTATGATGCTTTCCCTTGCAATTACGACACACATATCGAGAATTGCATTCCGTGGCTTGATGCCCACGCCGGAAGCAATTACGACATAATGCTAGGCTTCGCAATAGTTTATCGCGAGCTGATACAGGCAGGGATTGGAATTTCGGGCATTGGTATAATAAGTGGCTACCTGGACACGCTACACATTGTCCGCTCGAGGATTGCGATGCACTGTGACTCATTTGTGTCGGCAATTTTCTTTTCGGTTGAGGGACATAATTCAACTTTGGTTCGATGGATTTGGTTGGCAGCGAGCTTAGCACCCTTATTCTCTTCTGAAGAAAATCTGTTAGATCCTTCACTGTGTCCTGATCTATTGTTGCAGAATGCTCTTCCCAGCTTCTGCGGGTGGTTGGGTCCAATCGTGAACACAGCAAATCCAGCAGTAACAAATCCTTGTACTCGGCTGGCTGTATCAATTGATCCAGCGTTTGAAGAATGCGCTCAAAAGCCTCTAGCAGCGACTGAAGTTCCACGACCGACTCCTTTGCGACGTTAGGTAGGTTGAACAATGCTTGCACTTGTCTACGCTTCAGTAATTTACTGTCATTATACCGCTTCATCACCGCCTCCCACGCAATCTTATAATTCGCCTTGGTGATAGCAAGTGAGTCTACCAATGACCTAGCCTCTCCTACTAAGCAACCCTTAAGATAGTGGAATTTTTCTACTTCTGGCAAGTCGGATTTACAGTGAATTAACGATATATAGAGATCCCTAAAACTCAACCACTCATCAATATTACCATCGAATGTTTGCAGTTTGATTTGTGGGAGCCTAACGCGTTCATAAGTTGAATGTTGGTTTTGTTCTATTCCGCGAATTGAAGGGTTCGACTTCACCTCCGGGTCCTTCACCTTCTCTAGTAGCAACGATTTTGTCTTAAAATATCTATCGCCGAATTCCGATCGTTTCGTGGGGTAGGTATCGTCAACTTCCTCGAAATCTTCGTGCATCTCGATGTCCATCGTTGCTTCGCTGATTTGTTCCCACAGTTCGTCAAGTTTATCCAAACGAACTGTCGCTTCAGTCGTTAGAGTGTCATCATCCATCGAATTGACGAAACGGCAAATATCGTTGAACATACCCTCCAGTGCCTTTAGTTTCGCCAGCAGCGCCTTGAGTGAATTGTTCCTCGTAGTTGGTGGCATGATTCCAAATTCCAATTGGGTTTGAGATATGGGAGAAATAAATTTGTGTAAAATCCGCCAATGGCCTAGCTTCGACTAGACATATACAATAGTACCACTGACCTTCACAAAAAGAAGCGTGTAGCGTTTCTTAATTGTATACGCTAACGTCGAATAAACTTCTAATATTCAATAACAGTGTGCCGGCTGAACATCGGAATCACATCTGCGGCTCCTCAATAGTCAAACGTGTAATATTTATTTTCCGATTATGTGCGCCCCTCGGTTACACGTCCAACGAAATGGTAAACAAGTGTCAAACCAGTACAAGTGTGCGAGATGAAAACAATTGGTGTAATATCAAAACAAACTCCAGCTTCGGCTGGACATATACGGTGATGAACTGACCTTAATAAATAAAGGAATCCTATATGCGGTGATTTGCGACGGATTTTCCTGAATGAGCGGTGATAATGTGCGGTGCGATGCTCAATTCAGTTAGCAATTAGTCTTCTGTTCCTCAATGATGCCAATATTATGGTACGACCCGGTGCATATATCGGTTCGACTTCGGTTGTGTGGGTGTTTTTACCGTGGAATAGAAATGTAAACAAACGGTGTAGATCCGACCAAAATGTCTCAGCAGCGGCTGGACATAAACTTGTGTATATTTACCTGGACAAACCAGGAAAACATTCCGGTTTGAAAACAAGAGTGTTGTGGCAGCAATAGCAGTGAATGAATTGTTTCAACTCGTCGTTGACCTTGGCTCAATGTGATGACGATATGGTATCAGCATAAATCGATTGTGTTTAGTGGTGTGCGTAGACTTCGTAGGATTCCCACTGTTGTTTCTCCGATTGATTGATGAAATGTATGCCGTGATAAAATGTTTTGACGTGTCGGTATGGTATCGCTTCAAGTTCGGTCTCGAATGATATTTCGATTCGTCTCCGTGGATTGTGACGGCGGATAGAAGAAGTAAAATCGAAAATGTGTGTAGTGGTCCTGATTTGCCCAGCAACAGCAGGACATATAATTATTAGTTGTTTACCTGGACGGGCCAAGATAATTTGCCCAATTTAATACGGTGTGAATCCTTTTGCAGTTTATTGTGTGCCTCGATGTGAATTAGCAGATGGCAGTAAAGTTTTGTGTGAGCGTGATGACGATTCCGTTGGTTGCAAAATCCTTTTGTACGGATCCGGTTCGAAGGACCAATGTTTATCTGGATATCGGGCCCTTGCCCTCGGTGTGGTTCTCCTGGATTGCGATATATCCACGATATTCGCACCTGGATTTTCGGCCCACTTGCTTTTCGCAAACAACGAATTCCAATATTTTTGGTATGGAAACACTTTATTTTTTATCAAAACGTAATTTCACACTCCAAAACTTTATTCTACAATACTATTTACAGCAATCTACTAACTCTTAATTCTTTGTAATTTGGTAAATTTCTCCACTCAATGACTATCCAACTATTCTCCTTAAGCTTGGGGTTAATAATAATTTCCTTTCTTTCCTATTGTTCACACTTTCCCATTTCATTTCTCAGTGTTTTAGTGTTCGTGAACCCAGGTACCCACAATATAAAAATCTAGCCCATGCCGCAAAACTGATCATGTCAGAGGAATCCGTCTCCATAAAATCGCAGTGTATCCAACACTTATAACTCGAGCATTTCTCAATAGATCGCAAAGGTGTTTGCATCAATTGATAGGAAATATATCTACGCATCTATCATAACGAATAACATTTCATTTTTCTTGAAATAAATAATTGAATAATTGTGAAATATCAAGCATTGTCAAAATGCACTATGTGCCCATTTTTGATTGGTCCATTTTGTGCTCCCCAAATCGTACCGACCAAAGCGGGCAACCAGAGCAGCAGCGAAATAGAATGAAGCACGATTGGAAAGGAAAAAGAAAAAAATGAACGAAACATTGGTCGCAGTCTCACACATGCGTAATTCTCGAGCCAGCCAGTCAGCTCGAAAATCCCCGCTCCGCTGCCGTAACGATCATTCTTTGTGTGGACACCGACTGGACAACATCGTTGCTGGACGGGCTGGACGGTGAGGGATCGAGTGCCTTTCTCAAGGCAAGAGGGCGGAGGGTGGTAGCGCTGGAGTAGAATAGAGTAGAGTTGTCAAAGGGCCTTTCTCAAGGCTAGAGACGAATGAACTGCAAAAGTTTAAAGTCTCTATAATACAATACCTTCCTTCCTTCCGTAACGATCATTCTCATTCAAACCGTACACCACATCGGTTCGCATCACAACACATCAACAAACCAACCCAAGCAGCCATGTCTGGACATGGTAAAGGAGGAAAAGTGAAGGGAAAGGCAAAATCCCGCTCGAACCGTGTTGATCTGGAGTTCCCCGCAAGGGTAGCTAGGCCGAGCGCGTTAGTACCAGTGCACCAGTCCACCTAGCCGGCGTTATATAGTTTCGGCCGCCGAAGTGATCGAGTTAGCTGGCAAAGCTGCTCGCGACGATAAGAAAACCCGCATTCGGAACAGAACACATTCGGTTCGGTGGACATCAAGACAACAGGCAGTTGCAGCGAGTGGCGAGTGGCAAACGCAATCGCAAAACGGCATCAGGTAGCAGAAGAAAAAAGTTTGTTCTTTATACAAACTGCTTTGGTGGCAAATCCAGAACAAGGCGGCATCGAGGGCGTTCGGAATGTTTTTTTTCAAAACCACGAGTACTAAGTTTTCTAAATTGGAACCATTCCATAAAACAAGGCGCTTTTCAGGGCTATTAAACCTTCCAAAAAAGAGTTTAGGAAATACAGTTCAATGCTTTCTAAAACATTATCCAAAATAATAATAAAACACAAATTGATTTTTTCATAATTTGTTTGCCAGGATCTGGTGAGTATGTGAATTTGGCAGTTGTTCTGAGCTTATTGATAGTTGGGGAACATCAGAGGCAAAGACCTCTGTATAGTCAGCTTGTATTGGCCTCCGAGAGCTGCGGTTAGCCGCAAGCAACTTGTTGACAAGTGCTCATTCCTTCCTGAGCCACGATTAATCTTGGGAGACTTCAACTCTCGCGGAACTGCCTGGGGGGAACAGTACGACGATAATCGTTCTTCGTTGATATATGACCTTTGTAACAGCTTCAATATGACCGTTTTGAACACTGGGGAAACAACACGTGTACCTAAACCTCCTGCTAACCCAAGTGCTCTTAACCTCTCGCTTTGCTCGAATTCACTATCGTTAGATTGCAAGTGGAATGTAATCCAGGATCCCAACGGTAGTGACATTTAGCTAATTGGACGGACATGTAATGCGACTTATTTAGTTGGACATTTTTGTAAACATAGAGATCCAAATTATGACCCCACATTGAAAGTCGACACTGTACCACTGTCATCGCAAATGTTCAATTACAGGTTAAAATCGCCTCCAATGCGACACTGAGTGGTGGTAATGCGACGTGCCATTGAATGTATGTAATTTACTGTACAATATGTCACAAACTGGATGGGAAGAAATTTTCCAACTGTGAAAGCTGTGGCGAGTGGCAACAAATCGCTAAACAGGAAGGTTTAGCCGAACAAGGTGGGGATATCGAGTGATAACAAAACAATAAACTCTTTAGATTGAACATAATTTTGTGATCCTGAAAAGGACCCTTTTTAGCCTGCATGTGAATCCAACGAGCGAACAAATCGTAATGAATGTATTTTTTTGCCATCGCTCCCTTCGTTCGCTCATTCGTTCGTCTCGTTGGACTCGCCCCTCTGGCTGAGTCCGCCGATTTGTCTCTATCCTGTGAGTGTGTACCGCTAGAGTATAAAACACGCGGACCCCAAATAAATATCTTATTTTCTTTCAAACCGTAAACCCGTGTGGTTGTACGGCATCGGCATCGTGGACGTAACAAAGGAGGACAAGTTAAGGGAAAGGCAAAGTCTCACTCGAACCGTGCAGGTCTCCAGTTCCCTGTTGGTCGCATTCACTGATTGCTCCGCAAGGGTAACTAGGCCGAACGGATTGGTGCCGGAGCACCAGTATACCTAACAGCGATTATAGAGTTTCGGCCGTCGGAGTGCTCGAGTTGGCTTGCAAAGCTGCTCACGACAATCAGAAAACTCGCATCAAGAACAGAGCAGCTTCGGTTCGGCGCTCATCAAGGCAACAATTAGTTTCAGTGAGTGGCAAAGTGTTTCTCCGGCACGTCGCATTAAATGTAATTTACTGAACAACATGTCACAAGCTGGATGGGAAGAAATTTTCCAACTGTGAAAGCTGTGGCGAGTGGCAAACGCAATAGCTAAACAGGAAGG
Organism: Toxorhynchites rutilus septentrionalis; assembly: GCF_029784135.1. Taxonomy (NCBI): domain Eukaryota; kingdom Metazoa; phylum Arthropoda; class Insecta; order Diptera; family Culicidae; genus Toxorhynchites; species Toxorhynchites rutilus. The sequence goes on from NC_073746.1 coordinate 35,868,090, forward strand.
TTTAACCGAACAAGATGGGAATATCGAGTGATAACAAAAACACAACACCAAAGGTTCTTTTCAGAACCATCAACATATTCATAAAGAGTAAACAGTAAACTAATCCATTTTTCAGGTAGATAGGTAGGTATTCACGTAGGAGAAGAAAATAAAACAATATATTTAAAATATATATTTAACAAAAGCTGTCCCCTTTGTATAGTCCTACGTCACTCCGGTTATGTCCCCGACATTACCCACCCGTCTTTTTTCCAGGAGAACGGGACAATCGATGCGTCCTTGTAAGGTATCGGCTATCATCAAAGCTCTGGTTGGGTCTCTACGAAACGACAATGGTTCCAAGCTGATCAGCTGACAACGACTCTGGTAACTCGGTAATCGGAGGGGGTCAGTCCACGGCAATCTGCGCAGAGCGTATCTTATAAACCTTCGTTAAACTGATTCGACCTTTCGACACCGTTGTTGTAGTGTGGAGTTCAAACAAATGCACCATACTCAAAGATGGAGCGAGTGAGGGAGCAGTAGAGAGACTTAAGACAGTAGATGTCGGTAAAATTTTCAGCAATCCTGAAGATGAACCCCAGAGTTCTGGATGCTTTATTGACCATGAATGTGATGTGCGGTTTGAAAGAGGGTTGCATGTCTAAAATGACACCCAGGTCCTTGACTTCGCTGACACGCTCAATTTCCGTGCCGAACAGGACATAGTTGTGCAATATGGTCTGTCTCGTGCGCGAAAACGAGATGACGGAACATTTAGCGGGGTTCACCTCCATTCGATTAAGAGTACACCAATCGGCAAAAGCATGCATCTGTCGTTGAAGGCAGCGACAATCTTCAATCGAGCTGACCTGAAGGTAAATTTTTAAGTCATGAGCATATGATAGCCGTGGACCTTCAATTACCAGATTTACGTCATTAAAGTATACAAAGGGGATTGGCAATCACCTATAACGACGGCTAGTCGACGGCCAGTGAGATATGATTGGGACCATTGCAGAAGGTTGCCGTTAATCCGAAGCCTGTTAGGCGACAGCTATACGGTGGTTCAATTTATCGAAGGCTGCAGTCAGATCAGTGTAAATAGCATCCGTTTTGGGTATGCTTCAACATGCTGTCGGTGATGTAAAAGGTGAGGCACAATAAATTTGTGGTGGTGGAGCGGCCCGTCTCGAATTCGTGTTGGTCAGCACTTATGTACGGTTTACTAAGAGCGTCTAGCGGTTCCAAAATAACGAGCTCAAACAGTTTTGCCAAGGCGCAAAGCGAAGTGATGCCGCGATAATTGTTAACATCTCGTCTATTTCCTTTTTTATGGATTGGGAACATATGCGATAGATTCCAACAGGTCGGAAATACACCAGTGGCTACAGAAAGTTGGAATATGTGGAGCAGCGGAATCAATAGGTCATTCATGTGCGTTTTGAGAAAAGCTGAAGGAATACCGTCGGGTCCCGGGTTGAACGACGTTTTGAGCTTTGAGAATGACCGTGAAATCATCTCCGTATCGATGTCGAATCTACTTAGAGTTTGGCTAGAACGAGGGAGGTAGCTAGTGGCATGCCTGATATGGTCGTCGGTCCATCTTTCATCGGTGAAAACATTGGCGAATTTTACTGAGAATAGGTTGCAGATATCCTGTTGAGTAGAGGCCGCATTTCCGTTGAACGTCATAGAAGATGGCAGGCCAGCTTCGTGGCGCTGCTCGTTGACGAAATTCCAAAATTGTTTGGGACGGGATTTAAGTTTCCTCTGTATTCCACGCTGATAATACAGGGAAGATTGTTTTGCAATAATTTTGTATTCGTAATTGATTCTCGCATATTGGCATTGAAGGGTTTGTGTGCGGTATGAGGTGAACTTTCTCAATGCGGCCCTTTTTATGGATTTCATTCGTCGAAGTTCGCGTGTTTGCCATGGTTTTCGGGACGTATGGAGGCACTTCTTCTTTGACACATATCTATCGATGACATATGCCAGGACGTTGGAGAATGCTACAGCTGCAGACTCAGCGTTAACGGTATCCAATATATCTCCCCAATTGAAGCTAGAATACAACTGGCTGATGCTACGAGGGTCAGCATTACGAAAGTCGCAAGAAACAACTACAGGTGAAATATTAATGTCCTGTAACAGTTTTTTGCGAATGGCAACCAGCAAGGGTTGCTCAGTATATATTGCTGAATTGGCAGCAATACACTGGGCGCTGGACAGCGTCGCCTCACGACCTGTTGAACACTATTACATTGTAACGGATAGTCTGAGCTCTGTCGAAGCTATCCGTTCAGTGAGGCCGGAAAAGCACTCGCCGTACTTCCTTGAGAGAATACGAGAAATTTTAAGTGCTTTAACCAGACGCTGTTATGTCATTACCTTTGTCTGGGTCCCTTCTCATTGCTCAATTCCGAGTAATGAGAGGGCTGACTCATTAGCAAAGGTAGGTGCATTTGAAGGCGAAATTTATCAGCGTCAAATCGCCTTCAATGAATTTTATTCTTTAGTTCGTAAAAATACCATCGTTAACTGGCAACGCAAATGGAACGAAGATGAATTGGGCCGGTGGCTCCACTCAATTATCCCTAAGGTTAGCCTCAAACCATGGTTCAAAAGTCTGGACTTGAGTCGGGACTTTATTCGGACCTTCTCCCGACTCATGTCCAATCACTGTTCGTTAAACGCGCTACTCTTTCGTTTTGATCTTGCCGACAGCAATATCTGTGCCTGCGGCCAAGGTTACCACGACGTCGAACACGTTGTTTGGTCGTGCGAGGAGTATCTTGTTGCCAGATCGAATTTAGAAAACTCTCTTCGGGCTAGAGGAAGGCAGCCCAATGTGCCGGTGAGAGATGTGTTGGCTGGTTTAGACCTTGATTACATGTCCCAAATATATGTCTTCCTAAAAGTTATCGATCTTCGTGTCTGATTGTCCTTATATCCTTATATTCTCCTTTTCCTTTTCCTTCGCGAGAAATCAAATCCCTTCTTTTTAACAATAGAATAAGGTGAAATGTAAAAACATATTAGATATAAGATAGGCTTAAGAATTGAGTGTAATGAATGTGAGAGTGAACATTGTCAACATATCCTTTTATCCCTTCCTTTTCCTGAAGAAAATATGTCACCCTTCTAAACTCGAGTAGACCGCGAGTAATCGGTTTTCTACACCATTAACATTAGAATCAAGGAAAAATGTTTATATATACTTGTAACAATACAGTCAGGAGTTTGGCTCCTTTAAACTTATGTAACTGAGCCTGTAAAAATAAACGATTTAATAAAAAAAAAAAAAAAAACCAGCAAGGGTGGATGATGAGGGGTAAGTTTCTGTGTCCTGCGCACTCACAAAGCAGAGATCCAGGCTACGGCAATTCTAATTAGTGACGTGGTTAATTTGCGAAAGAGTGGCTAAGCTATAAGTATCTAGCATAAAAGACGCGTTGGAGTGGAGTGCCGAGTGGCCCAGATCCGGATAAAGGAATCCGTTGCGTGATTTCTTCCACGAGATTCCTGGGATATTATAATCACCCATCAAGACGACTTCGTCTGTTGCTTTAACGACTTCCAGAACGGAGAAAACTGACTGGCAATGGATTTCGATGAGTTCGCGTTCTCGTGTTCGATCAGGAGGGATGTACAATGCACATAGATACAAAGTACGATCGTCAAGTGCGATTACCGTCCAAACCTGCATTTTTGGTTTTCTACAGCCCTAGTCTCGAGTCTGGAATTCGCGGCTACTAAAACGCCTACGCCTCTAGCCTTACGGCTATTATCAGTGTTCCTATCGGATCGGAGTCGGATTTTTTTTTTGACAAAAAATATCCAAGCCAAGAACGGAAATCGAACCCGAATCTCCAGCAAATTTTTGGAACATACTGAGGAGTTTAGACATTACTACTGACTATGATATGCACAATCGTACCATTGCTCTTTACCAAAAGCTAACCTTGAATCTGTCGAACATTTTCTTCACCAAAGAAAAAAATTTTTCAAAATTCACTGTGACTGGAATGTTCTTAGAAAACGCGGTCAATCCTTGATATACCCCTATAACATTGTTGACATACTGTCTAGAATAACAAATGAAGTCATCTCCAGCACCGAAGATGTCAAACTCATTGGCAAAACAAGTTAACCCGTCATATTTTCATTTGCGAAATCATAACACAAATTTGCATTCGCAACGGCCGCCAACGCCACATTGCATCAAATTAATTATAATGATCAAACGCACATTATGCGATTGCGGTTGCAACCTTTTCCTGCCGGCCAATCAAATTAACAAACGCTTTCAACTCATTAATTTATTTAAATTTATTTATTTATTTCCCGTGTAACGATGTGTAAATTGAGTTTATATTGGCATCCGCCGCGCAAAACATAACATTCCAAACATACACCGGAATCGTTAAAGAGTCACGCCGTGAAGTAGGGGGGCAGCGAGCCGAGCGGTGGCAATAAACGACGCCGTTGATGAGCTTGTTCTGTTTGGACTCCTACATCCATCACCCGCAACCGCACTACCTCCCACAGTCGTCCACTCTTGATGACGCCTTCGCGGAACACCCCGAAAACGCGTCCACAACGACTGACGACTGACGAGGACACTGACTGCTCAATTGAAGAGTTTTTCGATCTTCTCTAAATAAACAATCATCACATAAATATCCATTTCATTATGATTGCTATAGCAATCAACGCCTGGCAGGGGGACGCTCCTTTTTGCCACAACCGGCCATCGCTGGCGCCAGCAGCGCGATCTGGTGGTTCCGGGGAGGGGTGCTAGAACCGGTAATATTGCCACATCACCGAGGCCCACGTGCTGATGCGAAATACTTCATAAATTCCATGCTGATGATGTCCGCTGCGCGGGTATCGTATGAATGTGAAAATAGTATGTGGTCAGTCCCGGTGCATAGCACCAGGGCGTGAACCACCACCGGCCACCCAATTCCTGCTCCCTGCTCCCGGCTCCCCCTACTTGGACCGGGCCGAGGCCAAAGCTAATATCCATAAACTGTCCCTCTTTATTTATTTACCTTTGGACGTTGGCTCGGCCTTTTCGGTTGGAGGTTTTGTTTTCATTTGAATGATAGGACAAAACTCGTTATATTTACGCTGCAGTGAGACAATGGATCTCTCGGTGTTTATTGTGTGGGCGAAACATGATATCAATACATTAACTAGATTTAGTTTCTGTAAATGCATTTCGATTCCGATTTTTCCCTATTGTCCGGCAGTGGTTCCGAGTGACTTGTGTACCCTCTATTGTGCTGGGATTGCCAATCGTGTGGAAAAATAGGAAATACAAATGTAGCCATCCATCAGCGGAGACTCAGATAAACTGTGGGACAAAACTAATGTTCCATAATATTGAGCAAAGATCGCAAAATTATCTCAGCCCACAGCATACGTGAAAAAAAAGTCCCAATATCATATCTACTTCATCCTCTTTCATCACTCATCCACTCCGGACTGCAATATGAACCCCAGAAAGCACTATTCCTACAGAGAGAGAGAGAGAGAGGGCGACAGAATGAGAGATAGCGTTGATAAGTTTACAAATAATAAACAATCCAAACAATACAACGAGAAATATGATTTCTAGTCATTCGGGATGGATTCGGTGAATTCTCCTCGTTCTCGATACCAATATGCGTTGGCATGTCATAGCCGGAATTGCATCGGCATTGTTACCAAGGATCGATGCCTCTCTATGCTCGGACCGTTCCAATAATAGACAGCATTATATTACGTGGCTCTGTGTCCAGTCGAATGTGATCGGAAAACAATACATGCTTTACCCCCTCCCCCTCGTCGGGAAGAGGATGCAGAGATTAGGCCACAACAAATGCATCATATCCGCCGCTTCGCAGACTGACTGCATTATATAACTTTCGAAGGATCTTAATTTTGCGCACCCCGTCTGTCCTGAAATCCTGCCTTTTGTTGGCGATTACAATCAAATTAAATCTGTTAATTCATAGCTTTTCTACCGATGCCTTTTACCGTTCTGCAGAGCGGGAATGTGAGTCGGTGTTTCAGAGCTCCGGTTTATGCCATAACAAGATATCCGAAATGAATCGATAATAATTCGAGTTCTCCTTCCCTTTTCTGCAAGCGTTCAATCATCATTCAAGCGCAAACACGAATCACTCCCATCGTCCAAAGTAGCAACCGGCAGCATCACCACTGGCAGATGTGGCATACGACTCATAAATACCCATAACCATAATAATGTTCTTGCCAACCGAAAAGCGGGTCGATCTCTCGGAGCTCTACGCGTTCATTTGAAACCGAGGAAACCACAATTTCGTATTCATACACTTTCTTACTGTCTAACTCTCCTTTCGCTATGTATCTTTCTCTCTCTGTCGATACGGAACAGTTTCGGAGCTTCGTAAATCTGCCGGGTATCTCATTTAAATTTAAATTAGAACCCTTTTTCTAGAATTTCATTCCGAACGCATGCATTTTTAAATCGCACAATTTACTTCAGGAGATCTGAAGTCGCGCAGTGCGTTCTTGGGAAGAGTTGCCGGATTAAATTATTTTTTTGGTCCGTTCGAATGTTCACTGGTAATCAAAGATACAATATTCGATTATTTAGACAGTATATGAGATAAAGACGTTCCGAACTAACATAAAATATCGCGAAAAAATTCAAACGGAGGATTTGTTTGCTGTTTGTTTGTTCAACGCAATGTTCTTGACAGATCACGCGTGATTCATGTCATGTGCCAAAATTATAGTTGTGTAGTTTTAATTGCCACTTCATTATGGAATAGGATTAGGAATGCATTAGGAATGAACTGCGCTTACGAATCATTGATCTTTATTATCAACATCAAAGTTCTGTTAAAAGTATGTTTTTTCGTTTTGTCAAAAAAATGTGTGTTGTAAAACCGGCGAACTCAAATTTGAGAAATTCGTTCTTTCGGGTGTTAGTCAAGGTGCCGCGGGCCGCAATGAAGAAAAAAAAAGATTCATCAAGAAAGGTGATGTTTAAGACACGACCGCACTGTTAACATAGAACTACGAAATTGAAGAAATTTAATAATAAAACTCGTTGATACAAATGTTTCATAGCAATGACGAGAGCCGACAAACGAATGCTTTCACTGAGTGAGCAGCGCGAAGACTTCGCGAAGCGATTTGAGTAGATTGTCAAATTAATTATAAGCATCAACCTGTACTGTTAATTGCTAGCTGTCTAGAACACTGAAACTGGAATACTGAACTTCTTGAATATCGAAGTAGTTTTTCAGTATCTCCTAGCAAAAATACATCTTCAACAGAGAACGAACATCTCAGCCGACGCACAACAGTAACAGAAAATTCGAACCGAACCATTTAACCCTTTCGTCGACCCGTCACCCAGATATGGGTGACACTTTTTTAATAGGATTTTCAAAAGGAATTTGACTGCATAGGCACCTAAGTGTAACTATAGGATATGTAGAAAAAATGATAAAATCGTAATCATATTAATATAATGTTTATACTATACGTTTTATAAATTCTAGTACAAAAGGTTTGTACTGGAGTTTTTTGCGAAACCCGTATAATATGACTTTGGCATGTGCTATTGTTGTCAATTCGTCTTCAAATAGAACGAAATTTCACTAGATCATGTAAAAGTTGTAAACAAACTATGTTTGGTTTTCATTTAATGAATCATACGCAATTTGGACCTCGCTAGAAACTCAAAAACAGCGCATTGGGCGACGAACGTGTTAAGTTGTGGTTGCGGAGGCGAAAGCAATACCATCGAAACAAAATTTCACGCGTACAGATTTATCTGGAGTGGTACAGATTTTTTCGTTATTTTTGGTACAGATTCTGTACGGTACAGAGTATAGATTTCCGTCAAAAAGTACAGATTGGTACAGATTTTTACCGCGTGTGAAATTTCGTCCTTTTGAACAAAGCAACATTGTACCTCAAGTATCGCTTGGTGTTGCTGATCATAAAAGCATTTACAATGCAATGATTGATCAGTTTCATACGAACGAAATTCTTTACAAGGATGGTCTGAAAAGATTCGCGTCTGACGGAGCAACGTATATTTTGTTCTAGATCAACAGATTGAATCGTTTCTTCCAGGGTGAAAAACCTAAATTCACGATGCTACATGAAGAGATGAAAGATTTTTATATGATCATTCTCACTAATATCTGCAAAGAATCTTACGTTGTTTCAATATCCAATGCTATTAAATGCGAAGATCGTTTGAAATGCGACATTATCAGAACAATGGACAGCGAAAGGCAGATCATTTCAAAGAATATATGTCGCAGTTTATTCATGGAGCTGATCAAATAAATGAGAAAAAGATTCGATTTTGATGACGTCTACGGCAATGTTAATTCTCAGAAAATTTTCCAATTTCACTAGCATTAACGCTATGTTAGAAGCGTTTCCAGGATTCTACACAGGGAATGTACAAAATGTGGAGAATTAATTCTGTAGCCTAAAGATAGAATTACTCCGTAAGGAAACCATAATTTCAGAAAACGAGCATGTGTAGGGTTGGTGGACAAAAATAGGATGCCTACAGAATTGACGGCTCGCTCGCCTATTCGGCGCTTCGATACCTTGTTTGAAACGTTCTCACTATGCCTCACTCCTCAGCAACTGTCGAGCGATTTTTTTCTGAATATAATCAGAACAAAAATAAGCTTTGAAATCGGTTCAGCAACAATACGATGAACGATATTTTGAGATCAAAGGATTCTCGTCAAACATCGTGGTGGCAGCTCGAAAATTAAAAACAATGATAGTATGCAACCTAGATTTAAAAAAAACTATGTATGAGCATCATCAAACACACGAATGACTTGCAAATGTAAATGTAGTATTTGTAGTAAATAAATGATTTTTTTTTAATGCTAATAAATTATTTTTTTTCTCTACAACCAATATTTTCGATGGTACAGATTTTTGGAAAAAAGTACAGATGAGTACAATTTTTGACCCCTCTGGTACAGATTTAAATGTGGCGACACTGCTCTCAACCTTGAAAAATACCTCACTCACTCTCGATCCGAAAACAGTGAAATCACAAAAGTTGAATGATCGGTTGAAAGAATCACAAATCAGTCATTCACGTTTTTTGAGTCATTCAAGCAGTAAGGTTTTCCAAATAGTATTGCTGTTTAGTTTGGTATTTCAAATTGGTCTTTTAGAGGGCTAGAGGCGAATAAACAATTCAAAACAACATTATTACACCAATAAATTCAAACAAGCTGATGATGATGATGATGATGATGATGATGATGATGATGATGATGATGATGATGATGATGATGATGATGATGATGATGATGATGTTTTGAATTATAGAGGCTTTTAAATTCATCAGTTCATTCGCCTCTAGCCTTGAAACGATTATATACAGTTTCCGATTTCTTTTCATTGTTTATAATCGAGTTCATTTTTTTTTTTGTTTTGTTTTTTATGTTTTTTGAATATAAAAGAATTTTTTTTTCATCCCCTTAAAGTCATAAAGTACCTTTCTCATATAAAAAACCCAATTTCTTTCAGGAGGTGATGGAGGATCATATATGATGAAAAAAATCCTTTCACGCATATGTTCGAATTTCAACAATGACTGAGTTATTGAGCAGTTTCTCTGTTTCGGGCTCTGTTCGCCTTAAACTGGATCTAATTCAAAGATTACGCTACGTAGGACAATTCTGTTGCGTCCATGTTAAAGATGAGAAAATTTGATACAGGATAAAGCTCTGAAACTTCCAAATTAGTTGATTTAAGTAACATTTTAGAAGTGAAAAACTCAAAAGTGATTCTTAATTTTATCCCAAAAAATCATAATTAACTTTAATGTACCTGTCAATCAAATTAAAGCTCTCTAACCGCTCTACAATTCGTTTTTGAGACCCTACTTCTATCTTTTTTAATTTCCCTGCAATATAATTTTAAACAATTCCTGGTACATCGTCAACTAGAGTCTACAAAAGTCACGATTTTTTATTCACTGTACATATAATAGCCAATTAACAATTAACGATAAGCCACTTTAACGATGAAATATGTCACTTTCGCTTAAAATAAGTCATATTTGAAGTGTAATAAAATAAAAATAAAATAAAATTGTATATAATCGAATCATATATGGTTGAGTCAGTATGCAATCGAGTCCGAGCTGTATACGTAACCGTTTTTGCTGCGAACAAAATTAGATGATTTCCATACCAATCGAATCGGAAATTTTGAAAAGATTTGTTTGGTTTGCGATTTCCATAAATTACTATTTCCCAAACCATTAATGAACTTACAGGTTAAATGTGTTCCGCAAGGATCTGTTTTAGGCCCATTATTTTTTTCCTTATACATCAATGATTTGCCTTTCGAAATTGAGTAACTGTGTGTTGCTTTTTTTTCGCTGATGATGTCCAAATTTGTACGAAATTCCAACAAAAAGAAATAGAATTGTTAATCAATACCTACTTGTTTGGTTGATGTCACCGATTGGACAAATGATGATTTGTTGATTCTGAATGCACATAAAACGCAAGCAATATTATTTTCGCGTAGCAGAAATGTTTTCAATATCGCTTCAGAACAGTAGAATTTTATTCTCAAATGAACTCGTGAGCCTAGGAGTAACAATTCAAAGTAATTTTAAATGGGATGCCTTTGTGTAAAAACAATGTGGAAAAATCTACGCGTACTCTCAGATGGAAAGCATGTTATCTTAGTTCTCGAACTAAATTGATGCTATTCAAAACTCTAATCTACCCGCATTTTTTTATTCCACGTAAGCATGACTCACTTGCAGCACATTCTAAAAGGTTTGAAATTAGATAGTTTTTTAAAAATGCGATCGGTTATCCTGTTACATAAATTAGTATCTAGCCGAACTCCTCCTTAATTGTATGAAAAACTAGTGACTACGAGAAGCCAGCAAGGTAGAAAATTTTTAATTTCCCGTTACAGTACGTATTATGGACGCTCATAATTTGTAAGAGGTGTTAGTATATGGAATGAGTTACCCTCTTATGTCCAATTAATGGATTCAGGGGTGAGATTTAGGATAGCGTGTAAAGAGTATTTGGATCAAAATTAGAATTGTTTTTTTTTTCTTTCAAAAGTATACGTTTTGTGAATAAGAAATTTTTATGCAAACGAATGGATTTTATGTAAATGTAATGGATCATTTCGTCTTGCCAGCGGCCCTTGAACAGGAAAACGTATGTCTTATGTGCTTGGAGATGAATAAAATAAATAAATAAATAAATGAATAAATCTATGATAGAAAAAATTTGAGGTTGAAGATACAATAGTTATATACAACTGCGGATCAGGTGCGTAAATCGCTCGCTCGAGATGCAAATGCACCATTCGTTCTATGTGGAAAGATGTGGGAGAGGAAAAATTACGATTCAAGATCCACCCATTCCACCCTCATTCGGTATGAATTAGCCATTCGCGATTTCAAATCACTGAATCTGAATATATTGTTGAGAATGTACTGCTGTTGTCTGAATCCAGCTAGCAAGCAGACAACAATCTTCAATAATACTGATATCTCACACATAGATCAGGCTAGATATAAAGGATGAACAAATATTTGTAATCATGGAAGATATCACAAACAACGGTGCCTTTTTTTTCGATGGAAGTAACGATTCGATTTTCATGCCGTCTGTATCATACGTATAAATTGTTAAGACGCGTCCACATTACGCCAATCGGCCTTGGCCGCTCGGTAAAACCGACTAAATGTGGACGTACCGCCCGGGCTTGCCGACGTGCCGAAAACCGACTCGAATCAAACCGAACCCAACCCGAAACAAGTGGGTCCGGTTCGAGAAAGTCGAACCAAAACAAAACGAAGCAAATTAGCGTTGACGACATTGTGCTTCGTGTGTTCGTGACGGCTTCGTGCATCCGATGGCGCTTCGGCTTCGTGAACCCGATGGGGCGTCCACAGTACATAACGAACCGAATATGCCGCCTGGTACAGGCCGATCGGCATTATTCGGCATAATGTGGACGCACCTTTATATAGTAATGTGATGTTTTTTTTTCTCTGGAATAGTGTGTTTTTGAGAGCGTTGTGGAAGTAATTTGGCTTCTTCTTGAATGGCTATAACGTTCCCAGTGGAATTTATGGTGTCTCGACGTAGGTATTAACTAGCGTACTTTTTATTAGTACTGAGTGGAGATTTCTTAAGCCAAATAACTCACTTTGAATGTATTCTGAGTGGCAAGCTCTAGAATACGCGTGAACCAGTGCAGGTCGGAAGAACATTCTTTGACGAAAAATCCCTCGAAATCCTTAATGAAAAAAGAAAAAAATACGGGTCTAGTATTGACGAAAATCTAAGAACCACTGTATCGGTTTGGCATGGAATGGCTGAGATGAAATTTCTAAGAGTTATATGCTTGTTACCTATTGATTGCTAAGCCAACGGCAGTCCTACGTTCATCTTGCGGTTATATCACAGATATAACCCACTTTTAGTTTTTATTTTTTTTTATTTTGGTTGTTGGACAGGCAAATGATGGCAGAGAGTGAAATTATTCCTCTCATTCCCCCATCAAAAAACTTTCTTAAGGTCTTTTTTTTTGTAGAACTTTGGGTAATGATGACACTGAAAAGACTAGTTTGTCACATGAATTGGTATTCGGATTGTATGGGTAAACGAGTAAAACTGGTAAATGGAATGATAGAGTTGAAGTTGTAGAGAGATTCCAGCGCCAGCAAAGACGAATTTTCGAGTGGATTTAGGGAAGTGAAGTCGCTTCACCTCCACAAACAATTATCCTCTAAATCGACCATCAGTTTAATTGCCTCATAGCTAAATTCTCCAAATGTCCAAACAACGAGTTAGAGCTCGCATCATAATCCATGCAATTTAACGCTTGAATTTTATGCAAAAAAATTACTTGATATGTTTTGGAGGCATTTTATTAATCAATAATCTTTTTGTGATTTATAGGATGGTTCCCATTTTTTGTCAGAGTGTAAGTTTTTTCCTCTTTTAAGGGAGTATTCTAGTCTGGAAACTTGAAAAAATCAATTTCTTTTCCTTCATATTTCTGTAGTTTAGGCATTCAAGAATATACCCTAGAAAGGACTTATCGAAAATCCTATTATTTACCGAGTTAGTGCCATTTCAGTGATGCGGTATCTAACCTGTTACGGCCATAACAATTAACATCAAACGCGTTTTTCTCGAAACTAGTTTTTTCAAACTGGCGTATCTCAAGTTCTACTGAACCGATTAATGTCGAAATTATATGGATAAAATCTGCAGGCTCTATCGCATGAACCTCTAAAAAATAATATTTTTTTAAATTTTACTATTTTTAAAAAATCGGGAAAAGTAAGTAAAAACTTTTTAAACCGCATTTTGTTTTTCAAAAGGCCGCAATTCAGCCAAAAAAACATGTTTTTGACTTGTCCGAGGTTCATGCGATAGCAACATCTTTACTGATTCAGAGTCTGTTCTATTTTTTTTTGTCTCAGATAACCAGAAGGGCTGGAATCGTGTACGTCATGACACAATTTTTTTGAACCCTCTCACTTCATCAGCTCTTAACTATTCTAGTTATGAATATTTTTTCTCCTTTCAGTTTTTGTTTAATTGTTGAAAGATAGATGAACAAATAATGGTATAATGGATATTAAAAATGTTCTTTGCTTTATTTTTACGGAGCTCGAAAAAACGTCCGTGTCTCTACACTAGAATACCCCCTTAAGGCATAACTTGATTACGATTCCGTTGTCAAGACAGTCAAAAAATCCAAAAGGCTGCCAGCACTGCATCAGTTGGTACCGACTGACAATAAACACCAGGTAAATGATACATTTTTTTCATTCCACTCGCAATCATCTCCGGACGGAATCTCGAATCCGGTCTTTTTCCAGTCGACACTGAGTAGCGAGTAGGTAATTTAAAATCATTCATATTTAATTACGGGAGCTCAGCCGGTAGGCCCGGCAGACCGAGCCGAAATGTGTGTAGCGAAAACTAATTAAAGAACAAGAACAACTTTTTCCCGAAAGGGCTGCCTGGAAAATAAGCAGCCAAGAAATATGAATATATCATTGAGCATTTTCGAAGCTAATACTCGTTCGCAGCGCGCCCTGTTCCGGATCCGTTCGCCACCCGTCCGTTTCTTAATACGGGCAGAGCTTCCTTCTGAGTGATGTAATGAAACCGGAGTGGGTGGTGGAAGGAATGCTGTTGCGCTCTCAGCTCGGGAAGCGGAAAGGGGTGTTAAGGAACAAACCCGAGCGAAGGGTGAAACGGGATTTGAACTTCAAGAAATTACGAAGTTATTACATTCCTAATAAAAATATGATTTGATCCAGTGCTGTGCGAAGGGATGAAATTGCGGGAAATGGGGAAGGGCTCGGTTCAAACCATTTACTGTGTGGGAGTTTCTGCGAGAATGGAAAACCCAGGCAATCAAAACTTTGACTACAAAAGCAAAACCAGTGACAATGGGCGATAAAAATTCTTTTGCGGTGGTTTTTTGGGGGCCCCTGATGGTCACAACTGGTTGTAATTAAAACCACCTATTCAGCAGAGATTGTGTAAATCATGTTTTTAATTATTTGTAAACGATTATGCTCCTTTTTCATAATTAAAGCTTTTTCCGTATGACCCAGTTTGATGGCCCTCATTCGCCGCAATCACTTCCTCGGCTGCGATTTGATGGAGGGCAATATTTACCGAAACACGCATACACACACATATGACAGCCATTGGTCCGGTCTGTAGACGGAACAGAAAAAAACTGAAACTCACTTACGGTAAATGTTTTTCCTTTCGCTTTTCCTCGCCGACACCAATCGCCCCATATTTATATGTTTGTCCATTCGATCTGATTTAGTGCTTGTTGGCATGTGATGTTAGACACCGTTCCCGTATAAACACATCTATCTGTCCCCCAGTCTCGTCTTGGGAATCTATCGGTTTATTTATTGACTCTGGAAGTAAAAGAGCAACAAAAATTAATTGAATAGTGCGTAACACTCTCCCGTCTATCGAATGAAACAACAATCGGACGGTATTTGTTTGTTTCTATAAAATTGAAGAATTTTTATTGCGACCAGATGGGCCGCTCGCATTGCCCGGGAATTAATTGAAACAATAAATTTTGGGCGCCTCTTTCTCTATCTTATGGTCACGTAATCGCAATGCGTCATACGAAACGCTTCCTCCACATTCCGGGGACCATCCGATCCCGGCTCGCAGGGATGAGTGTTTAATAATATCGAATCGGACATAATTTCATATATGTCCGACAGTGGATCAGTGTTCGACCGAAAAATCGACCGATCCCCGTTTGGCCTTGCTGGCTTGTTCGGCCGGGGGGGGGGGGGTGGATAAACCGAACCGTGCAACCGTATGATTGTTATTTAGTTGCCGAATAATGAAATAATTAAGTTCTGGGTGCCTATCGTCCTCCGTCCCGTGGCGCTTAGCACTATAAATAAAACGAAATTCTCTGCGATTCACGCAATTTATTGCTTTCCGAAATCATGGCACTCACACGGCTGGGCACCTCACGAGACATTAGATGTTCAGACGTGGAAGGGAGGGGAAAGCAATGTTATTCGACTAGGAGTGAGTGTAAGCTGGTGTTATGACTTATCCTTTACACGTCGGGAGAAAAACATACCATAAAATGATAGTAAATTATGTTATTTATTTTGTATTACTCGCTCGTGAAGCGCACAGTGAGGAAGTTTATTGTTAGGAATGGCGAGAAGATTTCAATTTATCTACAAAACATCGCTTGTATTCAACTTATTTCACAATAAACTCCATCGTGAAAGAACAATACGTTACAAGTTACGTAAGCAAAACAAAATTTTGAGTTTCGTTTTTGACGTGCACATTCGTTTAGCCACACGCCATTTTTCCTCAATATTTGACGAATTTCATGCCAACTCGACTGGCCGTTGGCAGCACCATCTCAGATAGCAGTGGAACGTTGTGGGTGTAAAGACATGGGTCATTTAAGCACATAAATATTTGAAAAATAATTAGACAACTTTTCTGAGAAAGCCAAATTTGTTTTCTTAAATTTTTACAAAAATTTATAACTTAAAAACTATGATTCCTACAAAATCCATGACAAAGGATGAAATGTAGGAGATTATTTAGATTTTTACGAAAAAATAACAAAACATTTTTTGGAAAAAAATTTCGCTGAAAAAAAATTATTTCAAAAATTAAAATTGATTTTTCTCAAAAGCGTATTTTTTTTAAATTCCCAAAAATATATATATATATATATATATATATATATATATATATATATTATATTATATATAATATAATATATATATATATATATATATATATATATATATATATATATATATATATATATATATAAGTTACCGTCAATTCCAAACGGCAACACCAGCCATGCACCAGCTCGAACAACCTAAACAGCGGCATCATCACTTTTGGCCAAACGTCCCATCTTCACTGAAATAACATATTCAACGTAGACACCACAACACGAATCAGCATAACAGGCAACGGTACGCAACTCGAGAATGTAGGTATCAAATTCCCTTCGGCTCATTGAGTAGGCATAAATCATAAGTCATGTAAACTGGAAGCGATAATAAAGTTAGTCTTAATCTTACAGTGAACAAGTGTAGTTCTTTTTTAAAAACGCTCTCCTTTAATTTAAAAACGTAAGTGGCGCAGTCGTGCGGATTGCGGTTTTAGTTAGAAGTTCGCGTGTGTGACCGAATCGACGGCTTATCGATTGTAGTGGCACCCCAAGGACAACTAACAAAACCAAGCGATCAGAACCAGCGAAGGAATATCGCAAAAATTAAGGTAAGCAAAAAGAGACTAGGTATAGTGATTTAATATTTAGTGATTTAATAACGAATAAAAAGGTGATTTTTTTTATAACCGGTACCAAGTGAAAAACTTTATAAAAAGATATTTTAATTTCCTAGAGACTAGGTGTAGTGATTTAATATTTAGTGACTTAATAACGAATAAAAAGGTGAATTTTTATAACCGGTACCAAGTAAAATACTTTTTTAAACAAGGAAATTTTAATTTCCAAAATTAAGCGATTTAGGAATTTCAATCGAGGCCGAGACATGGCAGAGAACCAGCTCGAACTTCTCCAAGCGAGTTTGGAACAACTGGCCAGCCGTCTGGCCGAGAAGGATGAGCAGATCGCTCAATTACAAATCCAAGCAGCGCAAGGTGAGCGAAATGCTCAATCACTTGCCGCCCAACTGGCTGCCAACAGGCAAGCGAACCCCGTGCAGGTGATTCAAGTGCCGGAGCAAAGAACGGAATCGATACTAAAATCGTTACAGACGCCCCAAATTATTCGGGATCTTCCGTGTTTCGACGGAAACCCGTTAAAATTAAACTCATTTTTAAAGGGGATTGATAATATAATCCCTCTGCTGAATGAGGCACAGAATACTAACGTCTATAGAGTGTGGATTCAAGCGATCCGCACAAAAGTAATTGGGGACGCTGACAACGTACTCGAACTATACGGCACCAACCTAACGTGGGCCGAGATAAAACAAACCCTAATCACACATTACAGCGACAGGCGTGACGAGGTCTCCCTCACCAGAGACCTCTTCAAATTGAACCAAATCGGAAACGTGGAAGAATTTTACTCCAAGGTATCGCACATCGTTTCACTGCTCACAAATAATCTGAGCATAACAGAACAAAATGCAGCCGTGAAACAAGCAAAGAAAGAATTTTTCCAGGACATAGGGCTAAAAGTTTTCCTCGCTGGCTTAAGAGAGCCGCTAGGACCAATCATTAGAGCCCAATGCCCCACTACAATGAAAGACGCTCTCCGACTTTGTATGGAGGAGCAAAACTATAATTATGTAAAATCATATAAACCAATGCTACCACCGAAACCATTTAATCATCCAAGAGCTCCTATTCCTCCAAACATACCTACCCGGCCAGTGAATCCTTTTAAATTTTCAGCACCATACAATGGTCCTGTGAACGTACCCCGTTTTCCACCGAACCCCAAACCAATCAATTGGCAACCTAATTTCTCTCCAAACCCAATTCAGAGACCCCCAATTTTCAGAAATAATTTCACCCAGCAACCAAATCCTAATTTTCCCCGCAATCAGTTTGGACAAAACCATCAAAATAATTTTCCCAAACCAGTCCCCATGGAGGTGGATCACTCGATCCGAAGTAGGAACGTAAATTACATGAATAGAAACAATAATAACCATTTTAAACCACGCCAGAATTTAAATCCTTTTCACCCAAGTCCCAACTATCATTTCGAACATTGTGAAGAAACATATTTGCCCGATTATGGACATGCTGAAAATGACAATTATGCCTTAGCGAAGGTTGAGGGAAATTACCCAGACTATGACCCCCATAACAACATCTATTCAGAAAATGATCCAAACATTTTCGGAGGAAACATCGAAACCAATGAGACATCTGAGAACACAGAAGGAAATGTAGATGATTTAAATTTTCAACCGGATTCAGACAGTTCAAACGGGAGATAACAAATTTTATCCCATATGTAAAATTAAACACGAAAATAGGAGAGATGAAATTTTTGATAGACAGTGGCGCTAACAAAAATTACATCAATCCTGCGAAAATTGCAAATCTAAAAATTTCCAAACTAAATCATTCTTTCGTCAGAAATATCAACGGCACCCATTCCATTAGCGAATCCGTTGAATTTTCTCCCTTCGATGGAAAACCTCCCATCACATTCTTTTTGTTCAAATTTCATCCCTACTTTGACGGACTTATTGGCTATCAAACATTGACTGAACTTGAAGCCGACATAATCACTTCTTCTAACACACTTAAATTTCCAGACTATACCATCCAGATGAGTAGGAAATATCCTAATTCCTACGACATCAACTTGAATGCAAATGAAGAGGTTCCTATAAAACTTCCAATAGACATACAGAACGGTGACTTCTATATTCCAGAACTTTACTCCTTAACAAACGACGTGAATATCCTTCCAGGACTCTATCGATCAACCGATAATAAAGCTACTGTCATGATTAGAAATACTAGCCATTGTCCGGTGAAAGTTAATTCAAACAGACCTATTTTTTCCGAATTAAACAATTTTGACGAAGTCTCACCTCCTGATTCAATGAATAATAACCCTCAAGAACTGCTGAAACAAATCCGCTCAGACCACCTAAACTCAGAAGAACGCCAAAATCTGTTCAAAATAATAAAGAAATACAGCGATATATTTCATCAAGAAGGACTAAACTTGACCTTCACAAGTGCTATTAAACACGAAATTAACACCAAAGATGAAATACCGGTACACTCGAAATCCTATAGATACCCTTATTGCCATAAAGCTGAAGTGCAACAGCAAATAAGCAAAATGCTCGATCAGGGTATTATTCGTCACTCGAGCAGCCCTTGGTCTTCCCCGGTGTGGATTGTCCCCAAGAAAGAGGACGCATCAGGGAAGCGAAAATGGCGTCTAGTGATAGACTATAGAAAATTGAACCAAAAGACTATCGAAGACAAGTACCCTATACCCAATATAAATGAAATATTGGACAAACTGGGACGTTGTCACTATTTCTCTACATTGGACTTAGCTAGTGGGTTTCACCAAATTGAAATTCAAGATCGGGACATACCAAAAACCGCCTTCAGCGTGGAGCATGGGCACTATGAATTCCTTAGGATGCCATTTGGTCTTCGGAATGCTCCATCCACGTTTCAACGCGTGATGGATAATGTCCTTAGAGATTATATTGGCACCATATGCCTTGTGTATATGGATGACATTATAATTTTCTCCACCAGTCTTCAAGAACACATTGAAAGCCTTTGTAAAATTTTCGATAGACTTAAAAGATTTAACATGAAACTTCAGTTGGACAAAAGCGAATTCTTGAAAAAAGAAGTTGCTTTCCTGGGTCATATTGTGACTCCAGAGGGCGTTAAGCCTAATCCCAATAAAATACAAACAATAAAAGAGTGGCCTTTACCTAAGAATGAGAAACAACTCCGTGGGTTCCTCGGCGTGTTAGGATATTATAGGAAGTTCATTAGAGACTTTGCGAAAATCGCAAAGCCCCTAACAAACTGTTTGAGGAAAGGTGAGGAAGTCCATCATTCAGAGGAATTTATTGAAGCTTTTCACAAATGTAAAAATATATTAACAAGTAGCGACATACTGCAATACCCCGACTTTACACGAGACTTCATCTTAACCACAGACGCCTCTAACCACGCGATTGGAGCCGTATTATCCCAAGGCATAATAGGTCGAGACAAACCAGTAGCGTTCGCCTCGAGAACTCTAACCAAATCCGAAGAAAATCTCTCAACGATCGAAAAGGAATTACTAGCCATTTGGTGGGGCTGTAAATACTTTCGACCATATTTATTTGGCCGCAAATTCACACTATACACTGACCACCAGCCCTTGACTTACGGTTTAAATTTGAAAACCCCCAACAGTAAATTGATCCGCTGGAGATTAGATCTTGAAGAATACGACTATGACATTAAATACCGACCAGGCAAACAAAACACTGTTGCCGACTCCCTATCTCGGATTCCCCTAGAGATCAATCTCAACGAAGACACAGATAATAACGAAGACGAAAACGACACCGACGACGCAACCGTTCATTCGGCAGACACGGATGACTCGGAATTCATACCTATGACACTAAAACCACTGAATGCATTTTCAAATCAAATAGTTTTAAAAATTGGACAGACAGACAGTGAAGAAGTCGAAGAGATTTTTCCACGCGTGTTCAGAAAAACGATAACAAAATTACATTTCGGAGTTCCGACCCTTCTAAGAATACTACGTGATTACACAAATCCAAAAAAATTAAATTGCATCAATTGTCCAGAGACCGTCCTACCTTCTCTTCAAATAGTCTACAAAAACTATTTTAGCCGAAATAAAACTTTTAGAATGAGAATATCCCAAATCACCTTAGAAGACGTCACTACCGAAGAACGCCAGAACGAAATCATACGAGGACAACACGATTTCGCCCACAGAGGTATTCAGGAAAATCTTCAGCAAATCTCTCGAACATACTATTTCCCTAGCATGAAAAGAAAAATCAGAACGTACATAAGATTATGCGATCAATGCAATAAAGCCAAATATGATAGAGCACCTTACAAAATCAAACTAGGACAGACCCCCATCCCAAAACGGCCACTAGAGATTATCCACGTGGACATATTCATATCTCAACCGGATATGTTCTTATCCATTGTAGATAAATTCTCTAGGTTCGGAGTTTTAGTAAGTATCAAGTCCAGAACAATACAAGATATAAGAAGAGCCCTTCTGAAGTTCTTTAGCACTCATGGGAAACCTCAACTTATTGTATGCGATAACGAGCCATCCATGAGATCTATTGAGGTTCGAGGACTCCTCGATGACCTAGGCATACAAATATATTTTACACCGACAAATCATAGCGAGACCAACGGAATAGTGGAAAGATTCCACAGTACACTCGCCGAGATTTATCGTTGTAATAGGCATAAGTATGAATCACTATCCAACAAAGAATTATACAGAATTTCTTGCACTTTATATAATGAAACCATACATTCTGCAACTAACATGAAACCCCGAGAAATCTTTTTAGGTATCAAGGACCAAGATGAAAGACCTCTGGACGCCGAAGAAATATTGGCAAAAAGAGATAAATTATATGACGAAGTCGTATTAACACTGACCAAAACACAAAGGAACACACATAAACAACACAACCGGCATCTGGAAGACGAACCAAAATTGGTCCCAGATCAGCAAGTGTTACATAAAGTGCAGGGAATTCGGAATAAAACGAGAAAACGATATTCAACGGTTCAAGTTGTCGAAGACAGATTGAAAAGCTTTATTGACGACTCGAATCGTAGATTACACAAGAATAATATAAAAAGAATAAATAATAACTAATAATATTTTTTCTTTCAGATGGCACTTTGTCTGTTGATCCTTCTTGTTCTGCAAATGCAACTTTATTTTGGACAAATCATTCAAATTCAAGACATTTCAACAAACCCCGGACTATTGACCATACGAATGGAATCAACATTCATCAAAAACGGACATATTCACGTTTATCACGAAGTAGACCTCGACCTATACCAACCTATACTTAACCAACTCAACACCATAATCACCGGATTAGAAACCTTTCCTAACATCAGAGAAATCACAAGAATGTTGCGTAGTAAAATGCATGAAATTACAAACTTATACAGAATCCTTTCCCCTAAGGAGAGACACAGAAGAGGAGCCTTCAATTTTTTAGGGTCTACAATAAAATTAATTACAGGAAACCTAGACCAAGAAGATTTAGACAGAATTAACACGGAGATTGAACATCTCAAGGCAGGAAATCGACAGTTAATTAATGAAAACAATTTACAAGCAACAATCAATGAAAAACTACAAAATAGAATAAATAAAATAATCCAATCCATTAATGACCAACAAAGTAAGTTGGTAAAACAAATTATTTCAAATAGACAAGCTATATTAGATCCCAACAATGTAAACCAAAATTTCACGGCCCTCAGCAAAGTAATCAGAGTTTCATTTCACCTAGACCAAATACGAAACCACCTAGACACCGTATTCGAAACCATTCAATTAGCTCGCGTAAATGTGATTTCGAGGAACTTCCTAGAACCGGAGGAATTAAAAGTCATAGTGCATCAGTTAGAAAAACAGAACATTACATTGCTTAATTCAGAACAGGCTTATGAATTTATAAGTATAAAAATAGTCTTTAAGAACAGCAAATTATATTTTGTTATCTCAGTGCCATTTGTTAAAACGGAAATATTTAACGAGTTGCTGCTGGAACCATTACCAATCAACGGAACATCTCTAAAACTACCATCAAGGACAGCAATAGTAGGAAGCCAATCAACTTATCTTCTCAACGGGCGATGCCAACCTGTGGGACAAAATACCATGTGCGATCAGAACAATCTGATAGACGTTTCCAACGACGCATGTTATTCCAAAATCCTACGAGGATTTTCCGGAAAGTGCAGCTTCGTGGATCACGATGCCAATTCAGGCGTCAAGCGGCTAACTGATTTCCATATCGTGCTGAAGGACGTTCAAAAAGTATTCATACAAACGGATTGCAAACTGACAAACAGAACACTATCAGGTAGTTTTCTAATATACTTCTCAAACTGTGCAGTAATCATCAATGGCACAAAGTTTGACAATCGAGAAAGACACAACAAACAAACACCACTGGCAATATCGCTAGATGGTCTACAAATAGAAAAAGGCGCTCTCGAGGAGAATATAACTATAGAAAAACTACAAGAATTAAACATCCGCAACCGTGAACGAATGGATTCAATAGAAGAATCATTTGCAATCCATATCTCAACAAATATCGGAATATTTTCGATAATTATAATTTCTGGAATAGTAATAGCCATAACGAAAATCAACAAACGCACTAGTAACGTATTTAAAATTGGCCAGCATCCATTCCCAGAACCCCGCAGAACATTACCAGAGAAGAAGGAAAATTCAGAGAAACCAACATCCGCTAAAATCGAACCGGGACGGTTCGAACTTCATGAGGGAGCAGTTACCGTCAATTCCAAACGGCAACACCAGCCATGCACCAGCTCGAACAACCTAAACAGCGGCATCATCACTTTTGGCCAAACGTCCCATCTTCACTGAAATAACATATTCAACGTAGACACCACAACACGAATCAGCATAACAGGCAACGGTACGCAACTCGAGAATGTAGGTATCAAATTCCCTTCGGCTCATTGAGTAGGCATAAATCATAAGTCATGTAAACTGGAAGCGATAATAAAGTTAGTCTTAATCTTACAGTGAACAAGTGTAGTTCTTTTTTAAAAACGCTCTCCTTTAATTTAAAAACGTAAGTTATATATATATATATATATATATATATATATATATATATATATATATATATATATATATATATATAGATCTTAAAATTTCCAACAAGTCGTTCATACATCGGAAGATGGGCACTTTTACAGGGAAAAAGTTTTTCTATAAACAACTTTTTTATATTTTCTTTGAAAAAAAAATACAACTAATCCTAATGTTGTTTAAAGACAACATAGCGATATAGTGTATTCGACAAAGTTTTTTTTTCAAAAATTTTTTTTGATAATTTTTGATGAAAACCTAAGTAATTTCCTACATTTCCTTCTTTGACCATCTTTTTGTAGATGTTATAGTTTTTAATTAAGATTTTTCGAAAAAAAAGTTGAAAAAACTCAAAATTTAAAAAAAAAACCTAAAAAAAAATATCAGACCTGCAAAATTTTAGTAAAACAATGGATTGTAGGAAATTATCAAAATTTTTCTCGAAAATATATGCTTTCAAAATTCTGAAAGAATTAGATATAAATAGCCCTTAAAATTTCCAACAAGTTTTCCATACATCGGATAATGAGCTCATGAAAAATGGAAAAAGTTTTGAACAACAACATGTTTTTCTTTGAAAAAAATGCTATTAATGTTCAATTCGTTACATTTTTTTGTATAAATTATCGTATTTTAAATGCTCTGCTAACTTTTCTCTATTTAGAAACATATCAAACGTGAGAATTTATACACGAAAATGTTACGAGCAAAACATTATTTTGTTCAGGAGTCTTCATACAAAAATGACATATATTCCAAAAACTATAAAAGATAGAAAGTTGATGTCTTCGACAAAAGTTTATATTTTAACAAGATCTAAAACTTTGTGGAATACACTATATCACTATCTTGGCTTTAAACAAAAATAGGATAAGTTGTATTTTTTTCAAAGAAAACATGAAAAGTTGTTGTTCGACTCTCGGTCAAAACCGTCAACAAAGCTAGGAGCTTGTTGCATCAGAACAGAGCCGATGCGCACGAGAGCAAATACGGATGGCAACTAAAAGTATCGAAGGTGTGCTATTCACATGTACAGGATATGAACAAGTTTTAAGTTTTGCACAACGAAAACAAGCAACACACTCAAAACTAAACACAGATGGCTAGGAGCGGCCTATAATCATTTGCACTCTTCTCTTTTTTGCCAGCTCGGATGGTTGTGTTCATTGCAAAGCCAGATGTACTTCGAGTGAAATATTCACTGGCGTTCACAGCTGAAACACAAAACGAACGAAATAAGTGAACTTCGTTGTTTCGGGCACAAAATGATTTTGAAAATTTTCCTCAGAGGAGATGCAATACTTATACGCTAGCAACAGCTTAGTTACTGTGCAAGGGTGGAGTTTACCTCGCAAATATTCTCTTCTCGCTATCCCCCTTCGTTGTTTCTATTCTAGCGGCTGCATAAGTTGCCCGTTATTGACAGATCTGTTCGGGAAAGCACACAAATGGACAGAACAAATGTATGGGAAAATGGGAATGCTTCCAATTTTCATCAATTTAAACCATATGCAAACTATGGGATTGTAATGTATAGCATATCAAACATAGGTCGTTTTATCCCAGATTTTGCCCCCCCGCACCTTTTTTTCAAGAAATTCCGTACCACTTTCTCAAATCGCCCAAATTTTGTTGCGATCGAGCGATTAGAAAACTTTTCTTCTTTGAACATCTTCATTATTTTTCGCTCCTCCTCCGCCAATCGAGTACCATTCCAGCACCATTCCTATAAATTATACTTCTCACGTTGTACATCTAATATTTACCTTAATGATTGAACACTCCGAAGTAATTTTTCAAAAAACACATGAAAAGCTTGGTGATTACACGAAAACCTGACTTTTATGCTCTGCGGCTAAACAACGTTTGAATGTTTACATCCACCGATGCTGCATTGTGCATGTGTTAGTATGACCGCATTTTATATTATTTTATTAGGGTGCCCATTTTCATTTTAAGGTGATCCGAAAAATCATTTTTTTCCACTTTTTATCAAGAATGACTTTTGAACAACTAGACCTATTCAGATGAGCGACATATCAAATTGAAGCCATTTTTTGAAATTATAGTCTCATTAAAAATCAAAAAATCAGCCTGCGAAAAGATTGGATACTTGTCCCACAGATCTAGTCTAGTCACATAGAAGTATTGAGCGAAGACTGAAAACAAGTTAATTTGGAAAATTCATAACCCAAAAACAAGAAAATACCTCTCTGATTTTTAGATATTTAATGTAAAAAAACCTCATCTTTCAAGAAAACAATATAAAAAAATATAGCGTTTTCTTTCTTTAACCATGTAAACTATAAAAAAAACAAATACAACCAATGATTACGAAAACAAAATCCATTTTTTTACGTAAGTGTAATTTTTTTGTAAAGAAGACTAGCTCATTGACTTCAATTTGATATGTCGATGATTAAAATCAGTCCAGTTGTTCATAAGCTATGGTTTTTCTAAAAAAATCCTTTGAAAAAGCCACACAGATGAAACACAAATTTCTGCATAACTGGAGAACTTATCAAGCAAAGGAGGCCAAATTTGACGTGTGAGGGTTTTTGAGTACGAGAAATGTTATCATCAAGGACCGAAGTCTACCAAGTCGTAGAGTGAAATAGCAACAGAGACGGAGAAACTGCTGGAAGTAGCCAAAACACATTTTCAAATAAATACGAAGCCAAATTTCTTCATAGTTCTGATTTCTATGATTGTATGACACCCCTCCCTTCTCTGGAAGGGGGAAGGGGTACCATAAATATTACACATATTTTAAACAAAACTCTGTAGGAAAATGGAAAAATTCGGAAAATTCAATTTTCATATGTTCTATAATTACATCGTGACAAGCGTTGCTAGTCCATTTGATGTTTACACTAACGAAATTGATCTTTTTTCGAAATTGGATTTGGATATGGATTTTTAGGTGAAAAAAATGGGTGGGTTATAACTATGATATAACCGCAAAGTTGACGTGGAACTACCTTAGCTTAGCAATCATTTGTTTGTACTGATTGAGTTTTTGATTGAAAGAAACAATTTCCGAATTCAACTGAATTCAATTTAATTGCTGTGTGAGTAAAAAGACTGAATAAATGCCATGTAAGGTCAATTCATACATTGTGATAGATTATGTTCTCCGCTACAAGTAAATTTAATGACAGTCCTTTTACGTTTGGTATGATTCCAAGGACAAAATATATGAACGGAAGAATTCTCAAACGATTATTTTATTTCACATTTCCCTCTGAAGTTTGCATCTCTCAAGTTTACGTACTTCTCGAACCGCTTATTTGCTGGATTTGATGAGCTTTAGGCACTCAGTTTTGATTTTGACATGTACGTTGAACGCATATTGTTTAATCAATAGGCGTTATCGCAGCAAATGGTTATCAACATTTTGCCTAATCATCAAATGGTATGCGTAGAAATTCAGTGAGTAGAGGATATGAAGGCATATCCTTCAATGCAATCTTGAATAACCGAACCGAAGCGTTGTGTTCGTAGCCGCTTTTGTAATCTGTATTAGGAGAACGCTTTTTGGAGTGCAAAACAAAACATACGTGTGCAGAAGTATCCCCGGCTTGCATGAATCAATAACTTCTACTTTTCATACTACAAATGCTTTAAACTTGAATGTTCATTCGCCTCTAGTGTCTGCACGGTTTTCCCAGATTCTCAAGTCTAGAAGACCGTATTACGGAAACATATTCTAAACTGTACAAAGGCAAGCGAGTATAAAAGTGCTCGTATTTTGCATTTAAAGACGATTTCCCCGGACACCTTGCCAATTTCCACAAGCTCCATGGATTTGAAGTATGTGTTAGGGAAACACATTTCAGTCGGAACAAAAATACCCCCGAATTGCATGTATTTGCAATGCCGATTTCCCCCCAGGCACCTTAGATTAGAAATTTCTGTTAGGGAACAAAAGCTCTCCCTACTTCCATGTATTTGCAATACCGATTTCTCCAACGCTGCTTGGTTTTGAAGTCTGTGTTAGGGAACATATTTCGATGAGAACAAAAGTCCCCATACTTCCATGTATTTGCAATGCCGATTTCCTCAAGTCTGCTTGGTTTTGATGGCTGTGCTGGGGAAACAGTAAATCGGGCCAATCAAAACGAGGCAGTTAGGGCGTTTAGATAACGCTGAACATTTTACAATTATTCAATTGTTTATCTAATGAAAAATAACATTTTATTGACTGCGATAGTTGCGTAGAAATATTACCTATCGATTGATGCAAACATCTTTCCGATCCAGTAAGAAATGTTTGAGTTGTAAGCATTCGAAATCTTGCATTTTTTCCTGTATGTTCTGTGTTTAAGTTTTCATTTTACCCCCTATATATTCCGGTTAGACGTAGTCCCACGTCAAAACGCACTCCTATATCCTATAATTGCACCTACCTTTGCTAATGAATCAGCCTTCTCATTACACAGAAATGAGCAATGTGAAGAGACCCAGACAAAGGTGATGACATAACAGCGTCTGGATAAAGCACTCAAAATTTGTCGTATTCTCTCAAGGAAGTACGGCGAGTGCTTTTCCGGCCTCACTGAACGAATAGCTTCGACAGAGTTAAGACTATCCGTTACAATGTAAGAGTGTTCAACAGGTCGTGAGGCGACACTGTCCAGCGTCCAGTGAATCGCTGCCAATTTAGCAAAATACACTGAGCAAAGAAACTGAAGACTGTGAGTGTTGCTAAAAATTTAGTTGAACACTCCAAATCCTGTGGACTCGTTCATAGAGGACCCATCAGTAAAGTACATATTACTACAATTGATACGCCCATATTTTGCACCAAAGATATTTGGAACGATCTCTGATCGATGATAATCTGGAATTCTATGAATTTCCTGCTTCATGAACAGATCAAAATGCACAGAGGAATTTATGTAGTTAGGAAAACAAACACAATTGGGAATATACGGAGAAGGACCAACCTGCATGGAAATGAATTCATGATATGAACTCATGAATCCAGAGTGAAAGTCTAGCTCTATTAGCTGCTCAAAATTTCCCATCACCAATGAGTTCATAACCTTACACCGAATGAGGAACCGAAGAGGTAATAAATTGAAGCGATCTTTTAGTGGGAGTATACCTGCCAAAACCTCGAGACTCATAGTGTGTATTGAGGGCATACATCCCAAAGCGATACGGAGACAAAGGTACTGAATTCGCTCGAGTTTAAAGAGGTGTCTTTTCCATTACTTTCCATTACTCCATTACTGAGAGAATAGTTGTTCGATACAACATAATAAGATCTTCGGGAAAGGCTCCCCACCAGGTGCCGGTAATTGTACCGAGAAACTTTATTTTTTGTTGGCATTTTTACTCAGATACTTAATATGGACCATCCAGCATTTGCATTCTCTTAATTTTCGTTACATGTTTCATAGAGTGACTCCCTTATATAAAAACCAAAGACGTAGTCCTACGTCAAAAAGTTCGAACCCAGATAGTATGAATTTTATTCCGTTTTTTTTTTGAAGAAATTAAATATGACCTGCTCACTTTTTACAATTACGACCTGATCAGTGAAGAAGAATCATAAGCTATTCTCTACCATATGAATAATAGTATTGTAGTAATGATTGAAACTGAAAAAAAGATATAGGAGGTTGTGTTCAAGATACGCCGGCATGGTTGACGTAGAACTACGATGTTATTTTATATAAGTCGCTTATTTATAACTTCGACTATTATTTTATAATAATGTGAAATTTTAGAAACAACTGTTTCTGTTTGTAACTGCGCTCTTTTCAACAGAAGCCCTTTCTGTTAATATTGCCGGTCTAGATAAGTTTAGCTGTCATCCTTTGTGGAGAAAGTTTTAATACTGTCATACGAAACCAAATCACCGACAGAATGCCAGAACATTTATTTTCTTGGTGAGCCGACGATAGCCTAGCTGGCGTCAGCATGATTGCATTGTATGATGAATGCAATGGCTTCAGAATGATGCAATGATTGTAATGCCAGAGACATCAGCGAGTGAGTGATTTGGTCGCATCCACAGCTCAATCCGAAACGAATACATTTGATGACGCAAAACAAGGAAGAATAAGCGATGTTCATTGAAAACAGAACGAAACTGAAAGTTTGCCTCAGCGAGATCCACTGTTCATTCTTCTTCTTTAATGGCGTTAACGTTCCCTGTGGAACTTTTGCCGTCTCAACGTGTTCATTAACTAGCGTCATTCATTAATACTTGGTTGAGATTTCGATGCCGAATAACACGCCTTAAATGTACTCTGGAGTGGCAAGCTCTAGAATACGCGTGACCACAGTGCAAGCCGGAAGAATTTTCTTTGACGAAAAATCCCCCGGCCAGAACGGGAATCGAACCCGAACACCCGGCATGATAGTGTGGGACGCTAACCACTCGGCCACGGGTGCACAATCCACTGTTCATACTCTAGGCAAATATTTCCCTTCGTTATTCTTCTTTGCCTTTGTTCACGGAGACTTTACATCTTGCGATTTCCCCTTCGTTGCTCGTCGATAAGTTGCTCGTTTATGACAGTTCTGTTCGGGAAAGCACACAAATGGACAGAACAATTTTCGTCAATTTAAACCATATACAGACTATGGAATTGTAATGTATGTCATATCAAACAAATTTTAGGGAATTTCCGATTCGTTTGATATGTAAATCGCCGAAATCCGTTCGCGGCAAAAATAGTCATTAACGTTAACTTTATTTCATAAAAACGTTACCTATTTTCTGATTTGGCACCCTTAATGAAAGACGTAGTTCTACGTCAAAAAATATTTTGAAAATTAAAATTAATTTTTCTCGAAAATATGTGCTTACAAAATTCTGAAAGATTTAGATATAAATAGCCCTTAAAATTTCCAACAAGTTTTCCATACATCGGACAATGGATACATTTACATGGAAAAAGTTTTTCGAACAACAACTTTTTCATGTTTTTCTTTGAAAAAATGCTGTGAATGTTTTATTCGTTACATTTTTATGTATAAATTATCGCAATTTACATGCTCTGCTAACTTTTCTCTATTTGGAAACATGTCAAGAAAATGTCAAACGTGAGAATTTACACACAAAAATGTTACGAGCAAAACATTATTTTTTTCAGGAGTCTTCATACAAAAGCAACTTATATTCCAAAAACTATAACAGATAGAAAGCTGACGTCTGCGAGAAAAGTTCACATTTTAATAAGATCTAAAACTTTGTCGAATACACTATATCTCTATGTTGACTTTATACAAAATTAGGATTAGTTGTATTTTTTTTAAAGAAAATATAAAAAAGTTGTTGTTAGAAAAACGTTTTCCCTGTAAAAGTGCCCATCTTCCGATGTATCGACGACTTGTTGGAAATTTTAAGGGCTATTCATATACATATTTTTTGGAATTTAAAAAAAATCGTTTTTGAGAAAAATGAATTTAAATTTTTCAAATAACTTTCTTCTCAGAATTTTTTTTTCCAAAAATTTTTTGGTATTTTTTTTTTGTAAAAATTTAAACAATTTCCTACATTTCATCCTTTGTCAAGAATTTTATAGGTATCATAGTTTTTAAGTTATAAATATTTATAAAAAAATTGGAAAAAACGGCTTTTTCCAAAAGGTAGTCTAATTCTTTTTCAAAAGTATGCAAAGTTGCTTAAATGAGCCATGCCTTTACACCCACAACGTTTCACTGGTATCTGAGATGGTGCTGCCAACTCCTAAGACGAGTTGGCATGAAATTCGTCATATGCATCGACTCACCTTGTACGTTAAAAAAAAAATTCGATAACGTATAAGGAAACCAGACCATGGATTATAAATTAGCAAAGTGTTTCACTTTAAAGAAACGCTTAGTCTCTGCAATTCACCAGTTCTTTTGAGCCGCTCCTTTGTTCAGCGGTATCAATACCGGTATTAAGAACAACATTGAATGATGATCAATCGATGATCAGAACCACTCATAGATTACTCAAATGATAAAATATCATATTGTGATTCATCAGAAACAATACTCAACATTTTTCAGAAATCATGGATATCAAATAATCTGATTCTTTCGAAATTGAGGTAGTTGTCATATTCAGGATATCGATAACGAGTTCAGGAAGATCCGAAACCTGGATTTTGATTACTTCATTGTAAACGAACGCAAGAATGCTTCTTCCTTTTGGGGTAAAATGTTTTCACTAGAAAGGATTGACAATAATTTTACTTACCCTAAATTGAGATATATTATTTCAACATTTCTGATTCTGCCTCATTACTGAGCAACCGTTGAACGATTGTTTTCAGAATGGAATTTGAATAAAACAAAACTAAAAAAATAGAACAGGAACAAAAACTGTGCGAGGAATTCTAGTTTCCAAAAAATATGTAGACATGCATAAAGAACAGTCAGGATTAGTAAGAATGACGCAAAAAATATGATCACAAACAAATTGAGGAAATTTAAAATTGTTCTGGTACTTACGTATTAACCCTTTTGCTATGAGCGTCGCCTATGGGCGACATCCGCGCGACAGTCTGTGTGTACGAGTGTTGTTTATAGACGACATTAGGGTTATACTGCACATCGATCACACCAGCGCGATATGCACACTTTTCGGCGCAATGCTCCGTTCAGCGGTATCACTCCGACGGAGCACACTGGCGCAGCGAAAGGGTTAACGCCAACGGAGCGCAATTTTTTTATGAGTTTATTTTTTTGCTATAAAATTTATTCTGAGGGTATAGTAGGGCAATCTGATTCGGCTGCCGACCCGCTATCAGGAGCGGCGGCCTCTCGCAAGCACACCTGTTTCCATCAATTGTTGAATGAAAATTTCGCTCCCATTACATTGGTCTCACAAAAAATTCCATTACGAAAAAATAATTAACACTCCGTAGGCGGTAGTACGTGAGTACCAATGCTACATACTGACACTGCCACTGTATACCCTAATTTGTATTGTTAATATAGAAATATTGAGAAAACATTTAAAAAAAAAAATTTTTTCAGCTTTTTTTCAGTGTTTTCAAAATTTTTCCAGCTTTTTCAAAAATTAGGTTGGCATCTCTGCTCGAAATGGTCTGTTCTTAGTTGACGTAGAAAGCAAAACAAAGCCATTGCTTATAAGAAACATACTTTCGCACCAACACAGCTAAAAAGATAAAATAAAATCGAAAAAGAAAAAAAAAGATAAAGTCGATAATTAGCTCAAAAGAGCCGAACAGTGACAAGAAGTGCACCAGAATGGGTTGCAAATGCTCTTGAGATGGCCGAGCAGGATGGACTGATATCAACTAAATCGATCTATTCCTTTCTTCGTAGCAGAAAATATACTGCCCCGAAAATCCAAACAAAATTCCCAAACAATCCTTAGGAGTTGTGGTGGGGGATTATATCGTATGTTGATTCAAATACCAAAGAAGGTACACCCCCAGTTAGTTTTGAGCACATGTTATGGCATCCCAATTCATTACATCAAATGAGCTGAAAAATAACAGAAAATGTTCTACTTCCCAATACATGTATATCATTTGTGTAATATATATGCTAGAGCCAATATGTGCGAGCGAAACAGGAAACACATTTAAAAGAAAGCATATGAAAGCTTTTCGTACAGTTTGCCAAATACACGGCCCAGACAAAGAAAGATATATTCTCGTTCATGTTCTTCTTTATCCTCTTAGAGAACACTTTCCAACTTAATTTTATGATGAGGTGTAATTGCGAATAGCTTTGCATTCCAGTCGGCCTTGGTTCGACCCCCATTGACGTCGTATGGACTTTTGACGTGGGACTACGTCTAACCGGAGTATATGGGGGGTAAAATGAAAACCTAAACACAGAACAAGCAGGAAAAAATGAAAGATTCCGAATGCTTATAACTTGAACATTTCTTACTGGATCGGAAAGATGTTGGCATCAATTGATAGGGAATGTTTCTACGCTTCTATCGCAATTAATAAAATGTTATTTTTCATTAGATGAACAATTGAATAACTGTAAAATGTTAAGCGTTATCAAAAGCCCTAACTGACTCATTTTGATTGGCCCGATCTACGGTTTCCCTAACACAGCCATCTAAACCAAGCAGCTTTGGGGAAATCGGCATTGCAAATACATGAAAGTATGGGGATTTTTGCTCTCACCGAAATGTGTTCCCTAACACAGACTTCAAAACCAAGCAGCGTTGGAGTGATCGGCATTGCAAATACATGAAAGTCGAGGGTATTTTTGTTCCGACTGAAATGTGTTTTAACTGAGTGCCTGAAGTTCATCAAATCAAGCAAATTCGCGGTTCGAGAAGTACGTACATTTGAGAGATGCAAACTTCAGAAGGAAACGTAAAATGAAATAATCATTTGATAATTCTTCCGTTCACATATTTTGTCCTAGGCATCATACCAAACGTAGAAGGACTGTCATTAAATTTACTTGTAACGAAGAACATAATTTATCACAATGGATGAATTGACCTTACATGGAATTATACAATCTTTTTACTCATAAATTAAATATATTGAATTCAATTGAATTCGAGAATTGTTCCATTCAATCAAAAATTCAATCAATACAAACAAATGATTGGTACGATAAGGTAGTCCCACGTGAACCTTGCGGTTATATCATAGATATAACCCACCCATTTTTTTTTTTTTTGGCACAATCCCAAATGAAATGAGAAAAGAAAACAGAAAGAGATGTCTGATCGCATACATACAAACCATTTTTGAGCTTTTAAAACAGCTTATTATTCGCGCATTTGACCCTCCAGCACACGAAAGGACATCATTTCTGCTAAAGATGAAATGTTTTCTGCCAACGCTAGTTTGAGTGTATATTTCTAATGTTCAATTTCCAATGTTCCAACCAAAGAGAAAATGCTTTAACACAATATTAGAGGAATTGATGATTATTTATGTGCAATATGTAGTCTGATTTATTCATCAATGAAATTCCCTCCGACTTACACTGTGGTCACGCGTATTCTAGAGCTTTCCACTCCAGAATGCATTCAAGGGGTGTTTTTCGGCATAAAAATCTCAACTAAGTACTACAAATAAAAATGTCGCATGTAATACCTACGCTGAGAAGGCAAAAGTTCCACTGGGAACGTTAGTGCCATCCAAGAAGATGTGGTCTGATAGATTCGGTTAAACATCGAAAGCAAAAGTGCAAGGAAAATAGAAATGTTTGGGAATGGGTTGCATTGAGAAGATTAAAACTCAATATTAGGGATCCCGAAGAAGTATTATCAAAAGATATACATTCGAAGAGTTTCCAGAGTAAAATCTGTTTATTACTAGTTACAATTACTGTTCAATACAACATTAAAAATTTTGCCGAAAGGAATTTTACAAATTTCCGGAAATTTTTACACGACGATAGATGGAATTTAGGAAAACTTAATACAAGAGAGTCTGGTAGCTGGGTAAATAAGTGATAATGGATGACTGGATGAGCGTAAGGTTGTGAGGGTGAGGAAATATGAGTGTGCTGTAGGCAAATTTCGAGAATACCGCGGCTAATCGGTATGATTTAGATTTTGTTAGGTCAGTGTAGACTAAGATCCCTTCCAACTAACGCTCCACATTTTAACCCCGAGAAGTTCGAGGGAAAACGGAACCCTGTACAGAAAAGAAAACAAATAAAAAAAGATTGTAAAACGTTAAAAAAATTAAAATGTATAAGATTGAAATAAAAACAGTTATTAAAAAACAATGTATAAGATTGAAATAAAAACAGTTATCAAAAACGAAACGAAACGATTTTTCTACAAAACACCGCTCCGTATTTAACTTATTCCACTATGAACTTCATCATGAAGGAACAACTGTTTACAAGTTATGTGTGTGAAGTAAAGTTTTGAGCTTACCTTTTTTGACCACCTCTTTAACCCAAATATTCCTATGTGCATTGATGCCAAAAACCGGCATTTACACTTCAACTATGCCGCCACCACCCACCAGCCCGGCAGCAAAAAGAATGCTGCCACGACCTGACAACCCGAAGAAAATAAATCAAATGATTTTCTATTTGCTATTTTCTGTCAACGGGGAAAAAGGTGCATACACACACATACCCATTTAGGTACGGGTAAATAAAATAAAGTGCCGCAGACGCCTCGCCGAAGAAGATTGCACAGCCAACGATAATGGCATTACTGTTTGATTTTGGTGTAATTTAGTGGTAGATGACATCGACGCTGACACGGACGCCCTTTCGGTTTTTGTCTTCCCGGTTTCGACACCTTCCGCCGAAAAAAGGGGTGGTGGGTTCAGAGTGTGATTTTTTTTTTCGTTACAACAACTTAATTGGAAGGAAAATGGAATCTTCCTGGCTGTGCTATCATTTTAATCATGTATTAACTCCTCTTCACTCTTTCACATATATGTGTATGAACCCGACAGACGGAAAATTTATATTGTTTAATTAAAAGTCATAAATAATTACATTAACATGAAGAAGGAGCTATCAAAGGTAAGCGGAAACCCAATTGCAGCTCTCATATCTCGGAAATAATATATTGTGTAATTAAATTAAATTTGTTCTACCAATAACGTACAATTTCTCTCGGTCTCATTCCGGCAGTTTTCGTTCTGCACAGTCTTCGCAACGAAACCAAGTGATTCTTACATGAACCCAACTGATGCTGCGAGCTGCGAGTATGTGAGCGTAACGAAATTTTCCTCACTGCCGATGAAACGAAACACTTGAAAAACCTATATCGCTGCTCATCTCGTCATCATCCCGAATGCGATCGTTTGAAGTTTTGAAGCTGTTCTTGGAGGAAAAAGTGGTAATGTGAAAATATTACATATGTGGATATGCGTAATGCGTGCGACGCGAGACAGAGATTATCGTTCGCGTGCTGTTGGCACTTATTGCCTAATGTCTCATCGTGTTTCCCCCCTTTTCAATCCGCGGCTATAATGGTGCGTACATTCTCGGTGATACATATTTGTTTCTCCAGAGACAAATAATTTAACAAGTACTCCCAAATGATTGATGACTTCTTAACGACGTCATTTGTAGCGATTGAGTTTTATCTAATGATGCTGTTACGTTTATTTTTGGCATTTAAATTAGTTTTGGGTGTTTATTTTCAGAAAAAGATAACATTGTCGTTATAACCCAGCGTCGAATATTTAATTGAAAATTCATTAAGAGCTCTCAAACCGACAATGAAAAAAAAACCGGGAAGAAATGCGAGAACCAACGAAAACGTTTGTTCAAATTGTTTGTCCCAAATACGCAAGATGGCATCCCAATTTCTTCATTAATTTCATATCTCATATCTCATATCTCATATCTCATATCTCATATCTCATATCTCATATCTCATATCTCATATCTCATAAGCATACCCCTTGGATAAATTTTTATATAGTTTTATTAGAATACAATTTAAATTCACCAACGTATTACGGCTCACGATGGTTTTTTTTAAGTTGATTAAATTTCAATACATTGAAAAATCGTAACCATTTAAGATAAGTAATATAAAAATCTGATAGTAGTATCTTGATGATTAACGGATTAATTCATTTCGCAATACATGTACCCCTCGGGATTCTAATAATCGTGCTTCTGCGTTTTAAGGTCTGCTGTCCAAATTAATGTAACTGTGTTGTTCTCCATTTTGGCTTCCTCGAAAGTTTCTTTCGATGTTCGTTTGAGAAAATAATTCGGTCCATATCTATGGACTCATATTATTTCATGACTTTGACTGATAATAACAGCGAATTTAATTTCATGTTTCAAATTAGTACTAAAAGCTAAAAAATAACTAGGCAAGTAGCAGTTAGCAGTTATCATACCCCTTCCTTCATTAATCAAGGACATTGATGAGACTAAAACAAAATCGCGGGGCATCTGATGAAACCATTAAATGCGAATAATGGAAATTCAACGTGCCCCAGGATTTTATTTTGGTCTTATCAATGTCCTTGATTAATGAAGGAAGGGGTATGATAACTGCTAATTGCTACTTGCCTAGTTATTTTCTAACTTTTAGTACATTTTCTGTATTATTATTATGTTTAATCACAAAGAAACAGTTTAACTTAAAAAGTTTTTTTTACTTATTTTATTTCTTACCTAATATTGTTCCGAATATTTTTATGATGTACAGTATTCTATTATTCAAATCATCTCATTTAATACTGACATTGAGGGGATTGCAAAAATACATGGTACCTGCCCCACAGACATTCAAATATACATACAAACAGTTCAAGCTGAAGAAAACCATTTAAAAAAGTAATTCGTTACATGGGGATTGCGGCCATCTTGGATTTGGATTTTTCATAAATAGGGGAAGTGGGGGCATAGTGGTCACCCTAAGGAATATGCCCATTTCCAGCGTCCACATACCGCTTCAATTCCCGTTCTTCGAAGAATATTATAGTTCAACTCATTGTTGTTCAAAATAGCATTCGACTTTTACTATGAAAATTGATAATACAGTTAACTCTCCCTTACTCGATGTTCTGTAACTCGATATTTTCCCTAACTCGATGAATTTCATGGCACCTTTGATTTTACATGCATTCTTCTCTCCCTAACTCGATACCTCCCTTACTCGATGCCTCTCTTACTCGATGGGCTTTGTTTCATTTTTCCATGGATTTTTACCTCGCTAACTCGATTGATTTTCGCGTACTTGTTTTTGTGCGTTTCTAGCTGTCATTTCAATTGCTCTTGAAAGTGAAGACGAAGTGTTCGTATTATCAAGGATTTTTTTTTTTCAAGTATGGAAAACCAGGGAAAACCTTTCAAGCGAACGATTAAAACGCTAACCATAGCGCAACGTTTGAGCATCATCGAGCAGGTCGAAAAGTATGGGCGAAAGGTGTCTGAAGTTGCAAAAGATTTCAGTATTGCACAAAGTACGGTGTCAACACTATTCAAGCAAAAGGAAAAATGGCATCGGATGGGAAAATTGAATGTGGACAAAAAGCGTATAAGGTTGGTTGGGAACGAGAAGCTGGAACGGTCAATGGAAATTTTTGTCAATCAAGCCAGAGAGAATAATTTACCTCTCTCAGGTTCTATTC
Organism: Toxorhynchites rutilus septentrionalis; assembly: GCF_029784135.1. NCBI lineage: Eukaryota > Metazoa > Arthropoda > Insecta > Diptera > Culicidae > Toxorhynchites > Toxorhynchites rutilus. The sequence goes on from NC_073746.1 coordinate 35,907,104, forward strand.
TTCGGGAGAAGGCTTGCGAATTTGCCCAGAAACTGGGAATTCCCAATTTTAAAGGAAGTTCTGGATGGCTAAGTAAATTTTTAAAACGGCAAAAGATGACATTTCGGAAGCTATGTGGCGAGAGTGCCAGTGTAGATCTCAGTGTAACGGACAACTGGATTTCGCAAACCCTACCCAGTATAATCGCCGAGTATGATGCACGTGATATCTACAATGCAGACGAAACAGGACTTTTCTACAAATGTTTGCCAGACAAAACATTTGCATTTCGATCAGAAACTTGCCACGGAGGAAAATAATCGAAACAACGTCTGACAGTCATGTGTGCAACCAACATGGACGGAAGCGATAAACTACCATTGCTGGTCATTGGAAAGAGTAAAAACCCACGGTATTTCAAAAAGAAGAAATCATTACCAGTGATATATGAGAGTAACACCAAGGCCTGGATGACCTCTATTCTTTTTGAGAAATGGATTATGCAACTTGACGAAAGATTTTCCAAAGAAAATAGAAAGGTATTGATTCGGGAATTATGTGTAATGGGAATGTATCATACTTATATCTCTTTCTCCTCAAAGGTGGTCATGTTCGTTGATAATTGTACAGCGCATCCAAAATCTCTCCAACCAAAGCTAAAATCGATAAATTTGCAGTTTTTTCCACCAAACTCTACTTCAGTAGTTCAGCCGCTGGACTTGGGCATAATCAAGAACCTGAAACAGTACTATCGCCATGAATTAGTAAAACGAAGACTGCTAGAAATGGAGGATACAACGGTATTTTTTTCCTTTTTACATTCATGTTATTCAGCACTCATACTGTATTCAAATATACTCTAGGACCCTTCAGATATATCGGTATTGGATGCAATTGAATTACTTTCACGCTCTTGGATAAACAAGGTTAAATCTGAGACTGTTCAAAATTGCTTCAGGAAAGCCGGATTTTCCATAAATGATGATGATGATATTCCGCTGGCAGAATTAATGCGTCGTGAGCTTGCTGCTGTCGACAGTGCAGTACCATTCGATTGTTCATCGTCATTTGATGAATATTGCGAAATGGATCAAAACGTGATTTGCTGTGATCTAATGACTGATACCGATATACTGGAAAGTGTTGAAGAAGCTGAAAAAAACGTTGAAAATAGTAGTCCTAGTTGAAAATAGTAGTTAGAGGAGGTTCAGGAAGTTTCAGCTGATTGTTTTGAAATTACACCTTCGAACGTTAAATCGAACCTAAAGAATATGTCCGAAATATTGCAATCAACTGAAAATGTTCCCGTGAAACTATTTTAACATTTCTTTGCGATTGAACAGTTCCTGCGTGATCGTTACAATTTAGTTTGAATTACATACATAATTAATATTTTCTTTGTTAACCTAGTTCCTTTTCCATTTCCAATTCCATTTTACAATAAAATTGGCCTACTAAACAAACATCCTATGTATTTTAAATTTATATTAAAATTTGAGAAAAGAATGTATAATAGTACATGCGCATTAGTACATATAGGGTAAATGTACTAATGCACAAAAACAAATCAATTATAGTAATATCCTGTATACGCAATGGTACCAATTATAGTAAACCCCATGTACCATAATTGGTTTATTCCTAATTGGGTCATATTTTTAAGCCCTAATATTGGGACACTTACCCTAACATCATATATTTGCAATTTGTGGCATAAAAAAAAATATGAAAAAATGTTCTGTATCTCGATACCTCCCTAACTCGATGGTCCCTTGGATATCGAGTTAGGGAGAGTTGACTGTAGTACATTTTTCATCATTAGAAAAAAAGGTGAAAGATCGAACTTTTTTTTTGCTTGGTGGTAAAGTGGTCACCCGGTGTGGGGGGGGCGGTGTTCAAAGTGGTCATTCGCACATGGGATAGATTTATGCGTTTTTTTCGTCCAAATTTGTTCAAATCATACTTGATATAGTAGTAGGTACAAGTATGAAATAAGCTTGGCCTATTCACCTAGAGCCTCAATTAAATTTTTCTCATGCATACAAAAATGTAGTAAGAAACACATAACGTTCTGCATAATAAGGCTTCCTTTAGTTGGAATGGCATATTTTTTTCCAGGGTCAATACCACAAAAGAAACCTCTTCAAGAGCAAAATGTGAGAGGTATATCAACTTTAGTAAACAGAACATTGTAAGTGAATAACACCTATAACCAAAGGCTATCGAGAGAGCAATTTTTGTTTTTATTCATATTTTGACATTTTGACAGCTTTACTGAAGTACAGGGTGACTCAAAAGTCATTAAATCCTTCAAACATAAGGTGACTATCAATACGGTTTCAATAGTCAATAGTTATACTACCAAACAAACAGGTGACCACTTTGCTCCTCATGACGAATTTGCCCCCACTATCCCTAGCTGTGTTCTACTATCCAAGCTATTTCATTTGATACTCATATTGATGAGTTTTGGGAAAAAAAAAAAAAATATATATATATATATATATATATATATATATATATATATATATATATATTGCGCCATTTTGTAGTGGCGGCCATTTTGAATTTGCATTTTTCATAAATAACTGTGTTCTACTAATCAAGCCCTTTCATTTGATACTCATGTTGATGAGTTTTTGAAAAAAATATATATTGCGCCATTTTGTGGTGGCAGCTATTTTGAATTTGCATTTTCCAATAACTGTGTTCTACTAATTAAGCCCATTCGTTTGATAATATGGATATCAATGGGATTTTGAAGAAAAAAATATGGCGCCATTTTGTGGTGGCGGCCATTTTGTATTTGCATTTTTCATAAATAACTGTGTTCTACTTATCAAGCCTTTTTATTTGATATCCATATTGATGGGATTTTGGAAAAAAAACCCATGTTGAGGTTTTGAGATAATATGTAAACCGCCATTTTGTAGCGGCCGCCATCTTGGATTTTCAAGATCATCAAATACGCAGTTTTATAGTGACTTCAGAGATAAAGGTGTGTTCCAAACACCAGATCAATCGGTCAACAGGAAGGAGGTCAAATTTCTATTAATGTGGGACAGCGCTACAGACATGTTACAAACATATAAACAGGTAAAGCTAAATAAAAACGTTTATTAAATGAATTACACTGCAACGTGATAAATTTCATTCAAAACACATTCTCGACCCACTCCAGTTTCGTGTCGGGAAACTCCTTTGTGTTACATTGATACTCCAACTGGCACAAAGGCGGAGCTTACGTTACAATATTATACTTTTCTCTTCCTCCGCTCCATTAGCATTCCAAATCACTCTTACACGCGACTGATTTGCACAGCAAGCTTCTCGGTGATAGCGGTATATAAATATGCCGCAAGCTTCTCGCACAGACCGAACTTCATCGTTGCTAGAAAATTGAACAAATACTGATGAGACCGCGGAACATGGTGAAAGGACATCATACTACATAAAAAAACTATCGCGAGAACGTTCACGATATATACTGTATTGATGCGTTTGGAAACAAATTGTCGTGTGTTGCTCTCTCGAGGGTAAGAATGTATTATCAATAAATCATCTTAAATTGTTTTTACAACGGCATGCATCTGTCCTTTTAAGGCCCCTTAAACTTTCTACTTGAAAGACATTTAAATTTTTTTAAAATTAATATCTGAAATAATAAAAGTGAATTGATTCAGTGTTCTTTTTGCCAAGAAAAAGCTTTTGGAAATTCAGGAGTGTGGTCCAACATATTCGAGTTTTTCCTCTGATTGATCGTTCAATGGTCATGAATCCGAGTATTGTTTCCGGATTAAATGCAGCGCCAAAGTGCAGCGTATTTCAAACCGGATTTAAAGAAGATATTTTTCAGTTGAATGAAATGTGTTCATCGGCCAAAACTGAAGATAAAAAATTGTTCCGTAACAAAAATCTTTAAACCTCATATTTCACGACACGCGACAGAGATTGTCTTTAGGTAACCTGAAAAAAAAAACTTCTACAACTATATTAATTTGTCCGACTATATATTCTATTATTTATCGCACCTCTTTTTTAAAGAAATCCAACAATGTAGAATGTCATTGCTTCGACAACTCGCAAGCAGATCGGTCGAACCTATATTTGATCCGATACAGGTGTTTTTTTTACATCCGTTTCTAGTGTGTATTTTTTCATCTGGTGCGCTGCGAGCGAAGTAAAGCTCATAAAAAGTGGTGCGCTATCGAGACAATCCGGCAGCAAGACACATCATCACACACGCTACACAGCGGCGGCAAGTAGAAGTTTATTTTCCTCTTTCTTCTTCCATCATTCTGAATAGCTTCTGTGCACGATTTACACCATTGTTTAAACTTTGTGTTCACCAAATCGGCAAGCGTTGGCATTAGGGGTGTCCATTTTGATACATCACCGTTGAACTATTATTGGAACTTTTTTCATTTTCAAATCACACATAATAACAAAAATTGAAATAAATAAAATTTTCAACAATAACTAATATAGTAATATAATTTCTTTTACTAATTTATATTTTCCAAATTATTATATTCTGTTCATATCGAACAGTTGTCTACTTCTTCGTTTTTATTAATATGGCAGAGGGCGGGGAGGATCCCCCATCCACGCCAAAGAATATATCAGATAATGAACCTCCTCCTGAAGAGCAGGAGGATGAAACAGAAGATGAGGAGGAAAATTCTGTTTACGAGATAGAAAGCTCTGAAGATGAGGAAAAAGACGAGAAGCAGGATTTTCGTCTAAAAGAATACCCTGATGGCGCCAAAGGCCCATTTATCGTATACTTTAGACGAAAATCCAAACCTCTTAACGTCATTCGCATCTCAAAAGAGTTGACACAGAAATTTTCCGAAGTTACCGAGATTACTCGTATGGGGCCAGACAAATTACGAGTTGTCGTCTCCAGCAGAACCCAAGCGAATGAAATAACGCGCTGTGATCTCTTTGCGATCGAGTATCGCGTATACGTACCCTGTTGCAACGTTGAAATAGACGGTGTAATAAACGAAAAGGGTTTGACTCGAAAAGAGATACTCGATGGTGTCGGTCGCTTCAAGAACTCTTCACTTAAAAGTGTGAAGATTCTTGCATGCGATCGACTGAAATCTGTGTCACTTAAAAATGACAAACGAGTCCTCAATCGGACAAACTCTTTTCGTGTGACATTTGAGGGTTCCGCCCTTCCTAACTACGTTGCAATAGGTGCACTTCGTTTACCTGTTCGGTTGTTTGTACCCCGGGTAATGAAATGCAACAAATGTATGCAACTCGGTCACACGGCCGCCTATTGTTGCAACAAAAAACGTTGCGCAGATTGTGGAGAGAGCCATGATGAGAATCCTTGCCCGAAAGAGCGCAAGTGTCTTCATTGCGGCGGGACTCCTCATGATCTTACTCAATGCCCGGTGTACATACAACGAGGGGAAAAAATCAAGCGTTCCTTAAAAGAACGTTCCAAGCGGACTTATGCAGAAATGCTTAAGAGTCCCGTTCCAACGACTCAGGACAATCCCTACTCCATTCTGCAGAACGACGAGCCTGTTGCTGACGCTCCCAATGCAGGAGGTTCCGGTACATCGCAGGGTGCCATCAGGAAAAGAAAAATTACTTCTTTTCCATCACTCCCCAGAAAGAAAACCGAAACTTCCCAAGTTGGAATGAAAACTCGAATCGAACGTGCTGAGAATAGACCGAAGCAAGTACCTCCTGGTTTAAGCGGTTCTTCTACGCACCAGGGGTCCTCAGCACTTCCCGGAGCAGCACCCAACACGTCTGCTCCTTTTTCGCGGCCACAATCTGGCTTGCTTGCGCTTTCTGACCTGGTGGACAACATTTTAAATGCTTTAAATATAAACGACCCTCTTAAAAGCATAGTTTTATGTTTGCTTCCGATTGTGAGAACATTTTTGAAAGAAAAATGTGGTTTTTTGGCAGCGTTCATTTCCCTCGATGCCTGATTCAGTGCAAGAGGTCAAGGATTAGACCACTGTAATACAGTGGAATTGCAGAAGCATTATTCCTAAACTAGATCAGTTTAAATTTTTAGTTCACAGCTCTAACTGTGATGTATTTTCTCTCTGTGAAACATGGCTTTCTTCAGCCGATGAGCTGAATTTCCACGATTTCAACATTATTCGCCTCGATCGAAATGACTCGTTAGGTGGCGTACTATTGGGGATTAAAAAATGTCACTCCTTCTATAGAGTCACTCTCCCATCGATGACAGGCATTGAAGTTGTTGCTTGCCAGATACAAATCAATGGCATAGACCTCTGCATTGCTTCGATATATATCCCTCCCAGAACTACGGTAGGCCGCCATCAGTTCTTTGATACTATCGAGGCAATGCCGGAGCCGCGGTTAATCTTAGGTGATTTCAACTCCCATGGAACAGCATGGGGATCACTCTACGATGACAACCGTGCCACTTTGATTTATGATCTGTGCGACAACTTCAAATTGACAGTTTTGAATACTGGGGAAGCAACCAGAATAGCCAACCCTCCTGCACGGGCAAGCATGCTAGACATATCTCTATGCTCTTCTTCGTTATCCCTGGATTGCATGTGGAAGGTAATCCAAGATCCCCACGGTAGTGATCACCTACCAATAATTTTATCGATCGCTAATGAATCAAGCTCTCGTGAGTCAGTCAATATTTCGTATGACCTCACGAAGAATATTGACTGGAGAACATTTGCGGAAATAATATCTGAAGCAATTGTTTCAATGCATGAACTTCCTCCACTCGAAGAGTATAACTTTATATCGAGTTTGATTTACGAAAGCGCACTTCAAGCTCAAAAGAAACGTGTACCGGCTACCACTTTCCGACGTCGTCCTCCATCACTTTGGTGGGGCAAGGAGTGTTCAAAGGTCTACCTTGAAAAATCATCCGCTTTCAAAAAATTCAGGAAAACTGGATTAGTGGAATGGTTTCGAAAGTACCAAGCTCTAGAAGCCAAACTAAAAGGTTTGATTAAAGCAAAAAAGCGTGGATATTGGCGTAAGTTCGTCAATGGTTTGTCAAGGGAGACCGCTATGAGCACTCTTTGGAATACGGCTAGGAAAATGCGTGGCTGGAACCATACAAACGAAAGTGAGGAATACTCTGACCGTTGGATTTTTAACTTTGCAAGGAAGGTTTGCCCCGACACCGTTCCTGCACAAAACGTCGTACGCGACATTCCACTTCAAAGAATGAGAATTTTTCGATGGTGGAATTCTCAATTGCCCTTCTCTCATGTAACAATTCAGCTCCGGGGTCGGACAAGATTAAATTCAACTTGTTGAAGAATCTTCCCGACTTGGCAAAACAGCGTTTGCTGAACTTGTTCAACAAGTTTCTGGAGCTGAATATTGTCCCGCATGACTGGAGACAAGTGAGAGTGATAGCCATACGGAAACCCAACAAGCCGGCTAGCGATCACAACTCGTATAGGCCGATTTCAATGTTATCCTGTATTCGCAAATTGTTAGAGAAAATGATTCTACTTCGTTTGGACAAGTGGGTCGAAACGAACAATTTGCTGTCAAATACGCAGTTTGGCTTCCGCCGAGGTAAAGGGACAAATGATTGTCTCGCGCTGTTATCTTCTGAAATCCAAATCGCATTTGCTCGCAAAGAACAAATGGCTTCCGTTTTTCTCGATATCAAAGGGGCATTTGATTCAGTTTCCATGGAAATTCTCTCAGAGAAGCTTCATAATCGTGGACTTTCACCAATTCTCAATAATTTCCTGTACAATTTACTGTCAGAAAAGCACATGATTTTCTCTCATGGCAGCTCGAAATCTTCTCGTTACAGTTTTATGGGCCTACCACAAGGCTCCTGCCTAAGCCCCCTCTTGTACAGTTTTTACGTCAATGATATGGATGATTGTCTAACTAGAGACTGCACGTTGAGACAACTTGCAGACGATGGAGTTATTTCCATCACGGGTACTAATCCCGTCGTTCTGCAAAAGTCGTTGCAAGATAAGGACCGTATCGTTAATTATGGGTACGCTCAAAACACAGCTTTATTTCAAATATTGCATTTATTTTTCAGTTCTGATATCAAAATATTGTATCTTATGAATGAAAGAAAGGAGTAACAGTAAAAAATAATCAAGATTCTGATTTTCGCGCCAATGATCGCACCTGCTTCTTGATGTCCCTAATTAGGTTCTGGACAACCGTCTCATCGACTTGTTTGCTCACATTTATCCAATCCTTTTTGAACTGCTCAAGGTCATCGGCTGCCTTGTCCTTCTTCCGCAGTCGTCCCTTCATCAAAGCCCAAAATTTTTCAATAGGTCTTATTTGCGGACAATTTGGAGGATTCATCTCCTTTTCCACAAAATCGACATTATTCTCGCGATACCAATCCAAGGTCAAACGTGCATAGTGGCATGATGCCAAATCAGGCCAAAATAGTGTCGGACCAGTGTGCTTTCGGATGAGCGGTAACACACGCTTTTGGAGACATTCTTTCCGGTAAATTTCACCATTCATATTCCCGAGAGTGAAGAAAGGAGATGATTTCATGCCACATTGACAAACAGCTTGCCAAACCAGCACTTTCTTACCGAATTTTTCGCAAAAAATTGACTTCTCCGCGTTCGGGACATCTGTTCCTTGCTTTACAGTGTAAAACTGTGCCCCAGGAAGAGTTTTGTAGTCCAGTTTGACGTAGGTTTCATCATCCATGACGATGCACAGTTCGCGTTTGCTTAAAATCCCATCGTAAAGCTTACGGGCACGGGTTTTCACGGAACTTGCCTGAATTTGGCTGCGTTTGGGACATTTTTGCTTTCTATATGCCTTCAGTGAGTTACGTTCTTTGGCACGTTGAACCATACCGATTGATGTTCCACACTTTTTTGCGCAATCCCGTATCGATAATTCCTTTTTTCTTTCAAATTGCCTGCAAATCTTTTTATCCAAGTTTGGCTTGGATGGCCCAGGTTTTCTGCCGCGACCGGGTAGATCCTTCAATGTATTATACATACCAAATCGCTTGATAGCGTTTTGGACCGCATGGACGCTTACTCCTTCCGCCTTCGCCAATTTTCTCATTGATATTCCTGTTTCGGAGCAGTATCTGGTCACAATGGATTTTCGTTTTTCTTCTGTTAGCCCTCTCATGATTGCACTTTTAGGAAAAAACGATCATTTAACAATGCTAACTGAACGCTAACTGTGTCAACAACAGGAGAAAAATAAACAGCTGTCAAAACAAGCTATAGTCTTTTTCAGACGGAGACTCTAAGGCGTACCCATAAATAACGATACGGTCCTTACCCTGAACAATCTGTTCACGTGGGCCCTCAAGCTGGGTATCGAATTCTCTACGGAGAAAACTGAAATGGTCGTTTTTTCTAGGAAGCACGAACCCGCCCAATTCCAGCTTCACCTATCCGGCAAAACGATCCAACACTCCATGTTTTTCAAATACTTGGGTGTATATTTTGATTCTAAGTGTACCTGGGGGAGACACATTGCGTATTTGAAACAGAAATGCCAGCAAAGAATCAATTTTCTCCAAACAATAACCGGAACATGGTGGGGTGCCCATCCAGGAGACCTCATTCAGTTGTACAAAACAACGATATTATCAGTGTTAGAATATGGCAGTTTTTGCTTCCGATCAGCTGCCAGGATTCATATTCTCAAGCTGGAGAGAATACAATATCGTTGCTTGCGTATAGCCATGGGGTGTTTGCGTTCGACACATACGATGAGTCTCGAAGTTTTGGCAGGAGTACCCCCGCTTACTCTTCGGTTCACAGAATTATCCTACAGATTTCTCATCCGTTGCAAGATCATGAATCCATTGGTGATTGATAACTTCGAAAATCTACTCCAACTGACTCCTCAGTCAAGTTTTATGTCTTTATACCATGAGTTCCTTACCCGCGACGTGCACCCTTCACCAGGCATCTCCAACCAAGTTTGCTTCCCATACTTCTCCAATTCCTCTGTCATTTTTGATCTGTCCATGCGACAAAAAATCCATGGAATACCAGATCACCTATGCTCCAATGTTATTCCGTCGATATTTTCGGAAAAATATGGGAAAGTTGGATCTGATAAAATGTTCTTTACTGACGGTTCATTCATAAACGAGTCCTTCGGCATCTTCAATGAAAATTCCAGTGCCTCTTTCAAACTCAAAGATCCTTGTTCCGTGTATGTCGCTGAACTGGGTGCGATATATTACCCATTAGGGATCATTGAAACATTGCCCATCGACCACTATTTTATTTTTTCAGACAGTCTCAGCTCAATAGAGGCAATCCGCTCAATGAAGGTTGATAAACGCTCATCTTATTTCCTAACTAGAATAAGACAACTATTGAGTGTTTTGGTCGAAAAATTATTCAAGATTACCTTAGTATGGGTTCCCTCTCATTGCTCGATTCCGGGGAATGAGAAAGCGGACTCGCTAGCTAAGGTGGGCGCTTTAGAAGGCACACTTTTTGAAAGGCAAATTGCTTATAATGAATTTTTCCACATTCCTCGTCAGTATACGCTCGTAAGTTGGCAGCGCATGTGGAGTGGTGATGAGTTCGGTCGTTGGTTACACACGATTATCCCTAAGGTCTCGACGAGTGCATTGTTCAAGGGATTGAATGTAGGTCGTGATTTCATTCGCGTGATATCTCGGCTTATGCCCAATCACTACAACCTAAACGCGCATCTCTATCGCATTGGGCTCGCAGCAAACAATCTTTGTGATTGTGGCGATGGCTACCACGACATCGAGCATGTTGTCTGGTCGTGTATCCGGTTCCATGCTGCTCGCTCTCAGCTCTCTAGAGCACTGAGAGCACAAGGCAGACAATCGGATATCCCCGTCCGGGATATCTTAGGTAGCCGGGATCCTGATCTTCTGCTTCATCTATACCTGTTCCTCAGAAACGCCGATGTCAACGTTTAATGATGTTTCCTTCGTTGTGTCCCCGTTTCATATCCCTCCTATCCGATCGATAAACTTTTACTTAGTCGCGGCAATACATACACACACTCTTTACAGATGCACGGGCCGAAGGTTGTGCAGTCCACTGATTATTCAACAAGAGCCAAAGGTTGTACCGCTCATGACAACTCTACACGAGCTGATGATTGCGCCACCATTCTATCCTGGATTCCTTGAGTCGAGAAAGACGCACCACGCTAGATATGGGGTACAGACTAGGGGGGCGTTGCTGATTAATGGTCAGCTGCATCCCAATAGGAAGTATCCCGTGTCGGGCACACGTACAGAGCATCGAAGACTGCGACATACCAATTATGAGAACACTTGTAATACTAACCTCGAGTCAACCGCGAGTAATCGGTTACATATTACTAACATAGTCTAAGCAAACATTGTCAAAATATTGAACTCCCGGCCCCGTTAGGCTGACGCCATATGAGCCTTAATAAAATATATATTTTGGATAAAAAAAAAATGTAGACACTGTAGAGTTGACTAACTAACCGTTGCGTTTTATACACTTTATAGAGCTTTGAGAAACGCGAGAAGGTTACCGAGAAAACTCCCATAGAATCAGTCATAGCGGCGATATATTCCGTTATTCATCCCGCGTACTCTATATCGAACTTCAATCGCAACGGTACATAATTATTTATTTTACGTGATAGCCATGGATAACAGCTTAATTAGGATCAGCAAGCTTTCTCGCATCCAAATCGAAAAAAAAACAAGAATGAATATTGATGAATATCAAATGGGACCTTCCGTGTACCGCTGAAATATTCCGTAGCAATTGGCATCAACTTACTTCCTCTGTATTGTTTTTTGTTAAGCTTACCATAATAGTTCGATTCAATGCTCACCATAGAACGGCAGAATAAAGTCAAGCGATGATCGCCCCGGAAGTCCGTCTTTCCCGTAATTTCGCTGGTTGCTGCTACCTTGCTTCGTTAGAAATGCTTTTTCCTGAATAGTTGGTACGCTAGATGTGCTGATTGAGGTCATCTGCTGCCCCCTGATTCCCCAGTTCTTTTGAATACTCCAATGCTGACGCATGCGTCATGCCATGCGTCAGCATTGGAGTATTCATACCATGCGAATGAACTTCCAAATGTGAAGCCTCTATGAAATTAACAAAGAATCACTAACGTGACGTTCATTATAAATATCGAAAGATTTTTTTCGAAACATTATGATTATTATGGTCGTGGGTGTCACCCCTTTGAGGGGTGAGGGGTGTTCGCTACTCATTTTGAGAAAAAAATTTATGCGGTGGATACGGATCGCATAAAAAAAGTTTTCTTGAGAAAATAACCCAAATCCCAATGATTCCATTCGTGATCAACATTCGATTTTCTTTTTTCATTCTAATAAGCGACCTACTTGCGCAGATCATAAAATCAACTCTTTGCTCCTTTCAATAAGCTACTACTGATATTAAAAAAAAAACATGAGAATGGGAATTACCTGACACAGTACCTATGTAGAGCGATGAAATACATATCAAAAATAGAAAAAAATGACCAATGACTTCATTTTTCTCAAATACCGCACACAAAAAATCGCACAAAAAAAAACGCATAAAACAGGTTTTACTGTATATAAATTTTAGCCAATATCGTTCGTCGCCCTGTCATTCGCCATATTTGTTGTTTTGCTTAGAAAAGTGGCTGACAGCATTGTTCACAGTTGTTATCAAAATAAAGGGTGTGTCACATCAAATTGCATCACGGAAAAAACGCTGTAGAAATTTAATTTTTAGGAATTATATCTTCAGCTTTCGCTTATAATCAGATAAGAGTGTATAGATGACGTTGGCCATACTTCACTGTCAATTTTTCGTAAATTTGGAAAAATGTCGTCGAACGAAAAAGAGCGTCGTGAATTAATCCTGTGCACTCATTTCGAGAATCCGGAGTTGTCACATCGGGACATCGGTAAGATGCTGGGAATCGTCCAATCCACGGTCAGCAGAGTACTAAAACGATACTTTGAGAACCTAACCATCGACCGGAAGGTGAAGAACGGCAAAAATGGATGCTCCGTCAGTGAAAAAGATCACAAGCGCGTAGTTAAGCAGTTTAGACGTGATCCGAGAAGTTCGGTCCGGGATGTCGCCAATAAGCTAAATTTGTCAAGTTCATTCGTCCAGCGGACCAAGCAGCGGGAGGGCCTGCGTACATACAAGGTTCAGAAGGCTCCTAACCGCGACGAAACGCGAGCCCGGAAGCTGTACACCGAAATGCTGACGAAGCCGCATTGCCTGGTAATGGACGACGAAACCTACGTCAAAGCGGACTTTCGTCAGCTGCCGGGCCTGTTGTTCTTCTCCGCAGAGGACAAATTCAGCGTTCCGGAGGAGATTCGCAAGCAGAACAGAAACTATCCAAGTTTGCCAAAAAGTACATGGTGTGGCAAGCGATCTGCTCTTGCGGAAAGCGGAGCGCCCCCTTCGTGATGACTGGCACGGTAAACGGGCAGGTTTACCTTAAGGAGTGCCTACAGAAGCGCTTACTACCACTATTGAAGCAGCACGAGGGCCCGACCATCTTCTGGCCGGATCTCGCTTCGTACCACTATTCAAAGGACGTGTTGGAGTGGTACGAAGCCAACGGGGTCACCTTCGTGCCAAAGGAAATGAACCCGCCCAACGCGCCGGAGCTTCGCCCAATAGAGAAATATTGGGCGATTATGAAGCAGGCCCTCCGGAAGAACCCAAAAGTTGTCAAATCGGAGGCGGACTTCAAGAGAAAATGGATTTCTGTTCAAAAAAACTACAACCTGACGTTGTACAGAACCTTATGGACGGGGTAAAGAGTAAGGTGCGAGCATACGGGCTTGGGCTCGAAGTATGAATAAAAAGAAAATGCCAAAATTTTTTTGGTAGTTTTTATTTTACTGTCTAAAATTTTCAAAAGGATCGGTCCACTGGGCGAATTTCTACAGCGTTTTTTCCGTGATGCAATTTGATGTGACACACCCTTTACCAAGTGTAAACGATTGAAAATCGCTGAATTATTATGAAAACTGAACGATACAGGTGCGCTGCTCTGATTTAATAGTTCTTTCACATCTTTTCATTACAAATTCAATCAGTTATAACCAAAATAAGGACACCCATATTTCTACTTGTTTCGCATTCCGCCCAACAGATTTCATTTACTATATTGCGATGAGCGGAAAAAAAACATCATGTGTATAAATGCCTCACATTTCTATTATGGGAAAGTCGGGAAAAACGGACACCCCTGTATAATTGATAAATTACATTTTTATTTTAAATTTCAATGTTGTACAAACTTGCAATACAGTGTATCAATACCTTTGACACTTACCGTGTGCACCTAGATGGCTTTCTGTAACAATTGTAAATAGAAATAAAAAAGTTATCAACTAAGAGTTATTTTTTTCTTCGGCAGAAAATCATTCCGAATGCCAGAAGCTATTTTAGACATGCAAAATGAAAAAAATTACAAGCCCTTCTAGATGGTTTTAGACTAGCCTTTTTGTTAGATAATTTTTGAGGCATATTTGAAGACCTCCAAAACCTATCGAGTACATAAACTTGAATTTTCGGTTATCGTCCATCTCTCCCACCCCAGATGCCCATCTTTCCCGCCATGTGTCCGTCTTTCCCGACTCAATCTATTTCTTTCAAAGATGCCGGACACATTCATTTTTCAAATTTCTGCCTCAAAGACAAAGTTTATTATAAAAAGAGACCTAGACTGTCCATTTGTGGTGAGATAGCTATATATTTTTTGTGAAATTCCCGAAAAAAATCAACTTTTACTTAGGTTGTCCGTCTTTACCGCGACAGGGATTAGAGATTATTAACCTGTTTTACCGTTACCGGTTTTACCGGTATTACCGGGTCATTTTCCATTACCGAATTACCGGTAATTTTACAATAAATAACCGGTAATTTCGGTAATTTTTATTTTTACACCATAAATAAATTTTTGACTTTATGCCGCTTTGAAATGTTGCTCGAGAATCAAATAAGATCTAAAAACACAACTGGCAGTGTTGCGCCGATTCTACGACCTCCGAACTTCAGTTCAAAAATCGCTGCTAGATCAGAAAACGAAACACACGATAAACTTCAGCGATGAAGAACTGACAGCGATAAAGGAATTGGTTGAGGCCCTCGAACAAGTTCTGGTCACTGTTAAACTGCTATTGCGAACGAAATGCACCCTTTTTGAAGCTGACGTCGGATTGCAATTTATGCTAGAACAGCTGTCGGAGTAACCATAAAAAATTTCGAAGCAGCTGCTTGAAGCCCTGATTGGAGGCAAGGCGCCTCTGTATATACCAGGTGAAACAATCATATGAAATGCACTTTCAGCAATATTGGAATTGCTGTCGGTATTGTTTACAAACAGCATCAGAACTAGTGATCCCCGATTTTTAAAATTAATCGTTCATCAGCTAATCGAATACTTTTCATCAGTTTGTTATTCAATACGATTAATCGCCACAAATAATCGATTAATCGATTAATCGTCACACTGAGAGAAATAATTAATTAGACTAATATTTCTCATCTGCTGGAAAGCATTCTGGAATCAAAAAAGTGTTCATTCCGCCTGAAAATCTCTTTATTCTCGTTTACGCTCACCTTAACTTGTAAACAAAGCTCAATTCGCGTTGATGGCATTGTGCTTCATTTACCAGTTTAGGAGAGCGTCAAAGATAATGATTGATTCTCAGGATAAAACTGCAGCGGCCTTACGTTTTTTTTCTCTGGGTTTGTATTGATTGATCGACATAAATTATTCGTTCGCTTCGATTATTGGTTGCGCAGTATTCGTTCGATTAATAATCGATTTCTGTCGGAAGTATTCGATTAATCGATTAATCGAACGATTATCGGGGATCACTAGTCTCTACAAACTGCTACGACGCTTATTCGAACTATGCCTACTATGTTCGGCTTTCGCGAATTATATATGAAAAAGTAGGGATGATTTTGTAGAATTTCATTCTCATTTCCACTGCTCTCGCATGTGAAAATGCAAAAATGGCGTATCCTAGCAATAACAAAACAAACAACCCCCGCTCCACAAACCGTAATCCCCTTCTTATTGAAGTGATGATGTTGCTTCACCTGTTATACATTGATATAAGCGCCTTGATTGGAAGGATTGCAGAAGGACGTTTCGTATATGCAGATTTGTTCCCGTCGTGGTCGTGACACAATTATGGAGTCTTTAGCGTTTTCTATCAAACGTCCAGACTGCATTGATGAAACAGGCATTTGAAATTATTCCTGACTTGATCAACTTTGACGATGATGATATTGCAGTAGCTGGACAACAGGATGGTAATTCGGTAATGGAAAATGACCCGGTAATACCGGTAAAACCGGTAACGGTAAAACAGGTTAATAATCCCTAATCCCTGTCGCGGTAAAGACGGACAACCTAAGTAAAAGTTGATTTTTTTCGGGAATCCACTGGACGATGGGAACCTTGCAGAACAGTTGAGCATCAAGGAGCATCAAACTTGAACGACGATTGCAACAGTCAAAGATATCAACGTCCAGCCCAAGCTCATCGTCTATAAACGGATTGATGAAAACCCTCGGACAAGAGTTTTTGTACAGAGGCAAGCAAACCATTTGTCATGATAATTGTCATGCGAAAATGCGAAAACAGAATAGAAACTGAGAGAGGTTGGCGTCGACATCATGCCTCATACCGTATGTTTCTATTCTGTTTTCGCATTTACGCATGACAATTCGCGACTACGAAGCTGAATTTGACAGCTTGTGTGCGTGAAGCGAATGTCAACAAAGAATTGCAAAAAGAATGTGATTTTTAAACGCACAGTTTTTAACGTTTTTTGCAGAAATTTTCGTAATGGTGAGAAATCGAAAGAACTATCCTCTAGGATGCTAATTTAGTTAAATCACATAAATTTACTGCAGGGGAAAACGTTTTCTTACCGCATCCAAAGGACACTGTCTTTACTTGGGAAAAAGTAAACAAACTTTCAGGATACTAAATTTTAATAAAAATTAATAATTGTGTGCAAAATTTATCTTCCAAACGGTTGGAAAATAAGTTTTCCTTATGCAGTGAGAAAAACTTTGCCGTAGCTTAAACTGAATTTAACTTATTAGTGTTTTTCTGTGACCTTGTTTCATGCATTATCAGGAGCCATCAGTCGGAGAAAATGAAACCTGCTACGTCCCTGTGGAGTTTGCGGATGTGTTCGATTACGCTGCGGGTGGAAGCCGTTTAGTCGTCGAAGGCGAAAGAGTATTCAAAGCTGGACATCTTTTAATAGTTGGTGTTGAAGAAGTTCACGATGAAGGCTTCAGTATTTTCTCGTCCTGCCTCCAGTCATCATCTCCAAGCTCGGAACCCCATACAATAAAAATTCGTACGAAAATCTCCTTCTCCAAATGGTTGTTTTCGTGTTCCTGTAAAGCTGGCAAAGGGAAGCGCAAACACGTCATGGCTGTTTTGTATCATTTGCTTAAGTATGTTTTATTTTATTTCTTTGTTATTGCACATTTTGCACCAAGTTGGACTGCTTCACACTTTTTCAAAAGTGCGAAAATGTGAATGTGAATACTTGGAGAGTAGAAGTTCGACACGGTGAAATGGAGGCTACAAATACGGGAGGTTTTTGTAGGTTCTATCTTTAGCCGTAGTCGATGGATCCAGTCTAGATACCGCGATTTGTCCGTTTTCGGAGGGAAGGCATGAAAAGAAATTCCGGGGCCGATACAAACAATACGGCTTTTGAATTTTGCAGATTGTTCGGAGTCAGCTTCAAGCAAATTTCGTCCGACTTGCATGTTCTCCGGGCAATTTGCGCAGCTTTTGACGTCCATATTTCACACGTTCTAAGGAAAATATTTTGAAAAATATTAGAGCACTGATTGAATAGAAGCCAGATCTTTGTATTTTAGGTATTTTATGAACACTAAGCGGATATTTTTATATCAAATTTCATTAATTCGGTTTACCTCTCTCGCAGGTAGATTGCCAGAGGGTGTACTTCAACGGCTTTTTTTCACTACTAAATGACAATTAATTTCGGTTCGGAGCATCGAAACAGCTAAGAAAAACTATTTTTCAACAATTTCCACTAATTGTAAGATAAACACGGTACAAGTTTTCGAGAAATTAGTATATAAATTACAGAGAAAATATGCAACGGTTTGTTTACATATTTTTCACTCACACGCGAAACTTTCATAGGTGGCGACACCGTACCTTCGATGGCGCGAATTGTCATGACAAATGGTTTGCTTGTACAGAGGGCATCAAAGGCAATACAGGGTCTTTCAGATTAAACGCAACAAATTTTAATAAAAGTGAACCGATTTTTATTTTTAAGAAACGAAAATGAAGCTGAATTGAATTGAAATTGAAAATGAATTTTAGGACATTTTCGATGTGACCACCTCTTTTTTCGATAACGCGTTTTAAACGGTGAACGAAATTCTTCATGCACAACTCTAACATTACGATTCGATGCTGTTGAAAATCCGAGTTATTTAAGTTCCTTTAAGTTAAGTTAAGTTCTTCCAAATTTTGGGGCTATTAACATAGCAATGGTCCTTCATGTGCCCCCAGGGGAAATAATCGACGACGAGAAATGTTGAAATTCTTACCATAAGAGGTCAAAGTTTCATTAAGGCTTCGGTTGCTCGAGTGATACGATTTTACTAAAAATACACGATCTTGTAAATTGTACATTTTGACACTAAAAACCATCCGATCAGACTGAACGAGTCATTTTTATAAAGAGCTGTTCGATTTTTTTACGTTAGCGTATAATCTGAAAGACCCTGTACATGACAATTCTTTCGATACTCTTCTACCCAGCATAATTGGACTCTTTCCTCTTCTGGATACTTTGTTAATAAGATCCGATCTACGACAAAATTAATATTCTCTGTGTCCTTAAGTATTACTTTGACCAGCAAAAACTTGCAAAATATTTTTTGTAAACCAATCATTATAAATTAAAGCCGTTTCTACAAGACAATGGTTTATTTTAAAGTATGTTTTTTTTACCGTTAATGAAATTTTGATTACCGGATAACCGGTTATTGAAATTTTGGCCCGATAATGCAATCCCTACTAGAAAATGAAGTTCGATTGAGCTAATATTTTGCATAGGGTATTTTATCGTGCAACATTTCTCCCGTATTAAAAATCGAGATGGCCGATTTTATTTGCACCCTAAACCATACGTTTTACTTTGTATTCCGAAAAATCACTTAGGTCCAGAGAGATGATTTTTGACAAAAAAAATCGAGATGACAGTAAATCGCGATGTTTCATGTAATTTTAAGACATTTTCCATCGAACGTGTTTTTTTAAATCTCATGTGGGAATGGGAATAATACGATATACAAGCGTTTCGAAATATTTTTTTTCAGCTCACCCTTGACTTCTACCAGGGGGCCGCGGGACACTTAATTGCAGAGGTGAAAAGGAAACCTCATCATATGTCTTATTTTTAAAGGTATTGTTTTTATATCAAAATATAGTTACAACTTATTTTCGACATACTCCTTGCAATGAAAATGCAATGAAATTGAGTCCTGGAGCAATCGTGAATCGCTCGGAAAAAGTCCTCGCGAACCAGAAGCCGATTCCACAGCTCCCCCGCCGAGGAGAAGTCTCAACTTGATGCTGCGAATGATGATGATGATGATCGGAAAATTAATAAATCATCCCGAAGGCGGAAGCATACGTATGAAGCCGCCTGTCTACTGTCGAAAACAGACGAAAATAATTATCAAATTCCTTCGTCAAATATTTCACCGGCATTTGATTAGCGCGAGTAGAGAGTCCCCGAAAATAGGATCCGAAACACACGCTCCCGGCTACCGCAAATGAACAAGAAGAAGAGTGGTTTCCGCCGTTTGCTGCAATCCTTCCTGCAAAGATCAACCCGTTAGGCGCCCCTTCCCGTGTTCTAGCAATGCATATCCAGCGTACGTGTGTGTATGCAGAGACTGAGGAAAAAGTTTTCCCAACTAGTCCCGTGGTGGAAAATGACTCTCTTCGCAGCGCATATCAATTTCACATTCGGAGGCGCAAAAAATTTCCACGCGCCCCGCTGAGATAAACCTGTGCGGGGTAAAACCCTTTTCTCGGCGATGTATGGCGCGGTTGCAAATGGAAAATCAAATGGAATTTCACAAACGGTGCGCTGATGGGACTTCTCCTCGTCAGTTCATAACCTGGACCTGCTCAGATGTCCAGCTGTGGCATCAATCATATCGGTTCGGATTTTCCTCCGGAATATCTACGTCTGGTACTGAACAATTCCTTGTTTTTTGTTTTTTTTTTCTCTCGCTGGGAGAACACATGTGAGCCATGAAAATGGGTCCGAGACCAGTCGACTCTTCTGGCAGGAATGGAAGGAGCGCGAAATTATTTGGAGCATGCTTAATTGAAATGTTTTTCCTCCGGAAGTGAAAAGGGGGTGAAATCGGAAAATTTGGCAAATGAAAACGACAGCTTCTAATGGAAGGAATTTTTGGGGACCATCACATATGAATACCACACGTTTCGCTTACAGTCCGCCCTGCACAAGCGCCTGACGACAAATTGACAAATTAAATCACACAAAGCAACGCCACCGGAAGAGTTGACATCAAAAAGTTTTGTCTGTCGGAGTCGGAACCCTCTCTCTTGGTTATGAAAAATGAGTTTGCTCGAATTGAGCGAAATCAAATTTGAACTAATTTACATTTCAACTGCAACTTTTCGGAATGGTTTTGAAATTAATGTGAATTTGATTGAAGTTGAACGGTGTATTACTACAGCTGGTTCATTTCTGGCAACAGCAACAACAACAGATTTCGTCTCGTTTTGCGATGCGCACGCTAAGAAAAGAGTAAAACGCCAAATTATAATGTATTACTCCATCAATCATCCGTTTCTTTAAAACTCCGGACCGATTTGACAAACGATGTAATCCAGGGTAATCCCTGCATGGGCTAAGGACTGTTTCTTCGTTTCGGCACGGTGAGAGTTGCACGGTTGAAGGCATGAGTGGCGTATTTGGGTATCGCTTTCTCGCTTTTGAAACAATTGCGTAAGCCGTTTTTGCGAGTTCGGATGCGCGTCCCGCAGTCCGGGCGAAACGACACGGCCGAAGGACAAAAAACAATTTAATTTAATAATGGCGAGCAGAATTAAATCCCAAAACGCTATATAGTGTCGACAATAAAAGCATAAAACTTGTGTGTCCGTTCCTTTCCCCCCGTTCCCCCGGACCCGTATCCGAGGAGAAGTCATTTCACGAATGAAATAAACTTTTGCCTCTATGTGTGAAAGGGAAGCTAATATATCACGAAACATCGGATGATTGATTCGTTACGTAATTGTTCTGCGGCCCGCAGATATTCAGGAATCGAACTCACCCCTAATAGATAAAAAATAACATAAGTTTCATATCTGATTCTGATATCGAAAATGATAAATTGTTTATCAGACTTTTTTCTTCCTTTCTGCCCGTCGTCTGCCTGTTTCGACAGATATTTTTCTGCACCTTGTTTTCGGCGTTGTTGGATTGACTTGTCCTCTTATCGCTGGCGGCCCTCCCCTCCTCCGAGGTGGAGCGGAGAGAGGGGAAATGTTTTTTGGTTTTCAACAATTTTTCCTCCGTCCTCGTTTTCCATGTCCATCCATGTTTTCTCCCCGAGGACTATAAAGATATTGGCTCTATTGACGCTTGATCGATCTCCGGCTCTACCCCTAGAGCCGCTTGGCCAGTGAAGGAGATAACAGATTGGGTGGCTTTCTGCAGCAAGAATTCAATAGTTCAAGATGGGTCCCATCGGGGCGTGAGTGTGCGTGTGTGGGTGGGGGGGTGAGAATGGCAGTGCTTGTCATGTAGGGATACCGAGCGATTCGACTCCCTATCACCGCTCGGAAGTTCTGAAAAATCTGTTGCGAGAAGTGCTTAAAGATATATTAATTCTCAAATCCTCCCCGACAAAAGGCGAATTTGTGGAAGAAAAATGGAAACACAATTGCTGCCTCATTGAGATTTTGAGTAGATTTTCTGCTGCTGTTGAAGGGAGGGTATGATTGTTCGCACTCTGCTGGATTGTGACTAATTTTCATGAAAATTTACAGATTGTCGAGGCGCGCGGTTTGTGTGAGACGAATTCGGCTGTCCAAACGAATTTAAACACCATCAATCACGGTCTGGTTGCGTGGATGTGGAATGTTTTCCCGTTGGTGTCGTGTCTGTTTTCTTTCGTTTTGAGTTTATTCCCAATCACATAATTAAAATAAATGTTATCTTTGTTGTACGGTCTTTGTTAGCTGATTTATGTTGAGGTATTGTATTGGTTCATTGAGGCATCCAATGGACCAATAGCAATAATTTTTGCTACAGTAAATTTTCTGTTTTTTTAGAACACGATTTGTTTAATTTGAAAATTAGAATTAGGAGATTGGTGTCCTGCTGAAGACGGCATTAATGACCTAGGACTTATTTCATTCAATTCGATTGTTCATCACCTGTTTTAGAATGAAGTGAAATTAGTCGTTTCTGATGACTGCAAAATCATGGTTAGCGTGTTTCTGGCTCACTTTCAACCGTAAATGTTCTAACAAAAACACAAGAATCACGGCATTCTCCGGGTTTTTTTTACATCTATGTCAACACATCGACTGCTAGCTGGCTGGAGGGATACTAGAATATAAATCACAATTGGTACATCAAAATGACCTCGTCACTACTTTCGGTATCCAATTTGAAGGTCTTGTTAGGGAAGCACAGAAATTAATCAAAATGTGAAACTTAAGTTTTACATTTTCCAATCAATTGTTTTTTTTTTTTGTTCCACAAGAGTTATATTTTTTGCGATGTAACAGATGCTAGAAATATTCCCAACCGATTGTTGCAAACATCTGTGTGTATCAACAAGTAGCCATGTTGTAAGCGCACGAAATTTCCCATTTTTTCGATACATGTTCAATTTTGAAACGTCTTCTACACCTCATAGATTCCCGTTAAAGGTAATCCTACATTAATAGAGCGAAAGGGACTTATACCTATGGAACACGAACGGAAGCTTGACGTAGGACGGTGATCATTCAAAATATATTTTTTTCAAATTTTGCTCTTCAATTTTAAAATGATAACCTCCATCCGGATAAACTTTTATTGCTCCTAAATTCTCAATGTCATTGTCAAGGAAAACTTTGTCTCATATAGACAATTAGCCTGGTACTCTGCATAGGTCCTTATTTCTTTTCTAGATAAACAAAAAAATTTTCGAATTTGTATAAAACTTTTAATATTTTTGTACCGTTTTGTCACATATTCCGAACAGTCTTAAATTCCGAACACTTCATTTTTAAATATAAATTTACTAAACTTTAGTATTATAAATTATTCAATAATGAAAACAAAAAAAAACAAATCTTCATTAAAATCAATATTGAAGTAGTGTTCGGAATATGAATCATTTTTCTACGAATTTCTACGCATGATTCAAATGCCGAACACTTCATTTTCAAATGTTAATTTTCTGAACTTGTGTTCCCTCCACCTGTTAAATTTTACCATTTTTTTTACGTAAGGTACATACGGTTCAACAATAGAAGGAGATGATATTATGAAAAATCCTGTGCTCACCCCCCATCAATAACGAGCAACTAATATATTCGTTTCTGTCCGTTTTCAACTGATTTGGTACACATAAGCCTCCTCTTCTTTGGTATAAAGTAACTTCTCGTGTGGGGGTCATCGAAGCAACATCGTTGCCGGAGAGCGTCGATCGGGAGAGAAGTGTGTCTCAAGACAGGTAAAGAAGGAGTATGAATTAGAGTTTCTTTCCACAAGGGCCCTCCTCAGGGCTAGAGGTGAAAAACAAAAATGGAATGAAATGAAACCACAGTTGCGACTGAGCTATCAAGCTAGACACAATGAACCTAATGCTGATTTCACACACTTATACACACACAGCTCGATACATACGACAAAAAATGCATACGGAAATTTTGTTGTGCAAGTACGGCTATGGAAGAGTATCCCGAATATTGGGAAATATATATACACTACATTTATTCAGATACAACGTATATTTCATGGAAGTATGGAAGTATATCCAAGTAGGAAAACCTGTTCAATCGTAAAGTGAGGACGGAACCAATAGGTTGATAGGCGGATAGGTTTCGACGGTTCTCTTCATCAGTAATTTGTTGTAGAACCAAGATTCTTACATATACGTGATACACGAATCAAATGCTGCGTTTGTTGTATGGGCAATGAGAGAGGAACAACGGCGATTTAAGCTTCGCCTTTTTCTCGATAGCTCGCTGAGATATTTGCATCAATCGATAGGAAATATTTCTACTCGCCCAGCTCAGTGCAAACATTCTGTGCAAAAGTTGATACTTGGTGAATGGAATAAGGGCTTGCTATGAAGTATGTTGTACAATGTACACAATAAACAAACACGATTTTATCAAACATGTACCGACATGATAATAATGGCGAGATTCGTTCCGAATAGAGGTCGTTTGCCACATTCGCTACTATTTGTTTTTCATTTGAAGAAAAAAGCGGTCGGAGCACATCGTTTGTTTGTTTATAACATTATTTCGAGAAGCATAAACGAAAAAAGAATGGTTTTCACCTGGTCAAGTCGGGCCATCTACTGCAAAACCATATCGTTACGACCGAAAGACGATGCTCTGTGTGTGATGGCACCAGGAGGGTATGTACCATGAGCTACTATAACTGGTTGCAACGGTGAATACAGATCGATACCGAAAACAAATGATAAATATAAATCTGGCATTTATGAAGAAAATACCGGGCCAGAAGACACGGTAAGGTGATCTTAGAACATGGCAACGCTACAGCGCACTTCGCTAAAGACATGAAGGACGTAAAAAACCCTTAACTTCGAGAACACCAGCACCTGCCGTATTCTCCTGATCTGACCCCGTCATATTACCACCTTTTTGCTTCAATGGGACATGCACTTGCAGAGCAGCCCTTCGTCGAATATGAATATGTCGAAATATGGGTTGGCAAATGGCTTTCCTAAAACAAAACAAAAAGTTTTATTGGAAAGGAACCCACGATTTCCCTGAGAGCGCAGTCCAGTCAAGGAGATGAGCGAAATATGTATCAAACGGGAATTATGAGGATTGGTAGGTGTTCCGATGCACCAGCTGTTTTGACAATACATTTTTTGTTAAATATATGTTTTGGCTTTTTTTTCTCAAATATCTCGTGCGATCGTTTTTAACACTAGGTTTACAGACGTTTCTTATATACCATCTTTACGAACACGCGTCAGTTTGAAGGAATAAAAAAGAAAAAAGACATCAATATATATTTTTACTTCGATCAATGCATCTCGAATCAACTCCGTTTTATCCAGTAAAATTCAAGAGAGTGTAAACAAAAAAGTTTCCCTCGTAAAACAAAACATTGCACAATGGTCCAGGAGATGCATTTAAGTGAAAATTAGCATTTAGAACTACATATGATAGAGCGCTCATTTAAATGTTACCAAAAATAGGGTGACCAACATTTTCGATGAAATAAAAAATCTAACTTTCTTATCTCTATAGATAGAGGAAAACATAGTTCGACAATGTTGTAGTCCCAGTTATTTAAACCTTTTGTGTAGAACAAAGATTTTTTTCTATCTCTTGAAATAAACGATTTTTCCTAATTTGCGTTGGAGTCACTATTAAAAAAATTGTTTTTGTGCTCTAAATTTTATACTGTTCTGAATCATATTTCGGACGCTTAAGGCATATGATGCAGAAAACAGATCTAAACTTGATGCAAATGTATATCTTGGTTGATATTTTCAATAAATTAGTTGAATATGCTTTTAAGCTTTCTACTTTGGTACCTATTTGATTGAAAACATGAAAAAATCATCGATTAAAATGCTTTTCAAATGAAGCGAATAAAAATCAAACTTCGACACTAAATCAAATTTCGGTCAGATTGAATTCAAATTTCGGACACTTTATTTTGTAATTTTTTGGACGAAAATTACATTACACTTGATTATATTTTATAGTCTATCAACAACTCTTTGAGCAGGATTAGGATATTGACGAATTCTGCATTGCAAAATATTGGTATTGAAAAGCTCAAAAAATCGTACGAAGACAATTTTGATGTAGAATTTTAACACTAGAAGTATCAACCGATCAAAATTACCGGTTATATAATTTGTTTGTGCAAGATTTTGTATTGGAATCTTTTTTCATAATTTTTAATGATACATATATATATATATATATATATATATATATATATATATATATATATATATATATATATATATATATATATATATATATATATATATATATATATATATATATATATATATATATATATAAAAATGGAGTGATATCTGTCTGATTCTTATAGACTCGGAAACTACTGAACCGATCGACATGAAAATTGGTATGTAGGGTTTTTGGGGCCGGGGAAGGTTTTCGTGATATTTTGAGACCCCTCACCCCTCTCTAAGGGGGGGCTGCCATACAAATGAAACACAAATTTCTGCATTACTCGGAAATTAACCAAACAACCGAAACCAAAGTTGGCATGTGAAAGTTTTAGGGTGCATTAAATGTTTCTATGATGGTTAGACAGTCCTTCCCCCACTCAAAGGGGGGGCTGCCATACAAATGAAACACAAATTTCTGCATTACTCGAGAATTAATCAAGCAAATGAAACCAAATTTGGCATGTGGAGGTTTTAGGATGCAATAAATGTTTCTATGGTGATAAGATACTCCTTCCCCCTCTCTTAGAGGGGGCTGCCATACAAATGAAACACAAATTTCTGCATTACTCGGAAATTAACCAAACAAACGAAACCAAAGTTGGCATGTGAATGTTTTAGGGTGCAATAAATGTTTCTATGATGGTTAGACAGTCCTTCCCTCACTCAAAGGGGGGGCTGCCGTACAAATGAAACACAAATTTTTGCATTACCCGAGAATTAATCAAGCAAATTAAACCAAATTAGGCATATGGAAACTTTAGGGTGCAATGAATGTTTCTATGGTGGTTAGATACCCCTCCCCCCTCTCTTACACAAATTTCTGCATTACTCGAGAATTAATCAAGTAAATGGGCGGGACGAAGTTTGCCGGGTTAGCTAGTATGTTATATATATATGTGGTATACCTATTTGTACCGACCGGTCAAATTGACCGGTCGTGATTTTGAATGTTGCTAATACCAAAGTTGCTTGGAAAAAACGTCAATCTGCCACTACGGTGCCAGCCAATCAAAATGTCCGCAACAATTACTGCTTCTAAACCACAAAATTCGGGAAGAAATTTCTACAGTTTCCTAATATATTGTGATGCAATTTTATTTTTATCATTGACAGTTGTTGTATATGGTAGAAATAGGTAATGTTGAAATTAGTGTAGTTGAAATACTCACAATACTGTGGACAATTGGGTTTATTTTTAAAAAAATACAGCTGTAGTAATTTGCAGTGTAAGTAAGTTGGATTTTTATATTAGATTGAGGAGAAAAAACAATATTCTAAATATTACTTTTTAGCTAGTTATTGAACTTAATCCAAAATTGCCGAGACGCCCGAACATATCTAGAGTTTTAGAGCACGTAACAGATTGAAGAGAAGACTTTTCTGATATCGATCAAGTTACTTATGAAAGAAAATTCTGAATTTTGACCAGTATCTGAAATATGGATGATCAAACATAAGAAAAAATGTTTGTATCCTCAGAGAATGATAGTAAAGAGAATCAATTTACGTAGACCAAGAAAAATGCTGATACTGTCGTCATCGTCGGATGAGAGTGATCATCAACAAGCTTAAATTTCTGCTGAGTGAGCTATCTGCACAAAAAGCTGAATGCACTCCAGGAAGGACATAAATAAACAGCATTTTCAAAGCAATAATTGGAAGGGTGGAGTGTCTGTATGTGTGAGAATACGTATCTATATGTGTGAGTATCACCATCTTACCCACAAATGCATGAAAACGAAAGTTAGGAATCGTTCATTTTAAGGATGCGCATAGCATTTTGTAAGTTTGGTACAGTGTGCGATGTAGTGTTGCTCTAATTTTTGATCGATCGGCTAGAAAAAAAGGCTGAAGGTATCAATATCAAATATTCAACTCCTGTGACATACACTATGCCAAACATTATCTACTATCTACTTGCAATATTTGCACAATTACAGAAGATTTTCTAAAGCACTATGAAAAACGTAATTTTGACACTTTTTTAAAATTAATGCAAAAAAATCCAATTATTTTCTTCGTCAAAGCAACAAATTAACTTTATACAAAATTTATTGGAGTTTTAAAAACTATTTCTTCGGTTGGGGTTTGATAATTATTTATTGAATTATTTACCATCAAAGATTAAAGGGTAACATTTAATGCGAACAAAAATATCTTTTAAAAATATCTTTTTATGTAAAGGTTCTACATGAACGTTATAGCAATCAAATGAAAGCTGTTTAATAAGGTTAATTATATTTGTGATTGAATTGGTTAGCAAAAAATTGTGTTAGTCTACAACAAGTTTGGAAACACAGAAAGAAATCGATTTCTTATTACTTCCTGATATTTCTGTCCACTACATCTACATACACCCAGATAAAAATGTGTTTATAACATATTCCAAAACAAGAAGCTTCAAAGTGATATGCATCTCATCTTCATAGGTTGATTGTTCAAGAAGTTACAGCATTTTAAAAATCACTTTGCACTTTGCACTCTGTTTCTCTAGCTTTTATGTCGAGTGTATATCTAAAGAAAAATCCAAATAAAAATACCATATTTTATGTAAATAGATGCATTTATCATGTAATTGCAATATTATAATGAAACATATTTTATTCTCTGTAAAAAAAAATCAAATTCTTATTTTTGACAACTAAACATCACACCGGTCAAAATGACCGGCTGCCATACAAATAAAACACAAATTTCAACATTACTCGGGAATTGATCAAGCAAATGAAATGAAATTTGGCATGTAGAGATTTTAGGGTGCAATAAATGTTTCTATGGTGGTTAGACACTCCACCCCCCTCGCTAAGGGGGGCTGCCATACAAATGAAACACAAATTTCTACATTACTCGAGAATAAATCAAGCAAACGAAACCAAATTTGGCATGTGGAGGTTTTAAGGTGCAATAAATGATTCTATGGCGAATAGACACTCCTCCCCCTCTCTATGGGGAGAGAAGGGAAGGGGTCTGTCTTCATTCTATCATATTTTCTGTATCAAACATTTATTCCATGTAACGGAGAAACATGTTATTTGCAAGTGGTTGAAAAATGTTGAACGAGAATTGTGTCTGAAAATAATCTGATATTATAATGATTTTGGTAGAAGTACTAGGATTTTTTTAGTAAAAGGTAAATTCAACGGGGTCGATTAGAATAGATCGATCAATGAACAGTTCAGTGATTGGACTCATAAACTTGCGCTTAGTAAGAAAACGTGAATGTTTGAAGATATTGATAACACAAAACAAATTTGGGCGGGACGAAGTTTGCCGGGTCAGCTAGTGTCAAATATAAAAGTTAGAATGAAATAACCGATTTTTTCATGGTCACCCTAATGCAACTTAGGTTAAAAACAACTTTTTGGGAGATATTTATTCTTCAGACAAAAACTGTCTTCGACAAATTTGTTACATGTGATAGAGCGCTCATTTTTATGTGTTCAAAAAAAAGGGTGACGAAAATTGTCGATGAAATAAAAAATCTAACTTTCTTATCTTAATAGATAGAGATAAACATAGTTCGACAACATTGTGACTCCAATTATTTTAATTCACTTTGTATAACAAACCTTTTCTCTATCTTTTAATATAATCGCTTTCTTCCTACGACTTATAGAGCTTATCAAGACCAACATTTTGCGGTGCAGAACTTGCCAATATCTTAATCCTACTCAAAGTTATTGGTGGTTTTTTACCCAAAAACGCATGACTTCAATTTTAATTCACTCAAACACGGGAAATAACATAGTTTTGAAAATCACACATTATGTATAGTGAATTCTGTTCTTTCAAATGCCGCCAATAAACTTTGTTTATGTTTGCCCCAGAAAGAATGGCAAGCAATTGAAGAGAGCGTATTTTTTGGGAAGAAATAGAAATAACTTTGAGTGAAATTGAGATATTGACAAGTTCTGCATCGCAAAATGTTTGTGCCAGTATGTTCTAAATGTCTTTCGTGAAAGTTTGTGTGTAGAATTTGAAATATAAAAGTTAAAGCAAAAAAAAACTGTTTTTTAATGGTGACCCCAACACAAATTAAGAAAAAGGCGCTATATCTTTTATTTCAAGAGATAGAAAAAAAAACTTTGTTCTACAAAAATGTTTCAAATAACTGGAACTACAACGTTGTCAATCTATGTTTTCCTCTATCTATAGAGATGAGAAAGTTAGATTTTTTATTTCATCGAAAATATTGGTCACCCTATTTTTGGCAACATGAAAATTCTCTATCATATGTAACAACTTTGTCGAAGACGGTTTTTGTCTAGAGAATAACTGTCGAGCTCTAAATGCTAATTTCCACTTAAATGCATCTCCTGGACCATTGTGCATTGGGAACACAGTTATAGAAAAAAAACACACATGGATCATCATGGATCGCGATGTAGATCGTTTTCCTCGTATATATAATCGTATAATTATCGAGAAAAAATAATTTTTATGTTCATTTATGTTTATATTCGAAAACGCTCATAAAAATAGCTAAAAAGCACCCATTTTATTGCACGAATCGAAACAACATCGTAATAGGCCATTACAACAAAGTTCAGATTAAACTCAAACTAATTATTCTAAAAGCTATTACCTCATTTATCTCTGCCAACAACCTGCAGCAGCTCTTTTCGAATGCACAACTGCACCATTCATTCCCCTTCCTGCCGGCCTGCTTTTGCTTGCCCAGTCAATATGTTTGCACACATGCACCGTTCCATTATTGAGACGTCTGTAAACAGATATGCACTTCACGACGATGACGACAACGACGACGCCCTCAACGATGGCGCCGAAGCACCAACACTTGCCAACCCCCCACTCACACCAATCGGACACGGCAGCATATGCCGCTTAGAGTGGCACACGTGAAATGCGCTGAATGGGGGGGGGGGGGATCCCTCAATTGATTGTGTGCCAGACCACAATTTCAATTTCAATTTAGAGGTTAATCCTTCTTATGGAAGCGAATGTGGTGCCCATCTCCTTCCCGTGCTTTATTGAATGCTATTTTCAATAGGATTTGCAAAGCCGACGACTGGCTGAATAACTGATTGACTATGTGCTCCGTTGGTTGGCCTCGGCTTCCGCTTGGATTCAGTTACACCGATGGATGGGATGATTGAGAGGTGCCCTTTTTTTCAACCGCTGCCAATATAATGCTCTAATTGATTGGTATTCTAATGGCTCAGTGATTGCCTCATTGCACATCCTATTCAGGCAGCAGTTTGTCAATTAAACGAGTGATAAAATATTCACCATGTGTCTTTCTGTTCCAAGTCGATGCTCAATATGCTAATGATTAACTACTACCTTTCGCTACGGTGACGGCGTTTGCATTGCTATCAAGCGAACATCTATTGAAAGATGGTGACATTGCGATACAGGTTCATCCCATTCAGGGGAGACGAATTGGATTAAAAAGAGATCCCTTAATTACTTGTCTACTAAGCAATAATTACCGTGCTCACTTGAGACTCGGGCGCATTCATCGAACCACTTCGCCTCGACCGTTCCCATGAATAATCGGCTTTTGATAGGTTTTCCTCCTTGTTTTCATATTTATTGAAACTCATACTTTTTTTTTCTCTCGATCTTTTTCAAAAGAAAGATCGGAACCCCTTTCTTCATAGACTGTGTTTCGTTCGTTCTTTGATAAGCGTGACGTGCGATTCGACGCCCCGCTGTCGGTGTCTTACAAAAAAAAAACCGCCACACAATATGATCTCCAAGCAATAATAATAAATGTTCGTTGGACTTTACACAATTTTTTGGATAATTAAATTTCTGGTCCCGCGTGCGCGTAATAATTAACCGCGCATGTGTGTATATGCGAGAACTTGGTGCTGAGCAAAACAAAAAAAAACACAAGGGAGACCTTGCCCAGGACCCAAAAGTGTGAGAGCGCGGACTTCAAATCAATCAAAACCGCTCTATAGAAGTGATGAAATTTAGATAAATGATTTTCACTTCTCATTGTTTCCTGCTTTTTGGTGTGTTTTCTTCAACCATTTTTTTGGGTTACAAAATTTCGTTTCGTTTCGAACTCTTACCAGGTTCGAGATAGAGATGGTTTCATTCACCCGAAGGTGAGGGAGCGCTCGAAGTATTCATTTGTTGGTTTTAGTGATCTTTACGTTGTCATTTTAATTTGGTTTTTAATTCTTGATCGGATCGTAGCCCTCCTTGTAACGATTTGCGCTGGTTCACATGTGCGTAGATTGGAACAAAAACAACCTTCACTAATTACGATTTGGAGAAATTGTCAAGCATAAAAAGGAGATAGTATAACTGAGCTATTTTTATTCATATCGGATAAAATTCAAGAATTAGATTCTGAGACATCTATGGTTTTGTTATCCTATCCTTGAAACGGTCTTCCAATAGACCTCTTACCGAATTTAACAGGGCTTTCGAGCGAAAATCTTTCACATCCAGAATATGAAGGAAAACTAAACTCATAACAATAACAATTTTATAAATAGTCAGACAACCATCATTTCATATTTGACAAATTTCATGCCAACCCGAGTGGCCATTAGCAGCAACATCTCAGATAGCAGTGAAACGTTGTGGGTGTAAAGACATTGGCCATTTGTGCAATTTTGCATACGAGCTATTCCTAAATGAAATCGACAAATGACAAAAAATGATTATTTTTGATTCGAATGAAAGCTTGTATACCGTTTGGGTTGGCGGAAATATGAGTTTTCCACAGCATTTGGGAATTTTTTGACTCAAGTGTAACTTTTAAAAAGGGCGTATCGATTTTAGTGAGGGAAATCTTTGATAATTTATATCTCAAGAACTATGAGTCGTACCGAAATAGTGTCTCAGTAAGATTTATACAGTACTGATATTCAAACGTGAAAAAAATATACACTGAGAAAAAAAATAAGATTCATCAGGATTCATAATTTGGGCCTAAAAATGATTGTTAACATACAAACATTCGAAGTTTCGAAAATTCATTAAAAATTCGATGTTCCACAAAGATCGTCAAAAATAGTTTTACCATCTTAGACTGATGTTTAAATTTTCTACATTACTTCTATTTCATATGAAAAAATTAAAAATAAATAAATGATCCAAATTTTAGATATTGCAAATTAAAGTTTTTTTTTGTAAATAAAATAAAGAGTACTAATTCTTTTTCTCAGTGTAGAATTGTTTAACGTTTAAACATCAATACTCTATAACTCTTTCCAAGACACTATTTCGGTACGACTCAATGTTTTTGAGACATAAATTATCAAAGATTTCTCTTACTTAAATCGATACGCCCTTCTCCAAAGTTACGCTTTAGTCAAAAATTTCACATTTGCTTGAGCTTGAGCTTTGGCTTGGGTAGACTGTACAATTCGTAGTTGCTCTCTGTGATTGACCTGAACCACCTAAATTGCAAAAAGTTAGTCAAAAATTCCCCATTTTCTCTGGAAAACTCATATTTCCTCCAACCCAAACGAAATACAGGGAAACTTCGATATAACGTACCCTCGTTATAACCTACCCTCGATATAATGTCACTCGATATAACGTACATTTTACCTCGATATAACGTATACATTTTCAAAGTCCAAAAGAATAAGTTTTTGGATCTAGTTTTTTCTGAAAGAACAATAAATTATCTGTATTCTGAAATTATAGCTTGATTTGATTGCATTTATAATTACTCCTACCTGAAATTTTTGCAACAAAATGAGGCGACTTTTCGAATAGAGCCAATTTTTTTCGTATTTTTTAAATGAAAAAAAATAACTGAAAAACTATAATACCGACCAAATTATGGATGAAATATAGGAAATTGTAAAAATTTTCATGAAAAAATACAAAACAAAAATTATTTCGTCACATTTTGCTGAAACTTTTTATTTCAAAAATTGGAATTCATTTTTCTGAAAAAAAAAGAAATAAAAAAAAATATTTGTCCTAGATAAGAATATTATTTTCTGGAATATATGACATTTTTGTGTGGAGAAAATTATATTCTACTCGTAACATTTTTTTGGGTAAATTCTCGCGTTAGACATGTCCTTGACATGTTCCACTGTATATACAAATGGAGTTAAGTCTGTCTGTCTTTCTGTCTTTCTGTCTTTCTGTCTTTCTGTCTTTCTGTCTTTCTGTCTTTCTGTCTTTCTGTCTTTCTGTCTTTCTGTCTTTCTGTCTTTCTGTCTTTATGTCTTTCTGTCTTTCTGTCTTTCTGTCTTTCTGTCTTTCTGTCTTTCTGTCTTTCTGTCTTTCTGTCTTTCTGTCTTTCTGTCTTTCTGTCTTTCTGTCTTTCTGTCTTTCTGTCTTTCTGTCTTTCTGTCTTTCTGTCTTTCTGTCTTTCTGTCTTTCTGTCTTTCTGTCTTTCTGTCTTTCTGTCTTTCTGTCTTTCTGTCTTTCTGTCTTTCTGTCTTTCTGTCTTTCTGTCTTTCTGTCTTTCTGTCTTTCTGTCTTTCTGTCTTTCTGTCTTTCTGTCTTTCTGTCTTTCTGTCTTTCTGTCTTTCTGTCTTTCTGTCTTTCTGTCTTTCTGTCTTTCTGTCTTTCTGTCTTTCTGTCTTTCTGTCTTTCTGTCTTTCTGTCTTTCTGTCTTTCTGTCTTTCTGTCTTTCTGTCTTTCTGTCTTTCTGTCTTTCTGTCTTTCTGTCTTTCTGTCTTTCTGTCTTTCTGTCTTTCTGTCTTTCTGTCTTTCTGTCTTTCTGTCTTTCTGTCTTTCTGTCTTTCTGTCTTTCTGTCTTTCTGTCTTTCTGTCTTTCTGTCTTTCTGTCTTTCTGTCTTTCTGTCTTTCTGTCTTTCTGTCTTTCTGTCTTTCTGTCTTTCTGTCTTTCTGTCTTTCTGTCTTTCTGTCTTTCTGTCTTTCTGTCTTTCTGTCTTTCTGTCTTTCTGTCTTTCTGTCTTTCTGTCTTTCTGTCTTTCTGTCTTTCTGTCTTTCTGTCTTTCTGTCTTTCTGTCTTTCTGTCTTTCTGTCTTTCTGTCTTTCTGTCTTTCTGTCTTTCTGTCTTTCTGTCTTTCTGTCTTTCTGTCTTTCTGTCTTTCTGTCTTTCTGTCTTTCTGTCTTTCTGTCTTTCTGTCTTTCTGTCTTTCTGTCTTTCTGTCTTTCTGTCTTTCTGTCTTTCTGTCTTTCTGTCTTTCTGTCTTTCTGTCTTTCTGTCTTTCTGTCTTTCTGTCTTTCTGTCTTTCTGTCTTTCTGTCTTTCTGTCTTTCTGTCTTTCTGTCTTTCTGTCTTTCTGTCTTTCTGTCTTTCTGTCTTTCTGTCTTTCTGTCTTTCTGTCTTTCTGTCTATCTGTCTTTCTGTCTATCTGTCTTTCTGTCTTTCTGTCTTTCTGTCTTTCTGTCTTTCTGTCTTTCTGTCTTTCTGTCTTTCTGTCTTTCTGTCTTTCTGTCTTTCTGTCTTTCTGTCTTTCTGTCTTTCTGTCTTTCTGTCTTTCTGTCTTTCTGTCTTTCTGTCTTTCTGTCTTTCTGTCTTTCTGTCTTTCTGTCTTTCTGTCTTTCTGTCTTTCTGTCTTTCTGTCTTTCTGTCTTTCTGACTTTCTCTTTTTTTTCACGCTTTAGATTCCTTGTAGCTTCTATCCCACCGATGTGAACAATTCTGGGTGAACTCTAGCGGTTCTTTGATTTTGCCAAAAGACATGGTGTTTTCAAAATGATCCATGAATCAATGCCAATGTTCCCACAAAAATCTCTGAGTCCTTATTTCTTTTTTTGTTCTCTTTCGATTTTTTTTTTGTCTTGAGTTATTGTTTCAGTGTTTGCTATCCTAATATCCATCGGGATTACTGCTGTCTTAAATGCAACGTTCTGTTTCATTTTCTTTCGGTTTGGGGTCTTATCTGATTCCTCTCCGATATTTTTTTGTTTTTTTTTTTTTTTGCAGTTGTTGTTAGTGTATGGTCAATCAAAATAATCCTACCTTCCACATCTTCAAACATTCTTCAGTCTTCTCCGCTATCTCCGTTCATATTTTGTATCCACGAATCGATGTATCCCAAAAACTCCCACATTTTTTGGAAGGAATATTATTAAGGAAAATGAAAGTTCTCCCAGTGGATATTTCCCGTGCTAGATGATGGTCCTGGAATTACATTGCCGATGCTACAGCTATGGTCAACTTCGCTGGGTCCTTTTTTTGGGTAGGTTGGTTGCAATTCAAAGCTTCTTCCAACCGGTTTATTGTGGTTTGCATTTGCTTCATCTGCTCGTATTATTCGCGATAATCGTTCCGCATCGCCAATATCTTTACACCCTTATATGAGCTAAAGTCTTCGCCACAATTTTCACCATTTTCAGATGTGGTTTCCTTTCTTTCATCACGCTCGATACCGCAGCTGTCATTTTCACTGCATCCCCAATCGCACCGCCCTATTCTGTTCCTTAGTCCGTTCCGATCGATAAAATCGAATTTTTATTCGAGTCACTTTGACCAATCGGGAGCACAAACCTATTCTTAACATATTTTAATCTAGTATCTCTTCTCGATCCGCTTCCAATTAAACTTAACGCGGTCGTCACGATCCGCTTTCAATTGAACCTACCGCGGTCAGTAGGTTTTTTAATGAACTTCAACGGAAAGCAACATGTAAATTTTTCGTCAGCTGTTCGGATGAATTTTCGAATTATTCGTGTGATACACCCCATCATTTTCAGCACAGTACTGATGGTAACCGTATTTGCTGTCTTGTTCCACTTCTTTCTCATTTGAGTTGTTTTTTGTTGGTTCTGCCACATCTCTTCAGTTTGCCTTTGACAATTGCCCAATATCTCTCGATGGTACTAATATCCGGAAAATTTGGTGGATTGATAGTTTCTTCAATAAAATTGATCTTGTTCTTCTTCTACCACTTGAAGACATCCCGGTTGTAGTGGCAGCTTGACAAGTCTGGCCAGAACACCACCGAAACTTTGTGTGATCGAATAAACGGCAAAATCCTGTTCTGATGACACTCCTTCTTTTACAC
The DNA here is from genome assembly GCF_029784135.1 of Toxorhynchites rutilus septentrionalis. NCBI lineage: Eukaryota > Metazoa > Arthropoda > Insecta > Diptera > Culicidae > Toxorhynchites > Toxorhynchites rutilus. Next base: position 35,944,256 of record NC_073746.1, read on the forward strand.
TTTTCCATTCATTATTGCCCCAGCAATGAAAACCTTCGTCTTCTGTCCACAAGTACGGATATCCCGTAATGTTTGAGTGCGATATTTACAATCGATTTTGGAAATTTCAGGAATATTGCAATCTTTTCTCCTGACCACGCCGGGTTCTTAATGCGAGTGGGCAGAATTCTCTCCGGTCTTTCGCGTTCCGTCGTCGATAACCTCTGAATCTGTCTTTCAATCTTGATGAAATTTTTACTACTTAAAATGTCGGTAATTTTCCAAAAGTTTTAACAGAAAATCTTTTTTACTCTTAATAACGTACATATTAAATAGACGTTATAAAGGATGATATTTATTGATTTATTTATTTATCTTATATATAAAAATCTCGTGTCACGATGTTCGTGGTCGAACTCCTCCGAAACAGCTCGAACGATTCTCAAGAAACTATGCACAAAAAACTTGGTAGGCATGAGAATAAGACGTAAATTATATATGATACCGTTAGGGTACCAATTACCATATGTTCAATACCGATTAGGGGGCCCTATGCAAAAAAATCTAAATAATTTTGAATTCTATTTTTTCTCAAATTTAGCATAGGTTCATCCCTATCTCCTATTTATAATCGCGATTTCAGTATTTTGGTATCAATAATATTCAAATAATCGACCCGTAGTTTGTTTTTCAAAAAGAGCGAATTTATTCACGTTGTTAAATGACAGATGGCACTAAGTTCCCTTCATTGAACACATTCACCCTCACATGCGCCAATAACCTTAATTCGGTTAAAGTCATGCGTATTGCCATCGAGCTGGAAGACTTTTTGAATAAACATAATGGATTATTGAAATTCTCCACATCATACATGCTCGGTTTGCAAGGTGACGATCACGTTATTTTCATCAATTCTAATATAACACCGACTGGAGAACACATGTATACATTCAATGCGTATGTCGCTGAATAAATTGCTGGAGTCATGGTAGGCGACTGCACAGTGACGTGAGAAATTGTGATTCGAAGAAGAAACAACAATCTGGAGTTCATCGTTGACACCCACCGTTCATACGACCCTCTCCATCTTCTTATTCAATTGTACTAATGTTTCTAATGTTCCTAACGTTCACCATCTCAACGTAGAATGAATTGGGAACGTTATAGAGGTAGAGAGCGAACGACTGCGATTCTAAACAATCAGAAGCGGTGTAAGGAAAAATACACTCACTTCCCAGACGCTTTCATGAGCAACGCCGGCGCAGCCTTTGATATGGCCAGGTCTAAACACATGCATTGACAGATATTACGAAACGTGTGTTCAAACAAAAAAAGAATGAAACGTAGAATGAGATTCATTACAACTTTACATGTATTCGGTTCCACACCTTGCTGATATTAGTCGGCTGGATGGCAAAATTACAAAAAATTAGGATTACCTCATAGGCACATTTTTAATTTGGATAAACGACAAAATACGCTCTGAGGAAATCGATAGTGTAATTTCCTCAAAAATTCCAGTCATTGAGCTTCGTGTTCTACGTCTGTGAAACGTAAATTGTTATGAATTTTCGAGTGAAATAAACACGCTTCTAAAACAAAAAAAATTAAATAAAATACGGCTCTATTGTGTGTTCTGTGTAGCAGAATAATACATTCTCTGCAGGTATCTTGAACGACAATAGTCTCTGATAATTATTTTATATTCTGAATGATATTTTGGTTGAAATGCAAGAAGATCAATAGATAAATAGTTAAGTTAGGGTCAGGACTATGCCTACTAAGTATCGAATAAAAATGTTCATTCAAATTTCAACAACTTAAAATTGCTTCTAGGTCAGGTCAGGTGATTCTTCGATATTGTTACCCCAAACATGGTTCATGACCGGGCGGTAATCTAAAACTTTTATAGATAGAAGATGGAAAATGTATAATGCATTTTCTTAAAGATTTCACCAACGACACGACCGCAACCTTAGGTGGATGTACAATATATCAACGACTAAAAACTGATGAAGTCAGACATAAAAATTCACATAAAAATTAACAACTCAGACATTGACACGGAAAATCGTTCGGCAGTGTCATATTCACCACAGCCGAGCAAAACAATCAATGCTTAAAATAACGTTGAGTTCTGTGGTTCGATGAAGAGCAACAAATACATTTGCAACAACGAAATTTATATTGATATTCTTCATTCAATTTGTCTACTTTACGTCAAAAATATATTCCTTTTTTCACTTCAGATTCATTAATGAAATACATCGATAATGGAATACAAAGTATGGTATGTGTTTTTTAACCCATATTAGGCCAAGCGTTCGAAAAATCGAACAGCAACTTTGATAATTTTTCATGTCTTTGGACAGGAACCATATAGTAATGTTTTTGCACCAAAAGATAGCTTAATTTATTAGCTACCACCTATATCGATTTCATTCAATTTTGAGTAACTTTATTGGATAATAAATTCGATTTAAAGCAAGTATGTTTGGGAGGTGTTTTCAACTTCAATTAAAAAACCCAATAAAATACAAAAATATGTGAAGTTTTCTACAGTATTGCTTTGATAAAAGGACATACATTGTGATATAGAGCAAAAATCATTCGATTGAGCCGCATACAGGAAAATAACAGTCGGGGAAATTGAGTGCTCGAAAAATTGAACGTTGGCCACAACGAACATTTTTTTTTCTGCTGAATCTGAATGAACATCAACACATTTAACCTCCGCTGCGCATTTTGATTTGTTTGATTTGTTTGCCATTGCCTCTTTGCCATTGGTTTTTCGCAGTACTCTGGTACTTTGCAGGGTTTGTAAAATGTTCGATTTTTTCGGGAAATGGATAATTGGAGAGACTAGTTTTTAAGCATTGACATTTCCCCATAGTTAACAATAAAAATAACAGCATATGCTTTCGTTTGAAAGAAAAAGCCTGTCAGTAATAAGTTAAAATTACATGAAATAAGAAATGCCACATCTCACCTTAGGTGGATTCATTTGGATTTATACTTAGAGATCTCCATTCTCCTGTTCTTGTTCTTCCCGGAATCCAAAATGGATGCATTTATGAATACCGTATATTTGCTAATTGAAGTGACTTTTAGTTCCAGTATGTTTGTACTTGCAAAAAAAAAAGTGCGGGTTTCGGCCAATGTTCGATTTTTCGAACAGTCATTTCCCGGAAAATGGAAGATGGGAAAAAAATAATTCTTGAACATTGAAGTTCCTTTAGCGCTAATAATCGAAAATACAACAATGGCTTTCGTCAAAAAAAATAATTTTTACAGCTTGGTCGTTAATGGATTAATCGTCATCGACTTGGCGCTCTATTCCTCGGTATGTCAAACACAAGAGTAACGAACGTTTCACGTATATGTAGATCGTTAAAACGTTTAGACACACTTACAATACATTAGTTATTTTTTATTTAACAACCAACATATTCAGTAGAAATATTTTTTATTGCAAAACAACGTTTGCCGGGTCAGCTAGTGTGTTTATATATTTATATATTTATTTATTTATTTATTTATTTTGTTATTTATACCATTCGAAGCTACTTTTTATTCCGCGATAACACGAATGTTACACATAGATATCCGACTTCATTCATAGAGAGAGAGTCTAAATACTAATTCGTTGAACGTTATCGAAAAATGCTGATATCCTGGAAAATGTGTATTGCGTAATGCAGAGAGAATCAAGTATAAACCAGAACGCAATTGAGAGCGCATTTCAGCTTGAAAACGTTTCCGCATTCATGTAGACATTTCTCCGAAACTGGAAGCAGTTCAAAACAAATTTCATCAGCATGCAAATTTCAAAGAAAGTCGTTTCACTTCGCCACCTATAATACTTCAATATGATTGATGACATTTATTCAAAATAATTTCATGCAAATCACCGTTACTTTTGCGGTAGAAAAGCACGAGCAGAGGAAAAAATCAGCAGATGCACCGAATCTAATCCGAATATCCTGGGTTCTCCACACATTTCATGTATCCTTGGGTAAAGGCAATAAGGATCGCGACAGGAGCACCCAAGAACAAAAAAAAATACAAATTCTACCCAAAACACGCAACTTCATTCCCAGTTCCCCCTTTGACAGCGGAATTACTTTTCTTTCGTCAATTTTTTCTCACTCTGTCATCTTTTTGTCATAATCGAAATAAATAACAGTAAAAGTCTCCTGATGGATGCCTGCGGGAACCGTTCGTTCGTCGCGGATTTTCCATTTTTTTCTTCCACCGAGAAATGTTTGTTTTACCTCGATCACTCATACTTACTTATTTGCAACTTTCGTTCCGTATTCATCAACCGGGCCGGGGATCGGCGCGTCCCGTAATCAATCATATTTTAGGTATTTGCAAAAGAAAAAGAGATGAATAATTTTTATAAATTGCACCCTTCGTTCGGTGTGTGTGCCTTCCGTTATTAGATATATACTTCTCTGTTGGTCTTTTTTTTTGTTGTTGTAAATCGTTCATTTTCCCTAAAGTCATGTCGACGATCCACCACCGGTCGGTCGTCATTCGTCCATAAGAAGCGGTTCCACGGCATTCGCTTGTGTCCTCATCGCGCGCGGGAACGGCGAGAAAAACAATCGCACCGAACCGAGAGTGGAACGGGATATTGATTCACCCTCGCATTTTTCGGTGATGGGTTTAATTTTAATTTTTCGCGGCGTCCGTACTGATTATCCGGTGGAAACGATGGAATCTAATATCGAGATCTAGGTCGTTCGCTTTGGGTAAAAACACACACATCATCATCATCATCATCGTCGCCCATTTGGATTATGATGGGTGGGAACGCGGTTGCGGAACTCGTGTCAAGCTTTGTAAACCTGTGGCCGTATTTTTTTGCGGCCGGGCGCATTTCATTAATTTAAGTGCCAAACAATGAGATGGAAAACCTATCACATCGTTTATAAGTCGGTCATTCCACGAGAATCTTAACAGATTTTATTTGAATTTTCAAAACTAGTTGAAACAATTGTTGTCTATTTGAAATTTATATTCGATTACGATTCCATCACTCTTTCGAAACTAGTTAAATCGAATTCGAAGTTTTCACAACGACTCATGCGATAAGCATTGATTCCTTGACCGTTCGGTTACAGAAGGCACAAAAATACATTTGTTCGTTGAAAAAAAAGTTAATGTTTTCAGTAATTTTTGTTGAGAAAAATAGATTGGAAGTAAATGACGAATTTCATGCCAACTCGTCGTAGAATCGGCAGTACCATCGCAGATAGCAGTGAAACGTTCTGGATATAAAGACATTGGTTATTAAAACAATTTTGCATGCTTGAAATTTTAAAAAATAGACTACATTTTGAAAAAGACCAAAGATTTTTTTTCCAATTTTTCTTAAAAAACTTAGTAACACAAAAACTATAATGCTTACAAAACTCCTGTCAAAGGATAAAATGTAGGAAATTGTTTAAATTTTGAAAAAAATACACTGATATACACTGAAAATTAATTATTCAAAAAATTTCGATTCATTTCTCTCAAAAAGGTATTTTATTTAAAATTCTCATAAAAATTAAATATGAATAGTCCATACAATTTCCTACGAGTCACACAATCATCGGAAAATGGGCACTTTTACAGGGAAAAAGATTTTCTTACAATAACTTTTTAAAGTTTTCTTCGAAAAAATTACAATTTTATTTAAAGTCAAGATAGCGATGTAGTCGGAGAGATAAAATTGTTGTGGAATCAAATATCGAGATAATGCGACATGAATAATCTAATCGAAAAATCTCGAACGAGCACGAGCATCTTTACATCCGCGAATGCAAACATTATGGAACTCAATTAAAATTACATCCTTCTATAGCCTCATCCATTTACATTTATTTGAAACATAACGCTCTACAACTTAACCGTGCCTTTAGACGGGTTTCATGGATTTATTTTTTAAATTATTCAGACATTATTTCCAATGTTCACCCACACTAGCGCGTCTTCAAAATACTTTCATCCATCATACAAACCCAAAGCACATTGGTTTCTGCTAGGAGTATTTTATGTCGGAAGTCGGAACTTCGAGATAAAAGAGGAAAAAAAATATTTCGCACTTCTAACGAAAAATAAACACACTTTTTGAACATTTCATTGGTAAATTATTCGGTAAGTTTATTTCGATTAGTATTTTACGTTCGACATCATATTTTATTCTTATGGTAATTACAGTTTTTCGGTAAAAACCATAATCCGACTAGTGGTGAAGTGTAACCTACTGAAAAAGAACATCGGATACAGCTGTCTTGCAGAAATTGAGTCTATTTTTGTGTTTTTGAAAGTGTTTTCCGCCACGGTATGGGGACATGACGGAGTAGATCCTGGAGACGACTTCGGAAGCATTAGTGAATACTAATAGGAGTACCGGTAAGTTTCAAAGTATTGCCCATCGCTATTCACAATTTTTTCCCATCTTTCTGGCAATTCACGGATCCCTTTGCGGAAATAATCGGCCGGTTTGACGGCTAACCACGAATGACTTCATCAAAATTGGAGCAGTGCTGGCCAACCAGGCCATGTTGCATCGATCGAAAAAGGTAGTAATCGGACGGAGCAATGTCTGAAGAATACGGCGGGTGGTATAGGACCTCCCATTTTAGCGTTTCCAAGTATGTTTTGACCGGTTTCGCGACATGCGGCCGAGCATTGTGCTGCAAAATAACTTTATCGTGTCTTTGCTCGTATTGTGGCCGTTTTTCCTTCAGTGCACGGTTAAAACGCATCAATTGTCGTCGATAGAGGTCCCCCGTAATGGTTTCATTCGATTTTAGCAGCTACACCACACCCAGCTGGTTCCACCAAATAGCATAACCTTCTGGCCGTGAATATTCTGCGCGGCCGTCGATGTTGATGCATGGCCGGGGTATCCATACGTTACCCAACGATTGTCGTAATGGACCCACTTTTCATCGCCAATAACAATACGATGCAAAAAAAACTCTTTCTTCTATGCCGTTGGAGCAGTTGTTCGCACGTAAAAAAAAGGCGTTCGACGTATTGAGACTTCAATTCACACGGCACCCAATGTCCTATCTGTTGGATCATTCCCATTCCTTTTAAACGATCGGATATGGTTTGCTGAGCTACTTCAAGTGTATCCGCAAGTTCTTATTGCGCTTGTGATGGATCTTGATCGAGTAAAGACTCCAATTCTTCATCTTCTAACTTTTCAGGCGGTCCGGAACGTTCTTCGTCTTCCAAGTCAAAATTACCACTTTTAAACCGTGCAAACCCCGTCTGACACGTTCGCTCAGTTGGAGCATGGTCACCATAAACATCCACCAAAATGCGATGACTTTCCGCAGCTTTTTTCTTCATATTGAAGTAATGAAGTAACACTCCCCGCAAAAACACTCTCGTTGGTACGAAATTCGACATATTCGAAGTGGAAATAAACTATGTTGTTTACGCTTCAACTGTTTAACATATATTGAAAAATAGGCGCAATGACAGTAGTGTCCCAAGGAATATCTGGTAATTCTGGAAAAATAATCAAGTTACGCCATCTGGTGTAAAACCGAAGAAACTTCCCGGTACACCTAATACAATGACCAGAAAATTGAAGAACAAAAAACAAGATACCACTGAAAAGCTGAGATTGGAGAACAGACAATTGTGTCAGGCCTACTTGTAGGACCCGGAAAGTTCACTGGATCCGCTGATAAACTTATCCGAAGTCTACTGAATTTTAAAACATAAAAAAATCATTTTTTGTGAGTCCCCATTTAAATATTCATTTACCGAACCTTCAGACTGAGGTTTCGAAATCTCATCAAGCCCAGATGTTTTGCAAAACTCCCGGTCACCCACGTATGATCACCAGGATTAATTTGTATTGATACAGATTTTTCAGGCATGATCTATATAATATTTTTTCTCAACTCGCCAATTTTATCCATATAGCAATCGAATCAGTCTGAATGAGAGTCATTTTGGCTAGCTTTACAATTAATAAATAACACTATTTTTCTTTTTCCTACTTTTTTCAACATCGTCAAATCCATAACAACTATGCCAATCAATGATACTAAAGCTAACATTATGCTTCAAGATTGAACTTATAAATTTAACCCTTTGCGTTCGTATTAAATTTCGACAAGTGTGTCGAACTGGTTGCAATTTTTCTAAATAATAAAGCAGTGATGTATAACTTTGTAAGATTATGAAAGATGAATAAGATTCCTTTATTTTTTTGTAAACTTCTGATAAGTAATTACTAAACAATGTTTTTAAGTTTATGTTTAAAAAATATTTGCTATAATTCTTCTTCGTTTGATATATTTTGCTTTCCTCAAGCATGGATAACAACTTTTGTTTATAAAGAGTACCGTTGTCTATTATTCATAGTTGCACCGTTTAGATTCGTGAATAAGTTCACAAGACATTAAAATTCGTTTAGAAAACTGTTATATTGTTGCATAAATTCTAATATTAGTATACTTTTTTGCTGTGATGGTTGAAAGCATACAAACGACCGCAAAGGGTTGATACAGATTTCGATACAGATTTTATGAGAAAAAAACACAGATAAAAAGATTTTTCGAGAAACAGATTTTATTATGGCAACCCTGATGATCACCACAAAGAAACCATCCACTTCGAAGCGAGCGTATGTTCCACCCTATTGATGTCAGGTATGATAGAATGAATCATTTTCCAGATACTCCGGAAAGCGGACTTGCAAAAACTCGAGATGCACATCGGAAACGCAAGTCATTTACCTCAAATGCGACATCAATTTACACCTGCAGCCAAACCAGAATTGTTTTTATGCTTTCCATCATCAGGAATAACTACTACGAGCAGTTCAAAAGAATTTTTTTTCCACCAGGTACCTAACCCCGCCTTAATGGGGAATTCTTGTTTTGCGGTATAAATAAAAAAATCCGTGGCTTTAAAAATTGCCGTTATGTCTTTCGATTTTGTTATCAAAAATATGATCTGCCATAGTTTTTACACACGCAAATCAAACATTTGGGTTTTAGAGGATTAAGAATAGTACCAATTTTCAATCACTTTCTACCGCAATGACGCCGTATTTAGTGAGGATTTGATGGATGTTAAATGAGTCAATTGGGTGTGTTGCCGTGATCTCGCAAAATGACGCAAGCGCCGAAATTAACATTTTACTTTTTATGTTATAGATCGATAAAGAATACCAAATCCTTCAATAGGACTGCGAAGTTTTACAGAAATGTGAAAAAATGACCCCGTGAAAGCTTGAAAACGGAATGACGTAAGCGCCATTAGGATGTGACGTAATTTGAATGTGATGCGATGTGATTTTTTATCCGTTCTGATGGCAAAGAATGAACGAGCAGGGACAACAAATTTCACATAACAACATGAATCAAGGGACAAAGCATCTTGACGATGTTTACTTACCTCACTTGCTCAATTTCTCTTTCGGATGAATTTAAGTTGAGTGTTGATCGAAGGGTAAATGTCGGATTTGGTGAACTGCTGCACTCTACTAAATTTTCCATCTCTTTACATCGGACAATTTCGGACGGCAATATCTTATTTGTCACGGATGTTTACAATTGCATTTTGGATTGGAAAAAACGGTGATGTCCATAGTTGTTACAGACGGGTTTTCAACTACGTTAGCCTGCTCGACGCATGCTACAATGCCCTGATGCTACCTCATGCTACGCTTAACGGTGGCATGTTGTAGAAAATATTTGGAAACAGATTCTTGCATATTTTGATGGATAAACGCCAATCGGTTGGTAACATAACTTGAATAAATAAATATTTTTTCCAAAAATCAAGTCGATGGCAATCATTTTGCATCAAGGATACACATTTTGTACAGATCAGATTTTCGTAATGCACGCGTATGCTGATTATACATGCAATTTTAAGAAAAACCTCGTACTGAAAATTCTTTTCTCTGGCGCTTGCGTCACTTTGCGATATTACAGCAGTGTGGCTCATTGGTGTAGGCCATATATTCCGCATAGATTCAAAAAACATAATCCAGCGGTGTTAATGCACTATTCTAGTCTAGAAACTTGAAAAAAAAACCAAAAAATATTCATATTTCTGAAGCTTAGGCATTCAAGAATAAACATATATCGGACTATTCGAGCATCCCATTATTTACCGAGTTATAGTCATTTTAGTGATGCGGTATCTAATTTAGTACGGCTATAACAATTAACTTTAACAGTTTCGTCGCCCAGAGCGATTCAGTCGAGTTTCTTGCGGGGCCCTAATTCAACTGTCGGTGCGCTAGAGAAATAAGCGGGCAACGATAATAATGAATTCGGGTTCGATTCAGGACTACTTCCGAATCCGAATGAAATCAACCGACTGCTGATCAGAAAACTTATAAAAATAAGTTTTCAATTAATTATACAGTGTTGGAAATGATAATAAAAAATGAAATTCAACCGAACGTACTTGCTTTATATACTATATTCGATGGCGATGAACTACAATTTTATTGGATAACTAGCTGACCCGGCAAACTTCGTCCCGCCCAAATTTTGTTCTTCGTTATCACATCCACGTTTTTTTACTAAGCGCTGTTCATGGGTCCAATCGCAGAATTGTTCATTGATTGATCTTCTAATCTACCCTTTGAAATTACCTTTTACTATAAAATTCCTAGTACTTCTACCAAAACTCGACATTATAACTCCAGATTATTTTCAGACACAATTCTCGTTCAAGATTTTTCAACCACTTGCAAATAACATGTTTCTCCGTTACGTTACATGCCAAATTTGATTTTATTTGCTTGATTAATTCTCGAGTAATGCAGAAATTTGCGAAGAAATAATGCGAAGCGTTAAGTTTCGAGTATTATCTCATCGAGTTCCGATTAGGATATTGAGGAACTATACGCAAGAGAAGAACTGGACGATATGTTAGAACAACTTACTATAGGCGACATAAAGATATTGATTCTTAAACAGTACATTTAAAATGTGATTTTTCACAAATAAGTATGTTGAGAAAAATGTCCCATTTTGTGATGGCGGTCATTTCGGATTTACATTTTTCATAAATTACCGTATTCTACTAGTCAAGCCCTTTCATTTGATACCCATATTGATGGGGTTTTGATAAAATATGTAGCCCGCCATTTTGTAGCAGCCGCCACCTTGGATTTTCAAGATCATAGAATACGCAGTTTTATAACGACAGCAGAGATAAAGGCGTGCTCCAAATTTCAGATCAATCGATCAACAGGAAGGAAGTTAAATTTCTATTGGTAATGCTAAATAGAACCGTTTAAAAGTATAGTATAAAAAATATATTTTTATATTTTTGATTTTTTGATTATTCTTCATAACTCATATTTACATTCGATCAAATTCCGTTTAAAAATCCTATTCCAATTGAACGAGAAAAGTGTCACCCACATCTGGGTGACGCCAGGAAATCCCAGGAAATACACCCGTCACGGGAAGATCAAGGTGTTAAACGCGTTTCTCTCGATTTTTTTTTCGAACTGACATACACGAAAATCTCAAGCTCTACGGAACCGAACTATGTCGAATTTATTTGAATACAATCTGTATGCGTTTTTCTTTCGCTTGAACGAATAAAAATCTTATTATTTTTTAAATTTTCTTTATTTGGGAAAGCGGGAGACGTAAGAAAATTCGTTATAAACAGCTTTTTTTTCTTCTTCAAACGACCACCATTTTGACAAAAAGCATGTTTTTGACTTATCCGATGTTCGTGCGATAGCGACATCTTCGCCAATTCAGAATCTGTTCGATTTTTTTTAACAGTAACTATTATTATTATGAATATTTTTTCCATACAACCATAACTCCTCCCCATTAAGAACATTCAATTATGGTACCAAAAAATCAGTAATCATGTCCCTTTAGTGATCATCAAAATTCGTTGCACTCTGACTGGTATCATTTTTGAAGGGAAATCCACCCCAAATGCGACACTATTGCTTAACTATTTGCACATATTCAATTAACCAGACATGATAGACGATTATGTCGTCCTTTAAACGGACGAAGTGCGCGATGCGTTCCTCGAATATAACCATGGTTTTCGTAAAGAATTTACCCGATTTGCAAGCGTTGTTCAGATGTCAGTCTGTTCATGATATAATTGCAAATCAAATTAAACACAGAACATGTGACAGCTGTCAAAACGACGCACATGTTGAAAAGGGTTGCCAACTTAAAGTTCTATATCTCTAGAAAACGCTAAAACGCTTTATACGAACGGTGAAATGATTGTGAACAACATAGAGTCTATGCCACAAGCATTAGTAAACTATGTAATGATCGAAGAAAACGCCAAACAATACACTGCAAAGTGAACAAAACATTAAACAAATACAACGTACTACGTAATAATGGAAGTCATGTATGGTTCCACATTTCGTCCGTTTCGAACGAAACCGAAACCCATCTTCCAAGCGTGCTCCCATCAAATATTTAATATCATTCGGGTGATATCCCTAAAATCTTGCATTTTAAAGGCGACTCAATTTCCAGCCAACAAAAAGCCAAATCATCATCCCATACATTTCATTATCTCGATTCCCGCATCCCATCACTCGTTGCGTCGGCTTCCACATCCACATCCCGTAACCGTTCCCGAATCCGGAAACGAAACCCGAAAACCCCTACGATGACGTGGGCACATTTTACGGGACTCTTAAATCAAACACACGCTTGGAATGAAATGATTATTCATTTAAATGCCACCGAAAATATGTGAAAAACTCATAATTTTAAAACTACCGACAGTGGCGACGGCGGCAGCCTCGTTCCATCTGCGTTTCGCCCATTGCCGAAAACCCCGGAGCAGAGGGGGAAAATCCCTTTTTTATGCTCAACCGTAATCTCAAAAGAAAACCATATGTTAGAGGATAAAATTCAATAAGTTGTTTCACTATCATCTCTCTGTTCGTATATTTTTCTGTCTGTTGTTGATTTCCTCGATTATCATCATCGGTAATAACATTCAAACATCATTGCGTATCTTGTGCGTGAGTGTGGATCGGAGGAAGGCAACCGTAATAAAAAAAAACTGCGTCGACTGTTGAACAGCAGCAAGAACAAAGAAACGGAGAGAAGAATTTTTGTGAATCATATTTTTCCACAGTCGGCTGCTGGCGAGGACCGACCTTTGTACAATCGGAATGCCTATTTCATATCTTCGATCTCTAGCCGAACGGTAGCCGGTTTGGATTCCCCCCGCTGAGAAAGCGTGGAATCGGGCAAACAGAACGAAATGCAAGGGCGCGTGTTACGGAGATGTATATGGACCGAGGAAAAAAAACTCAACACTCAAGTCATATTTTTCTCCCACACCCTCGCACTCCCCAGTCGGGGACACTTTTAGCGATATGAACGCAATCGATATTTAAAAGCATCATTGGTTTTTCATTTTTATTGTCTTTATCTACCCTTGAGCCTTGGCCCAGCGGGACTATTAGGAGGGTATTATGGAGAACAGTGTGGGGGATTTTTTGGGAAGTTGTTTTTTCTCTCTGTTCCGGAGGATTTGTTAGGTGTCGTTACGGGGATTAATTTTGTCATAAAATCAGTGTCTGTTGACCGGAAGCAAATTGTGTTCGAAGGAGAATAATATTCGGACTATGGGAAGAACCGAAATATTTGCTGATATAGTCCAGAAGATTCTTCGCTCTGACACAGATGTCAGAGTAATTCAACCCCAAATCAGTCGGCTGCTGACCCGACCTTCTCCGATTTTTTTGAAACTTGGTACTTATGATGGTAACTACCTAAAATCACAGTTTTCATTATCATATGACCTGTTCTAATTACAACAGATTTTTTAAAAGGGCGTAAAGTTATTAATCTTTCTTTCAAAAAATCTTAAATCAAAATCCAGATGTCTGATTAAAATATGATGTATGACAAACATGTTGGAAAATTAATGAACCATTTAGGAAAATAACATTTTGAATTTACTGTCAAAAAATCTTATTCGAACATTTAATTCAATACAGGTCGGACTCGATTATATACAGACTCGATTATATGTGATTCGATTATATAGGGGAAAGGGGGGCAGTTTCGGACGGGGGCAGTTTCGAACAACTTTGTAAAAAATAAGTGGTACAATTTTCAACCAAATTAAAAATATAAGTAAGTTAACAGCCCTTCCACCAACAGCTGTCACATGGTTTGACATTTCCTGGTCGTTTATTACATACGAAAACAACACTGTGCCCTTTTTCATACACGTTTCGAAACTTTTGCGCTTGAAGTTGTAAGTATTTCCCTAATTCCTTTGTGAACGATTTAGAAATTTAAGTACACCACATCAGTTAGCAACTAATATGAAATAAAAAAAACGTGCATACAACGGGGAAATAAAGGTCTAATTATTGAATAAAATCATGATTTCTCTTCGGATGGTGGCGGGGCACACTCGGACATCTTCACGGGGCACATTCGGACACTGTTTAATACCTCATATAATTTGTGTCTGATTGTTGTTTACTAACAAACATCAATTTAGTCCGATTCTCAGACCTAATGATGGTTCGAAACTACTGAAAGAAAACCGATAGAACCAGCTTCAACGAAGATGAGATGGAAAGAGCTATCGAACAAGTTTCGAATACAACGTTTTCATGATTCTAGCTCACAGGTGGTCCAACTGGGTCCATTGTCTTTGATAATTTCCCAACAAACGGTTGCATAACGGGAAAACTGCTTCTCAATGTTCTGGAACATTTGAAAAAGGTAGCAACGTAAACGAATCAATTTCAAAAAATCAAAAATCAATCAAAAAGTCATTGCACTTTGGAAACAATTAAATATTGCCGAGAAAATTGCACAATTAATGCATCTTTTCCACCTTATGTCACAAATCGCTTACAACCGCTGGATGTTTCAGTTATAAGCCCTTTCAAACAAAAGCTCTCAGCTTCCCAGAACGATTGGCTACTCAACCATCCTGGAAAAACTATTTTTATACACGACCTTTCAGGAATAGTTGCATCGCCTTATAATGCTTCTTTCAATCTGATTAATATCCTAGCTGGATTCAAAATAAAAGATTGCTATCCATTCTCAAAAATTTTCCGGACAAGGATTTTGAATGTTCAGATGATTTCACCTACTGGAGTGAAGGAAGCAACTCACTCATCGGGTAATACAACAATGCTGCAAAACATTGCGTCTACAGCACAGATAGATTTTACTTTGACAACTTTGTCCCCGGAGAATGTTGAACCTTTTTCCAAAAACATCACCGCGGAAAACCACCACTCGAAAACGGAAGAAAGCAAAATCACAAATTTTTACTGACTCTCATAGCAATCAGTTTTCTTTCAGACAAATACTGATAAACAGAAAAATGCAGAATATACTGGAATTGTTGATAAACATAAAATTTTAATTATTTTTTTTCGTTGTCCGAAAGTTCCCCACACATGGGGCACATTCGGACAAAAAGGCAATTTTCAAAAATTCGAATAAACCATTTGTAATCGCATCAACGAACACCTCTAACACGCTCATATGATACATGGATGTCCAAATGACAACCAGGATGAATTCAGCATTTTTTTTTTAATTAATAAAAAAATATTAAAAATCTAGGAAAAAAAGTGTCCGAATGTGCCCCCGTCTCCCCTACAATTTTGGACTCGAAAAAAAGATTTTTTATTTTTCAAATATGATTTATTTCAAGAAAAAATATTACCTTTCAACGTTAAGGTGAAATTTAAGTGGCTTTTATATGTACAGTGGGGTCAAAATCGTGATTTTTGAAGATTTTGCTTGAATTTTCACCAGGAATAGTTTATATCGATATTGCAGCGATAGAAGTTGGGTGTCAAAGAACAAATTATAGAGCGATTTGAAAGCTTGAACTTGATTGATAGAATCAATCAAGTTCGTTATGAATTTTTAGGATAAAATTAATAATAACACATTAAAAATTATTAACTTTCAAGTTTTTCACTTTCAAAATGTTATTAAAATCCTCCACTAAATTCTCATCTTTCAAATGAAAGCATCAAAATCGCCTTCTGTAGCGTACTTTTTAATGAAGAGTTAGTTTGAGGCAACAGAGTCCGAAACAAACAAGAAGTTCTATAACACTGTCATTGTTGAAATACGAACATATGTGTAGAAGGATTGTTTTCATTAAATATTATCTTCTATCACCTCCTGAATGAATTCGAATTTTTTATATGAGAAAAGTGTTTATGACTTTAAGCGGATGAATCAAATATTAAAATCTTCTTTTATATTCAAAAAACGAAAAATATATTCAAAAAGCGATTAAAAAAATATTTTTTTTGTCTCGATTATATACAGGAATTGATTCTATACAGTGAAAATAAATCCGAAACTGTATATAATCGATTCCGCCCTGTATTTGAAAATTTAATATCTCAAAAAAAACACTCCCCCTTCAATATTTTATATATTTTTGTTGGAAAGCCAATACTTTTAAGAAAAGTAGCATGAAAAATGGAATCTACATGCGATTATACATGAAAAACCACGGCACCATTCTACGTCAAACTTCGTTAAATTGAAAGGGCTTTAAAGGGTGTGTCACATCAAATTGCATCACGGAAAAAACGCTGTAGAAATTTAATTTTTAGGAATCATATCTTCAGCTTTCGCTTATAATCAGATAAGAGTGTATAGATCACGTTGGCCATGCTTCACTGTCAATTTTTCGTAAATTTGGAAAAATGTCGTCGAACGAAAAAGAGCGTCGTGAATTAATCCTGTGCACTCATTTCGAGAATCCGGAGTTGTCACATCGGGACATCGGTAAGATGCTGGGAATCGTCCAATTCACGGTCAGCAGAGTACTAAAACGATACTTCGAGAACCTAACCATCGACCGGAAGGTGAAGAACGGCAAAAATGGATGCTCCGTCAGTGAAAAAGATCACAAGCGCGTAGTTAAGCAGTTTAGACGTGATCCGAGAAGTTCGGTCCGGGATGTCGCCAATAAACTGAATTTGTCAAGTTCATTCGTCCAGCGGACCAAGCAGCGGGAGGGCCTGCGTACATACAAGGTTCAGAAGGCTCCTAACCGCGACGAAAGGCAAAACATGGTGGGGAAGACGCGAGCCCGGAAGCTGTACACCGAAATGCTGACGAAGCCGCATTGCCTGGTAATGGACGACGAAACCTACGTCAAAGTGGACTTTCGTCAGCTGCCGGGCCTGTTGCTCTTCTCCGCAGAGGACAAATTTAGCGTTCCGGAGGAGATTCGCAAGCAGAAACTATCCAAGTTTGCCAAAAAGTACATGGTGTGGCAAGCGATCTGCTCTTGCGGAAAGCGGAGCGCCCCCATCGTGATGACCGGCACGGTAAACGGGCAGGTTTACCTTAAGGAGTGCATACAGAAGCGCTTACTACCACTATTGAAGCAGCACGAGGGCCCGACCATCTTCTGGCCGGATCTCGCTTCGTGCCACTATTCAAAGGACGTGTTGGAGTGGTACGAAGCCAACGGGGTCACCTTCGTGCCAAAGGAAATGAACCCGCCCAATGCGCCGGAGCTTCGCCCAATAGAGAAATATTGGGTGATTATGAAGCAGGCCCTCCGGAAGAACCCAAAAGTTGTCAAATCGGAGGCGGACTTCAAGAGAAAATGGATTTCTGTTCAAAAAAAACTACAACCTGACGTTGAACAGAACCTTATGGACGGGGTAAAGAGGAAGGTGCGAGCATACGGGCTTGGGCTCGAAGTATGAATAAAAAGAAAATGCCAAAAGTTGTTTAATAGTTTTTATTTTACTGTCTAAAATTTTCAAAAGGATCGGTCTACTGGGCGAATTTCTACAGCGTTTTTTCCGTGATGCAATTTGATGTGACACACCCTTTATACAGTGAAAATAAATCCGAAACTGTATATAATCGATTCCACCCTGTATTTGAAAATTTAATATCTCAAAAAAAAACACTCCCCCTTCAATATTTTATATATTTTTGTTGGAAAGCCAATACTTTTAAGAAAAGTAGCATGAAAAATGGAATCTACATGCGATTATACGTGAAAAACCACGGCACCATTATACGTCAAACTTCGTTAAATTTAAAGGGCTTTACAATAAAATTATACAAAAAATATCGAATAAGAAGTGTCTTGAGATATTAGGCTGTCAAAAAAGTCCTGCGGTATTTCCGCGAGGTGTCGTTGTAAGCGCGTAGTTCTAGTTGTATACATTGTATCGAGTCATACTATAGCTTGTTGGAAAGGTATTTATAATATAGTCCTATAATATAGTCCTTGACAGTGTTTTGTTTGGTTAAGTCGTTCGTGAGTTATAGTGTGGCAAATATGGAGCAAAATAAAGAGAAAATCCGACATATTTTACAGTACTACTATGACAAAGGCAAAAATGCATCTCAAGCTGCCAATAAAATTTGTGCAGTTTATGGACCCGATACAGTTTCCATTTCCACCGCACAACGATGGTTTCAACGTTTTCGTTCTGGTGTAGAGGTCGTCGAAGATGCGCCACGCTCCGGAAGGCCTGTCGTCGAAAATTGCGAAAAAAAATCGCTGAATTAGCCGAGACCGGCATAGTAGCAGCCGTAGCATCGGCCAAGAGCTGGGGATAAGTCATCAAACCGTTATTAAACATTTGAAGAAGGTTGGATTCACAAAGAAGCTCGATGTATGGGTGCCACACACATTGACGCAAATAAACATCTTTGACAGTATCGACGCATGTGAATCGCTGCTGAATCGCAACAAAATCGACTCGTTTCTGAAGCGGATGGTGACTGGCGTTGAAAAGTGGGTCACTTACGACAACGTGAAGCGCAAACGGTCGTGGTTGAAGCTCGCTGAAGCGGCTCAGATGGTGGCCAAGCCCTCATTAACGGCCAGGAAGGTTCTGCTGTGTGTTTGGTGGGATTGTCAAGCAATAATCTATTATGAGCTGCTTCCCTATGGCCAAACGCTCAATTCGGACCTGTACTGCCAACAACTGGACCGCTTGAAGGTAGCACTCATGAAGAAGAGGCCATCTTTGATAAACAGAGGCCGCATTGTCTTGCATCAGGACAACGCCAGGCCACACACTTCTTTGGTGACGCGCCAGAAGCTCCGGGAGCTCGGATGGGAGGTTCTTTTGCATCCGCCGTATAGTCCGGACCTTGCACCAAGTGACTACCACCTGTTTTTGTCCATGGCGAACGAGCTAGGTAGTCAGAAGTTAGCCACAAAAGAGGCCTGTGAAAATTGGCTATCCCAGTTTTTTGCCAATAAGGAAGCGAGCTTCTATAACAGGGGTATTATGAAGTTGGCATCTCGTTGGGAACAAGTCATCGAACAAAACGGCGCATATTTGACTTAAAACAGATGATTGTAACTAATTTTATGAACAAATGAAAATTCAAAAAAAAATACCGCAGGACTTTTTTGACAGCCTGATATAAGAGTTTTAAATATTAAATTAAATTTGTAAATAATATTTATTAATTTTTTTTATTGTGCTCCCGTGGCCGAGAGGTTAGCGTCATAACTAACATGCCAGGTGTTCGGGTTCGATTCCCGTTCTGGTCGGGGGAATTTTTCGTCAAAGAAATTTCCTCCGACTTGCACTGTGATCACGCGTATTCTAGAGCTTGCCGCTCAGAATGCATTCAAGGCGTGTTATTTGGCATAGAAATCTCAACTAAGTACTAATAAAAATGACGCAAGTAATACTACGTTGAGACGGCGAAGTTCCTCTAGGAACGTTAGTGCCATTGAAGAAGAAGAAGATAGTTCAGTTTAAGAAACTCATCGCGTGTTTCGTCCGTTTTATGAATGTTTACCATTTTTCATTTAATGAATGCGTCTGATGTGTAGCGTTGATGTTGTCTCAAACACCGAACACTCAAACTTTGTTGGCCATTAACTCTCCTGTACTCGGACGGAAAAATCGTAACTCGTATACTCAAAGACTGTGCGGGTCTCTGTAATATTGCTATTGTGTATTTTAGGCGTTATTGGTATTTATTTAAAGAATAAGATAGAATTGAATGCAAAAACTCCAGAAAATATTTTCTCTTTCACTGCATTCAGCTTTAATAATCATTTAATTCAGTCACCTCATTGATTCTCGGTCTGTCAGACCGTATGGGCGAGTATAAGAGGATTGTGTTTCATTACTCAACATGGTGCTTTTTCGTGAAATCAATTTGATTGATTGGATACAATAGATTGGATTCTTTTTTATGCGATAGTTTTTTCGTGATTTAATTTTTCGCGATTTTCTTCGCGATTCTCTTGAAATTACGCGTTTTGTTATACGAAATTTTCTTTATATTACACGATCTGCCTACCGTCGCCTCTTTCTGCGAGTGCGCGTGTAAATGTGGCTGTGACGAGTGCGCGCCCATGAAGGGGGCAATTTTTTTTACGCGTTTCTCTCGAAATTATGCGATTGTTTTGCGCGATTTTTATTTGCGCGCACGCAGCAGTCGCGTTAAAAAATAATTCAGTGTTTATATTAACATGACTACAATAAAATTGACTTACAACTAAAAATACTATATGTTTAATATGTTTAATTACATGTGCCTCAAATTCCGAACAGCAAAAACGCAATTTTTCAAACCGACATATCAAATTAAAGTCAATTAGCTAGTCTTTTGTTTTGGAAAAAATATATATATATAATTACAAAAAAATTGGGTTTTGTTTTTGCAATTAATGATTGTATTTGTGTATTTGTTTACATAGTTTCAGGACCAAGGGTGCTATATTTTTTTATATTTTTTTCTTGAAAGCTGAGGTTTTTTTCTATAAAATATTCAAAAATCATAATTGTGATTGCGATAAGGAACAAAACTACCAATTTCCACGAAAATACCACTTTATCGGTTTGGCATGGAGCAGTTCCGATCAGACAACGCTTAAAAGCTCTATATGTTGTTCTTAGACATCTAACTCCTATATTTTCTATTTCCGCTACAATATCATTTCAAACAATTCCTGAAGATGTCTTTTTTTGCATTTGCATGAAAATAGTGTGTTCAATCATCTACTGTTCGGAATTTGAATCATGCGTAGAAATTGCATTCAAATTTCGAACCCTCCTTAAATATTCATTTTATTGAACATTTCTGTATAAAATATTATTTCTTTTTCATCCATTTATTGTAGATTGTAGATTGTATATTCTAGATTCTTGTTCTTAATATGAGAACAGCAAACAAAATAATGAAAATAACTACAAAACCTGAAAAATTTACGATGCTTGCTTTTTACGGAATTTGCTAACGCAAAAATTTTATCATTGGTTTTAACAGACACTTTTTTGCAAATGCTTATTATTATAAATTATAGGCTGTATCAATACATGTAAATGATGTTAAAATATAGCCTGTATCCCAAAGAATGTCGGAGTTTTAATAATTCAATTATTTATAACATTAAAGTTTAGTAAACTTACATTTTAAAATGAAGGGTTCGGAATTTCAGACAAAACGGTAGTTGGAGCAAAAAAATCAAATATTTTTCGATGATTTGAATGAGTTTTTAAACACTAAATACATTAACACATACATTGCGTTTCATAACTATAGAACCACTCATTTTTCTGAGTTTCCAGAGGTATATAAGAAGTCGGTTAAATTGAAGTACATAGTGTAGAATATAAGAACTATTTACATTTGTAAGACTGACCATTTGAACTTTATTGTTGTGTTCAAGCGCAAAACATACAAAAAATTAAAATTCCAGTGTTTAATAACTATAGAACCAGATGGAAAAACTTTCGCTCATTTACAAAACTAACGTCAATTTCACATAAGTTTCAATATGTTTCTAATTCGTAGGTCATTTTTAGTTCTCAATAAGTTCCAAATAACCCACTCGGGGTGGTTTCGACCAAGCTGCGCCATGTAGTAGTGTGTATCTCGTTCTACGCAGAGGATTCTGCTCGTTTAAGCTCTTCAAATCACTCATACTGCTTGTAAGCGGTACCTACTATTCGTCCGATCACTCCACAGAAGTTCCTGACAGGGTTTCGTTTGGTAAACAAGCTGACCTGTCCAGAATATGAAGAAGCCTCTATTCATTAAACATGCCATAACGGTGTTTTTGATGCAAAAACAAAAGTGAATGATTCTGAAGTAATTCATCGCATTTTGAATGTGCATTCGTATTCGTGATAGGGCTCGACTTTGATATTCACCCGAGCACTGAGTTGATGAGGTTGGAAATTCTCTCGACATGCCATGGAATAAATACGTCCAGATGATGATTTAAGTTGTTCTTTCGAATGGGAATCTATGCCTGTGACATAAACAGTCCGTTTTTTATAAATTTCTCCATAATAATTATCAACAAGAGAACTCGTTCAGCTTTTGCAAGGGTACCATCATCATGATTTCATATTGTAAATTATTGTTTTCCGGTTTGTGTATTTTTTTTTTTTATTTCAAAACTTTGATGATGGTATTGATTGGTATTGTTTTTATTTCATTCTAGTTTTTCAATTAATTAAAGAAATAAAATAATTGTGAAGTCTTCAATCTTTTTTAAGCTCGCGCGCGTTGACAGACATAAAAATACTTTAGATCGAACATAAGCAAAAGCAGTTTTTCGCGAAAAAAAGAGTATTCCAAGAGGTATAATGTGGAAACCAGAGGGAAGCTATAGATAGCTCAACCGGAATACTCGTAAATTCATCTTCTCAACAGATAATTATATCGAGATTATTCCGTGTTGTGGCAGATCTCATTGCAGATTCTGGTTGATATGTTTATACTCCAAGTTAAATGTAGGGCCTGAATATTGGAATTATTGGCTGGAATTAGACTTAGGTTTGCTTAGCTGTCTGGTCTCGATCACATTTGCAGAATGTTGTCGGGTATCTAGTAAAGCGGGACTTCCTTTGTAAATTCAAAGCTAATGCTAATGCAATACCTATGGGTTTAATTCCTGATCGGTCAAGCATTTTTTCGAGTTGGGAATTTTCTTGATAAGTAATGAGATAAATGAGTTAAATAATGAGCCTTAAGTATCGGCTAGAGTTAGGCTTGGATTTGCTCAGCTGCTTGAACTCGAAAATGATCGCATCGTGGACCTAATAAAGCGGGAATTCCCTTGTAAATTCTGGAATAAATACGTTCATATAATGACTTGAATTGTTCTTTCGATTAGTAATCTATGCCTGCGAGATGACCAGTTCGTTTTCTTTTCAATTTAGTTTGCCTACTGATTAGTTGATGAAAAAAATATAAATACCGTAATAAAATTATTATCGATAAGATAACTCGTCCCGCTCAAACCTTTGCAGATTGCTGTTTGATCTAAAGAACCTGATTCCTTCTATCGACACATTAAAGTAAAGGGTGTCCCACATCAAATAACATCACGGAAAAACGCCAATCTTTTTCAAACCTTCAGACCATGAAATATAACCCATTAGTAAGCGTTAGGCGTATTTACTTCAATCAACTTCAATACCATAACCGTATGCTCGTCCCTTACGTTTAACTCCACTCATAAGGTTCTGTACATCATCTGGGTGCTGCTTCTTCCGTACGGAAACCCACTTTTTCTTCATGTCTTCCTCAGATTTAGCCTCCTTGGGATGCTGCCGTAGTGACTGCTTCATAATAACCCAGTATTTTCTATGGGTCTTAGTTCCGGTGCGTTGGTGGGGTTCATGTCCTTGGGTACGACAGTGAACCACTCCAGGACATTCTTTGAATAGTGTCACGAAGCCAGAAGATCGTAGGGCACTCATGTTGCTTCAACAAAGGAAGCGGACTCTTCTGTAGCCGCTCCTTGAGGTAGGTGTGCAGTTCCGGTAGTCTCGAGCGGCGCACTCCATTTGCCACATTCTTGGAAAACTTTGAAAGTTTCTGCTTCCTTACTTCTTCCGGAACATCAAACTTGTGCTGTGATTTGCAGCGTTTCATAATTTGTACGTATGCAATTCCTCTCACGACAAGTTTCGGATCCTGATCACTAATAGAACATCCATTCTGACCGCACTTCTCCTTCCGTTCGATGATCAGAGGTTCAAAGTAATATTTAATCACACGACTCACTGTTGACTGCACAATTCCGAGTTGTTTTCTGATGTTCCGATGAGAGAGTCGTGGATTTTCCAGTGCTTGCGCAAAAGCAATTCGTGACGTTGCTTTTCGTATAACGCCATTTTTTCCAATTTTCGAAACCCTGAGAGCGGTTAAAATACAGTGTAAACAATACACTCTAAAGTACTTCTACCCAGATTTTCACTAGAAAATACCCAATGGGTATTTTTCTACAGCGTTTTTCCGTGACGTTCGGTAGTTATTTTCATAAAACATTTCGATTTCTTCAGTGAAATAAATCATTAGGGAATTTAGATGCAAACATCTTGTAAATCCATCAGGAAATGACAGAGCAATAAGCGCTCTAAATTGGACAACCTTCGCGATGCGAACCGAAAGACGTAATCCTACATCAAAAACGAGCACTTTTCATTGCATAGCGTGTAACATCACTTCTGAAAACGGTCCTGTGACTTCAACGCTCGATATTCATCGGCGTTCTTCACGTGTCATCGAGGAACGTTTCGACTATTTCCAGTCTTTCCAGTATTTTCGGGGCAGATTTCACACCTGGGGGGAAAGGACTAAAGTTATACAGCGTACAGCGATGAGTGACGTTCGTAAGGAACTGTCTAGACTCTTTCTCGATCGGTTTCGCCAACTAGCATCCGACAGATCGATCTGGAGGTTGAACGGTGTTTTGAGCCACTGGGAGTTGTCGGTTGCTGTCTTGACGGTCTGCAAAACCATACTCAGGGAAATGTGACATCCTGATCGAAGAATTTAAACGCTATATACAATGGTCACACATATACACACTTGTGGAAGAATTGTTCTTGCGCAATCTATATGCACACAAAGGAACACCTAAGCGGATGTAACAAATCGTATAAACATATTCATTCGAGAATAAACTTTAAAGATACACGCACTTTCGCTTCATTTGCCTTCCCTGCCGAAAGAAAAAAAATAATTCACATTATACGCGAAAGGGATTTATTGAGAACCCTTAAAAAATCAAGTTCTGAATCGAATAATTATTTTAGTTATTTTTTTTTTATTTTAGAACATGTTCATAAATGTTCTGGTTGATAATATTCATCGAGTGACATTATACAAAGAGTGTTTTTATTCGTTTTCAATCATCTTAATGAAAGCATAAGAGTGCTATTAGAATGTAAGGATTCCGGTTCATATTATGACGACAGTAGTAACAGCGAGATGGATAACGCTTTAAAAGAGCATGAAGAAAATATCGATTCTGAGCAGGAGTATGATTCGTCAGACGAATTGAAAGGGTTTTCGAATATGTGAACTAAATTGGTAAGGACAAAAATGGTATATGGAAATAAAACTTTCCATATTCCAGTGTTAGAGCAAGGTCTCATAACGTTTTTTTTCTGCAGTTTCTTGACGTGAAGAGAGAAGTAAGAAATCAAAAGATTCTGGTTAGATTTTAAAAATAAATTATTCTCTAGTATGTTGATGTTCAAATAAATGAGCAAACTAGAAAACCACAAACCTTTATGAGCTACAATGTTACGAAAGGCGGGATTGACACGGTAGACAAAATGTAGGAAAACTATAACTGCGTTAGAGGAACTAATCGATGGTTATTTTTTAGTCTTTTGACCGTTGGCTGAAAAATATCGGCATGAAAACGCAGACGCAGAAAATTTCTAGAGATACTTTCATATCATCTCATTACGCCACATCTAGTAATGGGCATCAATTCTAAATTTACCAAGAACACTAAGTCAGAGAATATTAGAAATTGTTACCAGATAATAAATGTTCTGGAACAACAAGTTTGCCTGATATTTCAGAACATTTATCATCTGGTAACTAAAAAAATAAAAAAATACATCATGAAGTTTTCTTTCCGTTTGATTGTATCCTTTTCTTCAAATAAATACGAACATCTCATAAAATTAAATTGATAAATTTCAATATTACAGACACAGAATGAACAACAACCTGAAAATCCAAATAATCACAACATGAGAAGCACATAAGTTCCACAAGGAAACTATTGCAATGAACCAGAAATAAATCTTTTAAGTGTGAATAAACCTACACAAGTCTATTCTAGAAATCAACCAACAATCAATGTTTGATCTGTATTGTTTATCCCTCCGACACTTCCCCATAGCGCAGATAATATGACGCGCACATAATCGAATGCGATTCCCTCGATTCCCATCAACAAGAAACACAATTGCCGCATCCCAGAGACATACCGAAAACAAATAGATTGTTTGCATAAACATAGCTTCCCTTTTCTGGTTTTGTCTTTCCGTCAATGGCACTTCCAGTCGATTATGCTGACGTGCATAATCAGCACCGGCAGGAAATAGAATCAAACACATGCAGCAGAGGCAGAATGGTACCAGCAGAACCCAACCAGCAAAACAAAAAAAAAGAAACACAACAGCAGGAAAAATACATATTCACGCTTTCGTTCCACTAAACACAATTTAAAAGTAAACTCCGTCGCGTGTTATCGAGCGCCCTTTGAGCCGGATGAGTAAACTTTTTTCCGCTCCTCTGCCGGCAGCAAACACACAAAACGAGCCAAGAAGAAAGCCGTGGGCTGGAGGGTGAAATGGGACGGGTGGCGGCTCCTGATTTCGATTTATCATAAATGGATCATATTTTTTGCCTCTTGCACTTTTCCCACCTTCCGGGGCACACGGAGTTCCACGGCTCCGAAGGATTACTACTCCTCTCTCCCGGGGCTCAAAGTTTTTATCCCTCGCACTGTCGCACACTTTCCTAAGGATTTCGACTTTTTTATTACCACATTCTTTTCTCCATTTGCTGGGCGCTTTACTTTAGAAAATTAATGAAGCATGCGTATTGATAACACTTGCGCCGAGAGGGGAATCGATTTTCTTACACGACGCCGCGTCCGCCCCGCTTTTCCAATCATCGTTTCTATTTGAATTTGATTTCATAAATCAGTAGTAAAACAATATGGTGTGTTCGAAACGAGCGTTGGGCAGGAGGGGGGGAAGTAGGAGGAATAGCCGCTCTATAAAAAAGGAAGGTTATTAAAATTCGCTTTATCACAAGCGAGCGCAAGGCGGCGCCTCAGCATCTCCGATCTCGGGCGGACCGATTTTCGTTTGTTCTTCTGCTTTCTGTGGAAATAATAATTACACTTGCCAGGCTGCAACGGGAGGAGGAGGATGAGGCACTTCAAAGAATTGCTATCGGAGACGCTGGAAGATGGGAAATACGATACAGTTTCCTTCTAATTAATACCCTGAGTGACAAAATAACCAGCAATTAGCGATAAGAAGATATGGCATGATTATTTCCGTTTGTTTTTCCAGACTCGGCCGAAATTTGGCCGTCCTAGTTTTTGCCAATCTCTTTGCATGCCAACTCGAGACGAGCGGGCGAGGATGGGTTATCACAGTTTTAGGGTAGGATACGTTTTTCGATCCCTCACTTCATATACCTACCTACCCATATAGCAAGCCAACAGAGTAAAAATGATTAATAATGTGCGAAGGCCTTGCGTCGTCGTTCCTCATCTAGTGAAGTGATGACAGGAGGTGTGGAAAGCGTGTGAGTCCTTTCGATGACAGCTACGCTGAACGTTTGCCACCCGACTGCAGACCAAGTGAGTGTGGACCGAATGAGAAATGTGAGTCGGTGAGGCTGACGCCGGTTTGACGTTGTCAGAATTCAAAAACAGTTGTTCATAATAATAATGATTGTACTTCATAATGATAATAACTTCATTTCCTTACAATGTTCAGCGCTGGACAAATTATCTCCGAGTAAATTTAATATAAGAAAGTGAGCAATAAAACGGATAATAACAGAACAAAGTTGTTGTGCCACAGATATATAATTTTTAGCAAATGTCAAGCCATATCAAGGAACTGAGCAAGCGCATGCATATAATGTTTGCAAGGCAGAATATAACGAATAGAGTTATACAAAAAATCGAATGTAGAAAATAATTGCAAAACTAAATCATGCAGTGCTGTTAAAAAATGAAATCTAATTAAATTCAATTAAACATAAATACTCGTGTAATGGGAAACCCTGGAAGAAAATCTTGCCGTTTTTTTTCCAGTATGTGGTCGAGCGTTAGCGTGAAGGAGAGTAACTTTGTGCATATTCTTTGCTGTTGCTAATCTATCCCACCACAGCTTTTCTTTAAATCAATCAATGATATGATATTTTCTTTCGATTTCACTATCTAGCATCTTTCAGGATTTCTGAATCAAAACCCTGTCACCGAAAGCAAAAAATAACACATGACCGCGAATGCTTCGTTTTGACTGTGATGTTGATGACTCATAATAATTTCTTGTGTTTGGAACTATCGTAGTAGTTTAAAACGCAAAAAAAAATTTGTTTCGGACGCGTCACAAAAATTGTCCAATTTTGAGTGCTAATCTCAATCTCCATACATTTGTGTTGACCCTAGGCGTTTCCATAACACGTCGTCGACTGAGATGGCGGCGTATCTTGGGCGAAGATATTCAAAATTTACAAGCAACAAATATCGAAACGTGATCCTACGTTAACTATGTGGTTATGTCCCGGACACAACTCTTCATCTTTTGACGTAGAACTACGTCTTTCAGGAAGGGTGCCAAATCAGAAAACAGGTCACGTTTTTATGAAATAAAGTTAACGTTAATAACTATTTACACTATGAACGAATTCTCATTCTCATACCAATCGAATCGGAAATTCTCTAAGATTTGTTTGATATGCTATACATTACAATTCGCTAATCTCTAAACGGTTTAAATTCATGAAAACTTGAAGAACTTCCTTTTTTCCATACATTTGTTCTGTCGATTTGTGTGCTAACCCGTATTTCGAATGCTTATAACTCGAACGTATATTAACAGATCGGAAAGATGTTTGCATCAATTGATAAGACATATTTCTACGTGTCTATCACAATTTATAGAATGTTATTTTTCATGAGATGAACAATTGAATAACTGTTAAATGTCAAGCGCTATCTAAACGCCCTAACTTCCAAGTTTCGATTGGCCCGATTTACGGTTTCCCCAACACAGACTCCAAAATCGATGTACCTGTGGAACTCCGCTCTGCAAATATACATGCAAGTCGGGGTATTTTTGTTCCCACCGAGCTGTGTTTCCCCAACACGGACTTGAAAATCAATGTGCCTTGGAGAATCCGCTTTGCAAATACATGCATGTCGGGGGTATTTTTTGGTGTTGAGTACTTTTGTACCCGCTTGTCGTTGTGCAGACCGGAATATGTTTCCTTAAACGTACTTTTAAACTGAGAAGCCTAGGAAAATCGTATACTAGAGGTGAATGAACTTTCGCGGTTCGAGAACTACGTAAACATGAGATGTGCAATAATTTCAGAAGGAAATGTAAAATACAATGATCGTTTGACAATTCTTCCGTTCGCATATTTTGGTAGTCCTAGGCATCATATTAAACGTAAAAATTTATTTGTAACGAAGAAAATAATTTATTACAAAAATGTTGATGCATTCTAAAATAATATTCGAAGTGGTTATCCTAACGGAAATACCCACATCTGATTGGTCAAAATTGATGACACATGCTGCGGTTCCTTAACAGAGACATCAAAACCAAGCTGCCTGAGAGAAATGGGCATTGCAAATATATGAAAGTAATGGGTGCTTTTGTGCCTACCGAAATGTATCCCCTAACAGAGACATCAAAACTAAGCTGCCTGAGGGAAATCGGCATTGCAAATACATGAAAGTAGGGGGAACTTTTGTTCCTACCGAAATGTGTTCCCTAACTGAGACATTAAAACCAATTCATTATCAAAGAGTTTAACGATGTAATTCTTCAAACATATCCAAAATCAACAGATCCTTTGTATGCCGAGTCCCAGCTAATATTCCAGTGGTCATTTTTACCGATTCGCTCTCGGTGCTCTCAGCCCTGGAAGCGGGAGAGTCACGGCATCCATTTATTCAGGCAATAGAGGTAAACTGCGCATCGATGACAACTTTGTGTTGGGTCCCGGTCACAGCAATATTCATGGCAATGAGCGGGCGGACACACTGGCGACTGCTGGTAGGTCGGCACAGACATTCGCGACAGACACCGTTCCTGCGGCTGACATTTTTAAAAACTTTAAGAACGAAGCTATTGTTCACTTCACGCGACACTGGAGAAGCTCTACCGGGTTGTTAAGCAAAGTTAAAGGCGAACTGATCCGATGGAACGATAGAGACAACAGACGGGAACAAAAGGTCCTGTTGCGTGCGAGACACACAAGGGTGACCCACGCTCACACGATCACCAGATGTGATCCACCAATTTGTACAACATGTGACACCAGATTAACAGTAGAACATATGCTAATCAACTGCGTGGAATTCCATGACCTGCGAGAACATTACCAGCTCTCAACTTCAATAAAGGATGTTCTCAGCAATGATCCTGTTCGTGAGGAGGTTCTTCTGTCGTTTCTGAAGGATGCCGGCTTGTTCTGGGAAATTTAAATGAGCACCTTCCCCGTAGCATCCCTGTCCGGAGAGGTCCCGACTTCAACTGATGAGCCTCCGGCGGCAGGTGCTGCGGGGAGCCTGAGGATAGCTCGTGTGAGTATCAGCTTAATCCTCATAATGAACAACATACTGTTCATTTGCGATTTTCTAGAAACATCACATACGCCGGACAGAAATATTGCGATTTGCGAAAACAATGGCTACAAGGAAGAGTAGACAAACGGATAAAATAACTTGTTCTATAAGAGCGCTGCTTCGCTTCATTCTAATTTTAAATGTTTGAAAGAATGAGTAATGTGTCGTTCATTCTCCACTATGTTTATTTGTAGTATTGTATGCATTTGTAAAAACATTTTTTTCCGAGAGACGGCGAATGACCTAAAAGGTTAAAGCCGGCCGAAATAAATCAAATATGACAATAATAATAATAAAATCAACAGATAGCCTAACGGAATCCTACGTTAACTAGGCGGTCATGTCTCGGACACAACATTCCTGTGACTTTCTCTCCTTTTGACGTGGGACTACGTCTAACCGGAGTATATGGGGGGTAAAATGAAAACCTAAACACAGAACATGCAGGAAAAAATGAAAGATTCCGAATGCTTATAATTCGAACATTTCTTACTGGATCGAAAAGGTGTTTGCATCAATTGATAGGGAATATTTCTACGCTTCTATCGCTATTGATAAAATGTTATTTTTCATTAGCTAAACAAATGAATAATTGTAAAATGTTAAGCGTTATCTAAACGCCCTAACTGCTTCATTTTGATTGGCCCGATCCACGGTTTCCCTAACACAGCCATCAAAACCAAGCAGCCTTGGGGAAATCGGCATTGCAAATACATGAAAGTATGGGGACTTTTTTTCTCACCGAAATGTGTTCCCTAACACAGACTTCAAACCCAAGCAGCGTTGGAGAGATCGGCATCTCAAATACATGAAAGTCGGGGGTATTTTTGTTCCGACTAAAATGTGTTTCCCTAA
The DNA here is from genome assembly GCF_029784135.1 of Toxorhynchites rutilus septentrionalis. Lineage (NCBI taxonomy): Eukaryota > Metazoa > Arthropoda > Insecta > Diptera > Culicidae > Toxorhynchites > Toxorhynchites rutilus. Next base: position 35,975,759 of record NC_073746.1, read on the forward strand.
CACAGACTTCAAATACATGGAACTTAGGGAAATTGGCATTGCAAATACATGCAAGTCGGGGGTGTTTTTTTCCGACTGAAATGTGTTTCCCTAACACAGACTTCAAACCAAGATATCTGGGGAAATAGGCTCAGCAAATAAATGCAAACTGCGAGTACTTTTGTACTCGCTTGCCTTTGTGCAAACTAGAATATGTTTCCTTAAAACGGTCTTCCGGGGGTACTTCTGCACTCGCATGTTTTTTTTTTGCACTCCGAAAAGTGTTTTCCTAACACGGATTACAAAAGCAGGTACGAACACAACGCTTTGGCTCGGTTATTCAAGATTACATTGAAGGATATGCCTTCATAACCGTTTGCTACGATAACGCCTATTGATTAAACAATATGCGTTCAATGTACATGTCAAAATCGAAACTGAGTGCCTGAAGTTCATCAAATCAAGCAAATTCGCGGTTCAAGAAATACGTACACTTGAGAGATGCAAACTTCAGAAGGAAACGTAAAATAAAATAATCGTTTCATAATTCTTCCGCTCCCATAATTTGTCCTAGACATCATACCAAACGTAAAAGGACTGTCATTAAATTTACTTGTAACAAAGAACATAATCTATCACAATGCATGAATTGACCTTATATGGAATTATACAATATTTTTACTCACAAAGCAAATATATTTAATTCAATCAAATACGGGAATTGTTTCATCAACTCAATAATTTAATCAATACAAACGAATGATTGCTACGCTAAGGTAGTCCCACGTAAGCATTGCGGTTATATCATAGATATAACCCACCAATTTTTTAATCTTTTCCATGATGTGTGAACGTTTGGAAACAGTTCCTTCGGTAACTCCTAGCTGGTCTTCAATTTCTTCTAACGTTTAAAGTTTCTGAATGTCTATTAAATAATGATAGAAATTCATAGTTTTGATTTTTTTTTCCAGTTGTCCTGAACGTGGGCATTTGCGTCAAAATCATTACTTTGGAATCATTTATTTAGCTATTTTCACATTGTGCAGTAGTGGAAAAATACATAGAGGCATCATATTTTTGACGTAGAACTACGTCTTTCATTAAGGGTGCCAAATCAGAAAACAGGTCACGTTTTTATGAAATAAATTTAACGTTAATAACTATTTTTGCGCGAACGGATTTTGTCGATTTACATACTAAACGAATCGGAAATTCCGTAAGATTTGTTTAATATGCTATACATTAGAATCCCCTGGTTTGTAAATAGTTAAAATTCATGAAAACTTTAAGCGTTTCCATTTTCCCATACATTTGTTCTGTTCATTTGTGTGCTTTCCCGAGCAGAGCTATCAATAACGAGCAACTTATCGACGACCAACGGAGGGGAAATCGTAGGATTTAAAGTCTCCGTGAACAAAGGAAAAGTAGAAGAATGAAGGGGAATACTTGCCTAGAGTATATACAGTGGATCTCGCTGAGGCAAACTTTCATTCGGCATCGGTCTGTTGAGCAATTGGATATAGTCGTTTGGTTTTTCTGTTTGTTTTTCGCGTTATTCGTATCGTGTGCTTTTCTTTGCGCGTCATAAATTGGACGCTTCGCGTAGTGTGTGATGAGCAAGAAGAAGAGGAAGGCAGGCTCGAGCCCTGCAAAAAACGAACGCATTGCCAGGGGCAATAAAATTTTAAAATAAAAATCGAGGCAAGCGTCATCAAATGATGCACGCGATGTTCGAAGTAGGCGATTTCGGCGCGTCGGTCGAAAATAACGCCGTTACCCAGGCAGCAACCAAAATCAAGCTTCCCCTGCTGGTGGTAAAAGCGGTCGCTCTTGACAAACTCATCAGCGAATTCGCATCGATGGGTGTTACAGCAGAGTCCAAGCTGTGTGGCATAATTCAGTCTTTTTCCAAGCAGTTAACATTGTTTGTTTTCCGTCATCATAAGGGCTTCGATGGTGCTTTTGAGAATGCATCAATGCATTAAACTGACGTTATGGCGAATCAGGTGTAAAGGTTATGTGACAAAAAATTATTTGGGGAATACCAAGCATCTTGAATGTCTTACTGGAGTGTTATAAGTTATTTGGGTTCGCGTACCAGTCACAAAACTGCCTTCAACTAGGATTTGCGCTAATATTGATCATAATGAAGTATTGCTACAGTTTTCAAGGTTGTTATTAACAAAAAGAGTTTGTTTCGCTTGTTTAGTCACCAAAAAAGTAGATGTCGTTCTGGAATTTTGTATGTGATTAGGTTTCGCTTGCCAGTGGCAAAACTTCATCCACTATGGGTGACAGCTGCGCTTCTCTCAAGCATGAGAAAGTAATGCAACTTTTTTCGAGACCAGTAATATTAACAGAAGCGTTTCTTTTGAGAATAACGCAAAATGATGAGAAGTGTTTATATTCCTAGTAGTCTCAAGCCACCAATGTATGGCTCTGTATGCATGCTATGGCGAACGCTTGTTTGGCGCTTAGTTTACGTTGTACGAACGATGCCTAGAGGTGCGATTCCTTTGAGGCAATACTATTTCAGAGATAATTCTACTAAGTAGTTGTTTCTTAAATTTCACAGCATTATAGAATAATATCCGAAGGTATAAACAAGCGACTTATATAAAATAACAGCGAAGCTCTACGTCAACAATTTGGTCGTATCTTGGACACAACTTCCTATATTTTTTTTCAATATTTGATTAGTTAATTCAATGTTTTCGAACTAAGACTGTTACTATCTGCCTGAGCTAGCGAAAATAACCAACTATACAGCGTTTTATTCAAAAATCGATGATGGTTTCAGAATAACGAAATACAGCGCGGACTCAATTATATACAGTTTTTGATTTCTTTTCACTGTATATAATCGAACCCTGTATATAATCGTGTCAAAAAAATTTTTTTCTTTATTTGTTTTTCTTTGTATGTATTTTTCGTTTTTTGAAAATAAAAGAGGAATTTGATTTTTGATGCATCCCCTTACAGTCAGAAAACACCTTTCTCACATGAAAACATAAATTTATCCAGATTCACTCAGAAAAAAATCTGACCTACACGTCTCGCAGTTACGGAAAGGTGTATTTCGACCTTCCTTTCATGAGAATTCATGTTCTGTCCGGTTGCTTTTCGATGAATATCTTCTCGATTCCGTTCTGAGATGACAGCTTTTCGGCTGGAGCGACGTTTTTTGGATAATTATTATCAAGTTTCACAAAATTGTCAATAACAGATAGTGCCTGTTAATGAGGTGCATTTCACGATAAGTACAGGCACACCTGTTTTGTGCGGGGGATAAGGACCGCACAAAAAAATGTACTGAACTTCACCAGGAGCTTCAAAAAATAGTGTTCGCTACACAATTTCGAAAAAACTTTTTTTTATGCGGTGGATAGATACCGCATAAAAAAGTTTCCTTAACCAAATCCTAATGATTCCATTCGTGATCAACATTCGATTTCCTTTTTTCACTTTAATAAACGGCCTACTCACTTGCGCAGATCATAAAATCAACTCTTTGCTCCTTTCAATAAACTTCTACTGACACCTTAAAATAAATAAAACAAACATGAGAATGGGAATTAGCTCACATAGTCCATATGTAGAGCGATGAAATACATATCAAAGATAGAGAAAAAAATGAATGACCGATGACTTCCTTTTTTTCAAAAATCGCACAAAAAACGATCGCACAAAAACAGGTTTTACTGTAATTAAGCAGCTGCAAAAACATACGAAAGCAAACATTAACTTACGTGAAATAGCAACTGGTGCGTCAATTATAATATAACATTACCTTTCTTCAGATTTCATGCAGTAACGACTTTTCTCGTTAAAATATCTTTTCTGCTTTTATAAGTTTTTTCCAACTGGAACACTTTATAAACTATATTTGCTCTTTGCTCAAACCGTCTTCAATTACTCGTTATCGTAAAATTTTAAACCCGTATTGTTTTTCTCTCAATTTTATCCAATTTTACATCCTGAAATAAGATTGTCTGAAAAATCCATATTTTTTTATATTCGGCCAAAATATACTCTCGAACGAAAGTTCCGATTTTTATCTGTTGCCAAAATACGACAGGTATTTGATTGAACTTTCTATGAAAAATACTACATAGCACCTCAAACATCTACTTTTAACGAGAGTATCGAAAAGCAATTATAATTTTGTAATACGTTATAACACATCATCCAGTGTGGACTTTGTATTTCCCCCCTAGGAGTTCCTTTATGAAATTTCTTACATTTTTTTGGTTTAGCAGACCAAATCTCGTTAGGCATAAGAATGCCGCTGTCTTTGCTGAATTAATCCACTGCGTTGACCAGTGTCTTAGAATATCAACATATTTTCACGAGTAACTAATATGATTTTATTTCAGCTTGAGACACACCGCCCTCATTATGTTGATAACAATAACAAACGAGTTCATTCTGTTCATATCGCTGATGCATGAGCAAATTCGCTATAATGAATGAACGCGGCATCGAGTGGGGTTCATAACTTTGCTGTTATTTATACTTTGAATATCAAAAACAACAAATTGATATTCATCACATTCGAAACGATATTCGTTCTGGCATTGATTTTGAGTCAAAATTCACAAATAAAAAAAATTAAAGCTGGACCATTTAGAGAACAAAAACGCCACAATTCGATGAAATGAACTTTGCAAGAAATCGCGCATGATTTTGTTTGGTTGAGACGGTAACAACGTCACAAATAAAAACCAACCGCACACGGCTCCCTCAGGTTAAAAGTAAACAACAGCTGATATTCAATTGGCTAAAATGAAATTCAATTATGGCATCTTGAATAATCAAGATGAAAATGACACTGGGTGGAAAAGTAAACTTCAAAACATATTGAAGAACAAAAGTTCATTTTCTCATATTCACTGGTTGTTTGGATCTGTCATTTTGATTTTCGTTCGGAATATATAGGTTTTCGATGCAACATAGCCCGAAAATCTATGCATTTGAGCTTAGCGAAGATGATTTTTTTCAATACTGGCGTTGACACTGTTCCGAAATTTCAATTTCGAAATTACAGTCTGTCAATTTTCGTTATCGCTTTCGTCTGTCAGTTTTCCAACTTTGTTAAGGTGATACCTGCTCTGACAATGTCCGGTCAATAGACCGGTCAACGTACTCAAGTCTGCCTTATTCAAGCTGAGTAGACTGTGTGTTATTCTGGTCCAAGGTGTAATCAGTAATGAATAATTTGGATTGTACAGAGTGTCCTTCCAGTTGGCTTCAATCTTCGATATATCCCAGGTTTTGAGCTTTGATTTCAGGCATGATGGAAATAATCCGCAAAATTGTTCAGGCCCGACGAATTTGGTTGAAGATCCAAATCTTGCTAAGAGATTGGATGTTTTATTACCTTCTTCCCATTGGCTGCGATTAAATTCAATCACTTTGAAGGGAATACTCCTTGTTCATTTGTAAATCTTTCAGGAATTGTAAAGGCCCTGCGAGATTACATTCTTGAAAGTGTGTTACACGTTTCAGCCAAAGAGCAGGGTGCTAGGGTAGGATGTATAAAAGAGTATCTAGGGCTTTGAAGGGTGCACTGGGCTTTGCTCCAGTTATTGATAAGCAGCCCAGAAGTTGTAGTTTGTCGTGCTTTTTCTGAGCTGATATTCGTGTAGTTTTAGGCCACTACCTCAACGAAGCGTATGTTTGTCTAGGTCTCACTATTGCCGAGTATATCCAGTGAATCATTCTCGGTTTTAGTCCCCACTTTTTCCCGAACATACAACAACAGTCTGGGCTTTAGATATTGTATACTCCAGTTGGTCAAGCAAGACACCTAAACATTTGGCTCGTTTTGAAAGCTCCAATTGTACTGCCCCCATCTTATACTTTGGATAGGGAATGTGTTCAGGTGTGTAGTTGAGGGCCGTTTGCATTCTTATATTTTATTAATAATATTTTTACCATAATGATGTATTTGGAAAAATTGTTGGGAAATTTAAGTAAATTCTTAAAATTTCATGAACATGATGGTATAACACGACAAACATATTGAAAGGGCCTGTTTACTAGGGGAGCGGACCCAAATATGGAACGCGTCAATATCTCGAAAAGTAAGCAGCGCATTCTACCGGCGATTGTTGGAAGTTGTCCCTCTAGTGAAATAACCACGCCTTACGAGGTCCTGTGGTGGTCCGATAATTTTTGTGGTTGTTATCAACGAAAACGTGATTCGTGATGATTTTTCTTTTCTATGATTTTTCATATACATATACTTGGATTTGATGTCAACTCATTTTAAAATGATGTTAAAGTCATTTTAAAAAAAAAAGTCCAAGTTGCCTAATGTGGAACTGTTTTGTTTACAGCAGAAATCGAGATGGCTGCTAATTCTAACGCAAAGAAACGGAAAACTTATGCTGAAAGTGACATCGAAAATTCACTAAAAATATGTGAGAAGAGAAAAACCCGGTTGTAGAGGTGTTCTGCCCAGAAAACGCGTCCCACGAAAATAAAATCGAGTACTCTTCTTCCAACGAAAGCGAATATATCGACGATATCAATGACGATGGTGTTGATTCTTTGGATGACCTGTCCGACGAGTTTGACGAAGATAATCCGAGCTGTTTTTATTACACTTCCAAATTTCTAGACCACCTAAACGAAAGCTGGATCCAATGCCCCGGAAAATGCAAAAGATGATGCCATATAAATTGTGCGGGCGTCGATCAGAAGCAAGATGGCTTTCTGTGTGAATTTTGTTGATTATAATCACTTGTTATTTCCTTAATAAATCTTTTTCTGAGTATTTCAATGATTTTTAATATAAAAAAAACCCCTCCATATTTGGCGACCATTTTTTTGAAATTTTGAAAGTGAAAATAATTTAAAAAATAATTTTTTTTGGAAAACTATTAAAGTTAGGCGGTCGTGGTTTCAGGGGGCCAAACTGTGGACTTTTATGTACAAATCAAGGGTTTGGACGGGTTGCTAACTTAATTACAAACTGAGTAATACTCATAGTTTTTGAGATAAAAATTATCAAAAATTTCTCTTTCTAAAACCGATATGCCCTATTGAAAAGTTATACATAAGTCAAAAAATTCCCAATTGAGCTTGAGCTTGAGCTTTGAGCTTGGGTAGACTGTACAATTCGTAGTTGCTCTCCGTGATTGACCTGAACCAACCAAATTGCACAAAGAACACACAGAATGACGCATAAGTCAAAAAATTCCCAATTGCTGTGGAAAACTCATAATTCCTCCAACCCAAACGGAATACAAACTTTCATTCGATTCAAAAATACTCA